>NC_090649.1:264404017-264713392 GCF_040937935.1 Hyperolius riggenbachi
ATGCCAGGTACGATGGTGTCATGCCATCTTAGACATGTCTTGCCTCAAAGCGGAGAGTCACACTGGAGCAGCTCTCCTGGCTGCTCTTAACAAAAAGGTGGGTCAGTGGCTGACCCCGAACCAACTGGTAATCGGCAACGTGGTGTGTGACAACGGCAGCAATCTCATCTCGGCTTTGAATTTGGAAAGGTTGACACATGTACACATGGCACATGTGCTGAATCTCATATTTCAGAGATTTGTGTTTAAGTACCCAGGCTTCCAGGACATCCTGAAGCAGTCCAGGAAGGTGTGTGGGCATTTCAGGCGGTCTTACACGACCATGGCACGCTTTGCCGATATTCAGCGGAGAAACAAATTGCCGGTGAGACTCTTGATTTGCGATAGCCCGACTCACTGGAATTCAACGCTCCTGATGTTCAACCACCTGCTACAACAGGAGAAAGCCGTCAAACAGTATATCTACAACTACAGTCAAAGGACACGCTCTGGGGAGATGGGGATGTTCTGGCCGAAGTACTGGACACTCATACGAAATGCCTGTAGGCCCATGCGCCGTTTGAGGAGGTGACAAACCTGGTGAGTTGCAGGGAAGGCTTCATCAGCGACTTGATCCCATATGCTTTCTTCCTGGAGTGTGCCGTGCATAGAGTGGTGGATCAAGCTGTGGAGGAGCATGAACAGGAACAGGAGGAAGAGTTGTGGATCAATTCTCAGCAGAAGCAGATGATTCCTCAACACCTGCGGCAGCACAGAAGGGGGAGGAGGAGGAGGAAGAGGAGTCAGATGATAAGGAAGGTGTTGTTTTGGAGGAGGAGGAGGAGTCGGCGGAAAAACAACCACAGCAGGTGTCGCAGGGGGCTTGTGCTGCTCAACTTCCCCGTGTTATTGTTCGTGGCTGGGGGGAGGAGGAGGACTTACCTGATATCACTGAGGAAGCGCAAGAGGAGATGAGGAGTACGTCTGCATCCAATTTTGTGTAGATGGCGTCTTTCATGCTGTCCAGCCTGTTGAGGGACCACCATATAAGAAAACTCAAGGGGAATGAGCTGTACTGGGTGGCCACGCTACTAGACCCTCAGTATAGGCACAAAGTGGTGGAGATGTTTCCAAATCACTAGAAGGCAGAAAGGATGCAGCACTTGCAGAACAAGCTGGCAACTATGCTTTACAGTGCATTTAAGGGTGATGTCCCAGCACAACGGAATAAAGGTACAACTGCCAGTAATCTTTCTCCCATGTCCACGCAGGCAAGGACAGGGCGCTCTAGCGATCTCAATCTCATGGTGATGTCGGACATGCGGAAATTCTTTAGTCCAACGTCTCACCTTAGCCCTTCCGGATCAACCCTCCACCAATGCCTGGACCGGCAGGTAGCCGACTACCTGGCCTTAAGTGTGTAGACACTGTGAGCAGCGATGAACCCTTGAACTACTGGGTGCACAGGTTTGACCATCCAACTTCTGTCTTGCCCGGCCTCAAGCGTCCTGTTAGAAAGGACCTTCAGTGCAGCTGGAGGCATTGTCACTGAGAAGAGAAGTCGCCTAGGTCACAAAAGTGTTCAGTACCTCACCTTTATCAAAATGAATAAGGCATGGATCCCGGAGGGCTACTGCCCACCCGAAGACTAAGTCAGTCCCCACACACAGCATCTTTGTCTGCACGCCGTGTGACTGCCTGCCCCATGACTTAGTCAGTCCCCACACAGCATCTCTGCTTACAGGCCGCTTGACTGCCTTCTCCGCCTCCACCAACAGGGTCCAGGACTCCAGGCAGGTTCCAGAATTTTTAAGGCCGCTGCTAGCAGCGGCCGCTATAATAATTTTTCTGCTGCATGCACACATGCACATGCCTGCCTAATTTTTCTGGCTGCACTGCAGCAACAAAACAAAAAGGCATGTACATGTGTCAATTCCCCTTCGTGATCGTTACTCTGCCGCGGTGAAGGGGCTTGCGTATCACAATGAAGCAATGACCGCCGGCTAAATGAGTGTCTCGGGGGGGGGGGGGGGGGGAGCACACCCAAGATAAGGTCATTGCTTCATTGTGGACAGACCAAATTAGATCTGCTGGACAGTCACTGTTCTGTCATTGAGCTTCCTCACCCCGGCGACCATATAGGCTTGAAGGCCGCCATCACCTGCACTCTCGTCATGGTGCGCACCAGTCCAGCATGGCTGTCACTACACAAACTGCTGTGTGCGCTACGTTACACAGTGAGTTTGGTCTGTCAGTGTGAAGCAGTACACTAATTACACTACATGATTGATGTATACACATGCAAGATGTTTTAAAGCACTTTAGGCCTCCAATTTAGCATGCAATGTGATTTCTGCCCTTAAAACGCTGCTGTGCGTCAAATCCAGATTTTTCCCTTTTTGGCGTGTATCCCACTCTGCCATGCAAAAACTCAGATGTTAGACCCCTTGAAACATCTTTTCCATCCCTTTTGTGGCCAGCATAAATGTTTCTAATTTTCGAAGTTCGCGAACCAAACTTTTTGCGGAAGTTCGCGTTCGAGGTTCGTGAACTGAAAAATCGGAGGCTCGAGCCATCTCTACCAGCAATATAGATGAGAGAGATTTTATAAATATCTTGCATGCAGTGGTTCCTACTATTATTCCACAGGACAAAATTCCACAATAATTATGACAAATGATTCCATTTTAGATTAACTTCGATTTCACAAGAAATAAACGATTGTTCACATGTCAACTCTTCTTTTAAGTATATAAAGATGTCCTGTTACCATGGTTCAGCTCCATCAGCAGAATCATTCAGTACTACCATAACCGTAAGTATCATGGCCAGATAGGGAGGTGGATACTGAAAAAATATTTGAATTCTTGCAAAAGGGTGTAGTATGGCCAACTAGTAGGAGACAGAGGCCCATATGCAATTAACTTTTTCTCCTGTTTTCTCCTAGGTGATATTTCCACACTCTGTTATAAAATGCCCTTTAAACCACCAGCAAGCAATAATATACTTAAACTCGTTTTGAAAGTACTTTTTAAAGGGGCACTATGGCAAAAAATTGTAAAATTTTAGATTTGTGCAAACAAATAAGAAGTACGTTTTTTTCCAGAGTAAAATGAGCCATACATTACTTTGTTCCTATGTTGCTGTCACTTACAGTAGGTATTACAAATCTGACAGAAGCGACAGGTTTTGCACTAGCCCATCTCTTCATGGGAGGATTCTCAGGGATTTATTTATTTTCAAAAGCACTTAGTGAATGGCAGTTGCTCTGTCCAACTGCCAAAAAAACTGTGTAGTGAGCAGGGAAGCTGGCCAACATCATTGTTTAAATCCTTTTTTAAGGAATATCTTTATAAAGAAAAAACGCCTTGCTGAGAATCCCCTATGGAGAAATTGTCTAGTCTCAAACCTGTCGTTTCTGTCAGATTTCTACTACCTACTGTAAGTGACAGCAACATAGGAGAAAAGTAATTTATGGCTCATTTTACTCTGGAAAAAAACATACTTCTTATTTGTCTTCCACCATAGTGCCCCTTTAACTAAATTTTGGGTACTTTAATTGTAAAATGCTTGTAAAGTTATTTAAACTGAATAAGAAAATTATCTCCTAGGAAATAACTCAGGAGAAAAAAATATTTACATATGGAGTATTTTCTTCTCCATCATTTGTTTAAAAGCGTGGTATGGTCTCCATATTTTATATTTTATAGCACTTCCTTTTGCTTAACCATCCATATATCCTCCCGAATCTGACATTGTCAAGTACCACTTTCGATTAACAAGACCAGTCAAACTAACTGTTTTCTCTATTGCTTCTTGAACACTTTTCAATCCTTTATTTTTTTTTACATCTTTTTATTCTTTAACCTCTTGGGAATTTTTATCCTTTAGTGTCAGCACCAAATCTCAAAGCTCTTTATCTTGCTTGGGAAGTATAAGTTGCAACACTCCACACAAATGGTTTTCTAAAATGTTTTCTCTTGTTGAGTGGCATTGTCTCTGATGTTAACAGGGGTTTTCACTTATTAACCACTTGCCGACCGCACACTCATAACGTGCGTCGGCAAAGTGGCAGCTGCAGGACCAGCGACGCAGTACTGCGTCGCCAGCTGCAGCTTAATTAATCAAGAAGCAGCCGCTCGCGCGAGCGGCTGCTTCTTGTCAAATCACGGCGGGGGGCTCCGTGAATAGCCTGCGGGCCGCCGATGGCGGCTCGCAGGCTAGATGTAAACACAAGCGGAAATAATCCGCTTTGTTTACATTTGTACGGCGCTGCTGCGCAGCAGCGCCGTAAGGCAGATCGGCGATCCCCGGCCAATCAGTGGCCGGGGATCGCCGCCATGTGACAGGGGACGTCCTGTCACAGGCTGCACAGGACGGATAGCGTCCTGTGCAGCCCAGATCTCCCAGGGGCAGCAGGTAGGAGAGGGAGGGGGGGAATTTCGCCACGGAGGGGGGCTTTGAGGTGCCCCCCCCCGCCACCCACAGCAGGCAGGAGAGATCAGACCCCCCCAGCACATCATCCCCATAGGGGGGAAAAAAGGGGGGCAATCTGATCTCTCTGCCTGCACGCTGATCTGTGCTGGGGGCTGCAGAGCCCACCCAGCACAGATCAGCTAAAACAGCGCTGGTCCTTAAGGGGGGGTAAAGGGTGGGTCCTCAAGTGGTTAAAAGCTTGTTTCCTAAAGACTATGCAAGTTGCAGCTTCAAGCCTGCTGAATAGTTGAAGTAATTTATTTGTATCAACTTTTCTTTTTCTAAACAGAGTCTAAACTTTCTGCCCCCCTCCATCCTTAAAGTGTATATAATAGTTTTTGTTTTGTCTTGTTTGCTATATTGTCCCAATAGACTTGTTCATTCAGAATTTGTAAAAAAAAAAAAAGTAGATACAGTGCTATGAGAAAATATCTTGAATGCCTGGAAGATCTCCTGCTTTCTTTCAGCCACTATACCCTAATCTAGTGCCGCAGCTCTGAGCTCAGCCCATGTCTTCATCTATAGACAAGCCCCCGCTTGAACAGGACACTGAATATGTCTCCTCACTTCGGTTACCCCAGGTCTTAAAGGATACCACAACCGAAAAAAATGATAGCTGCAGTGTGTGGGGGGTAAAAGTACATACCATCTGCTCCTCCTGCCCCCCTCCGTCTGCTGCCGTTAGTCTAATATACATCCCGGTGTCCAGCGACTTTCTTGACCACTCACCCAGACATACTGCACCCTGTGTGCGCAGTATGTCCTCCCCTCTTCACTTCTGGCCGGTGCATAGCGAGCGGCTCAGAAGCACGTTGATCCCTCTGTCTCCTCTGGGGTGCGTGTGCACTCCACCACACCAAGCATGTGACGCTTGGTGTAGTGGAGCGCACACACAGCCCAGAGGAGACAGAGGGATCAACATGCTTCTGAGCCACTCGCTATGCGCCGGCCAGAAGTAAAGAGGGGAGGACATACTGCGCACACAGTGCACAGTATGTCCGGGGGAGGGGTCAAGAAAGTCGCTGGACACCGGGATGTATATTAGACTTATGGTGGGAGACGGAGGGGGGCAGGAGGAGCAGATGGTATGCACTTTTAACGCCCCACAGACTGCAGCTATCATTTTTTTTCGGTTGTGGTATCCTTTAACGTGCAAGGTATAGTGGCTGAGGCAGAGAAAGCCAGAGTACCACAAGAACAAACAAGACTATGCAGCTGGGTAATATTAGGTAGTAGAGCAGAATGCTCTTGGAGGAAGTACACAGATCACACCAAGAGTTATGAACAAGGAAGCAAGATTGCTCAGAGCGACCGCAGCTCTGAACTTCCGATAGCTGCCACAATAAACAAAACACAATGGTTGCTCAGTGCGACCGCAGCACTGAGCCTCTGATGTCCATCACACTGAGTAACAAGGACAGACAACAGACAGACAGACAGACAGAAGGAATGCTTGTCAGTTAACAAGACAATGGTTGCTCAGTGCAACAGCAGCACTGAGCATCTGATGTCCACCACACTGAGTAACAAGGACAGATGACAGACAGACGGAATGCTTGCCAATCTAATCGCTGCCCCAGCGATAGCAAACATCCACATTAACATGGACAAGACAAATAAGTAGGAGCATAACTAATAGCAACTGCAGCTTATAGTTACGTCCATCGTCCATAGGAACAGGACTAGCAGGAACAGACAGACAGAAGTATTGTTTGCCAATCGAATTGCTGCCCCAGCAATACCAAACATCCACACTGGCTCGGACAAGACAAACAAGTAGGAGCATAACTAATAGCAACCGCTGCTACAGTCAGTCACCAACGTGGTGAAGGCAGTCTCCAAACTATCAGGATAGAAAAAGACTTCACTGTACCCCCGCGGGTGCAGTGAATGTCCAAGCGAGCAAGACAAGGTAATGCAATAATATACAATTCAAACTTCATACAAGGAACCCAGCAATCAACTTTGGCAAAGCTGAACGCTGTGACGGGCTGGGAAGCAGGCTTTTCTATGGACATCAGCCAATGAGAGCAGACATGCAAATTCCCACACAGCTGAATGGTAATCACGCAATCTTGTGTTAGACTGATTGAAGGCTGCAAGCTGCCTGTGAATGGGAAGAATTCTCATTACAAATGCATGCCAGATTATGAAACCACATGCATGTAAGAAATCCACAGCTGTCTGACTGCAGCATGCCATAGGTGGATTCATGACAACATCCTGAGCTACTCTGAACTGCAGAGTGACTGTAGATGGCAATGAGACTCATTGCAAATGCAATCAAAACTAAGCAACCAAATGCAGGCAGAGAAATCAAAACTGCTCAGTTGCAGCTCCACTGCAACCGACAGGAGGGATCCTTATCTATCCCCACTGGTATGAACCCTGTGCTCTTGCAATTAACATTTATTAAGATTGTGATGTACTTAACAATACAGTCCAAACTGCTGAAGTGGAGTTTAAATAGAACATAATGCTAATATCAACGGAAAAAACAAGTAAATCAAGTGTTTCATAACCTGCCACATGATACCTGCATAATTACATCTGTTGTAAAAGTTCCCTGACTCTACAAGACAACTGAACAGGCAATGTGCAAGCTGAGGTGCATTTTCAAGAGGTCTCAAAGTTGCATAGTAGTATAGATCAGAGTTGGCTTATAAAAAAAATCCCAAAGGTTAATTTTCTCATTGAACATTGTTAAATCTCTTATAACAAAATGGAAAGATTATGTCACCACTACAAACCTGAGTAGAAGGCTGTCCACCAGACTCATAGATAGGGCAAAGATACCTTAATCAGAAATGCAACAAAGCACCAAGGATAACATTAAAGGAACTGCAGAGATGGGAGCATCTGTCCATAGGACCATTAATAAAATTTTAATATGTTTATGGGTGGGTGGGAAGTGGCTAAATATCTTAATGGTCCATCCAAGGCCCATACCACTATCCAAATCAGAATCTGTGGCATTCTGTGCAACAAAACTTTCCAACCAACTGGAAGGAGTTGGAGCAGTTTTTCCTTGATAAATGGGTGAACACCTCAGTGGGCATTTTGCACCCAGCACTAAAAAAAATACAGGTTTTTTTTATGTTTGATGTTATTTTGGCAACACGGTGGCGTAGTAGTTAGCTCTCTCGCCTTGCAGCGCTTGGTCCCTGGTTCGAATCCCAGCCAGGGCACTATCTGCAAAGAGTTTGAATGTTCTCTCCGTGTCTGCGTGGGTTTCCTCCGGGCACTCCGGTTTCCTCCCACATTCCAAAACATACGGATAAGTTAATTGGCTCCCCCTAAAAAAATTGGCCCTAGACTACAGTACTTACACTACATAATATAGACATATGGCAATGGTAGGGATTAGATTGTGAGCTCCTTTGAGGGACAGTTAGTGACAAGATATATATATATATATATATATATATATATATATATATATATATATACACACACATTGTACAGCGCTGCGTAATATGTCGGCGCTATATAAATACTAAATAATAATAATAATAATAATAATTTTGGTATAACATTACTTGACCACTGAAATTTGTTATAACATTTATTCAACAAAGGAAGAATTTTACTTTTGCATTGCAAACACTGTGTCTTCTCTTACTGCATTGCATTTTCAAAAAGAGTCTCCACTGAGACCCCACTGCGTTACCAAAATAATATAACAATCTGATTTGGAAGTGGAAGTTGTAGTGTTGATGGGTGGCCTCAGGGACCTGCTGGAGCTCAATTAAGCTGTGTCTGGGAAGGATAATGTAACAGGTAAGGTCTTAATATGCAAATCTACTGTAAAATATATGTTTCTTCTTCATGATCACTTAAAGCATTACCAGCTGAGACCCTTTTATGCTTGGGGAAAGTCAAAGTAAAACAGAACTAGGTACTGTGTGGTTATGATGTGCTTTACTGCATTGATCAGCTCTAGAGGACGAGTATGACCACAGGCTTCTCTTCTGTAGCCACAGGGAAGACCCATTTTCAAGCTGGGATGTGACTAAGTATCCTATACAGTAGCTGGAGAGCTAGCATTTTCTGGCAGTTTTGGGAATAGTTTAACCACTTCCCGACCGCCGTATATACAATTGGCGGCCGGGAAGTGGACGCCGCAAGGACCGCCGTATTGACAATTGGCGGCGGTCCTTGTATGGGCATGGGCGGAGCGATCGCGTCATCCGTGACGCGATCCTCCGCCTCCGCCTGGCGCCGTTCACCCGCCGCAACATCCCGCCGGCCATACGGAAGCGCCGGCGGGATGTTAACCCGACGATCGCCGCATACAAAGTGTATAATACACTTTGTAATGTTTACAAAGTGTATTATACAGGCTGCCTCCTGCCCTGGGGCAGGCTGCAGCCACCCTAGTCTGCACCAAGCACACTGATTCCCCCCCCCCCCCCTGCCCCAGATCGCCCACAGCACCCATCAGACCCCCCCCTGCCCACCCCCCAGACCCCTGTTTGCACCCAATCACCCCCCTAATCACCCATCAATCACTCCCTGTCACTATCTGTCAACGCTATTTTTTTTTTATCCCCCCCTGCCCCCCGCTCCCTCCTGATCACCCCCCCACCCCTCAGATTCTCCCCAGACCCCCCCCCCCAGACCCCCCCCCCATGTACTGTATGCATCTATCCCCCCTGATCACCTGTCAATCACCTGTCCATCACCTGTCAATCACCCGTCAATCACCCCCTGTCACTGCCACCCATCAATCAGCCCCTAACCTGCCCCTTGCGGGCAATCTGATCACCCCCCCACACCAATAGATCGCCCGCAGATCCGACATCAGATCACCTCCCAAATCCATTGTTTACATCTATTCTCTCCTCTAAACACCCACTAATTACCCATCAATCACCCATCAATCACCCCCTATCACCACCTGTCACTTTTACCTATCAGATCAGACCCTAATCTGCCCCTTGCGGGCACCCAATCACCCGCCCACACGCTCAGATTGCCCTCTGACCCCCCCTTATCAATTCACCAGTGCATTAATTACATCTGTTCTTCCCTGTAATAACCCACTGATCACCTGTCAATCACCTGCCAATCACCTATCACCCATCAATCACCCCCTGTCACTGCCATCCATCAATCAGCCCCTAACCTGCCCCTTGCGGGCAATCTGATCACCCAACCACACCATTAGATCGCCCGCAAACCCGCCGTCAGATTACCTCCCAAATGTATTGTTTACATCTGTTATCTTCTCTAAACACCCACTAATTACCCATCAATCACCCATCAATCACCCCCTATCACCAACCGTCACTGTTACCTATCAGATCAGACCCTAATCTGCCCCTTGCGGGCACCCAATCACCCGCCCACACGCTCAGATTGCCCTCAGACCCCCCCCCCCCTTATAAATTCGCCAGTGCATTAATTACATCTGGCCTTCCCTGTAATAACCCACTGATCACCTGTCAATCACCTGCCAATCACCTATCACCCATCAATCACCCCCTGTCACTGCCACCCAACAATCAGCCCCTAACCTGCCCCTTGCGGGCAAACTGATCACCCACCCACACCAATAGATAGCCCGCAGATCCGACATCAGATCACCACCCAAGCGCAGTGTTTCCATCTATTCTCTCCTCTAAACACCCACTAATTACCCATCAATCACCCATCAATCACCCCCTATCACCACCTGTCACTGTTACCCATCAGATCAGACCCTAATCTGCCCCTTGCGGGCACCCAATCGCCCGCCTACACGCTCAGATTGCCCTCAGACCCCCCCTTATCAATTCGCCAGTGAAATATTTACATCTGTTCTCCCCTGTAATAACCCACTGATTACCTGTCAATCACCTATCAATCACCCATCAATCACCCCCTGTCACTGCCACCCATCAATCACCCCCTGTCACTGCTGCCCATCAATCACCCGCTGTCACTGCCACCCATCAATTAGCCCCTAACCTGCCCCTTGCGGGCAATCTGATCACCCACCCACACCAATAGATCGCCCGCAGATCCGACGTCCGATCACCTCCCAAGTGCAGTGTTTACATCTGTTCTCTACCCTAAACACCCACTAATTACCCATCAATCACCCCCTGTCACTGCTACCTATCAGATTAGACCCCTATCTGCCCCTAGGGCACTCAATCACCCGCCCACACCCTCAGAATGCCCTCAGACCCCAGCCCTGATCACCTCGCCAGTGCATTGCTTGCATCTATTCCCCCCTCTAATCACACCTTGAGACACCCATCAATCACCTCCTGTCACCCCCTAGCACACCTACCCATCAGATCAGGCCCCAATTTGCCCCGTGTGGGCTCCTGATCACTCGGCCAAACCCTCAGATCCCCCTCAGACCCCCTTCCGATCACCTCCCCAGTGCATTGATTGCATCTATTTTCCCCTCTAACCACCCCCTGAGACACCCATCAATCACCTCCTTTCACCCCCCTAGCACTCCTATCCATCAGATCAGGCCTAATACAACCTGTCATCTAAAAGGTCACCCTGCTTATGACTGGTTCCACAAAATTCGCCCCCTCATAGACCACCTGTCATCAAAATTTGCAGATGCTTATACCCCTGAACAGTCATTTTGAGACATTTGGTTTCCAGACTACTCACGATTTTGGGCCTGTAAAATGCCAGGGCGGTATAGGAACCCCACAAGTGACCCCATTTTAGAAAAAAAGACACCCCAAGGTATTCTGTTAGGTGTATGACGAGTTCATAGAAGATTTTATTTTTTGTCAAAAGTTAGCGGAAATTGATTTTTATTGGGTTTTTTTCACAAAGTGTCATTTTTCACTAACTTGTGACAAAAAATAAAATCTTCTATGAACTCGCCATACACCTAACGGAATACCTTGGGGTGTCTTCTTTCTAAAATGGGGTCACTTGTGGGGTTCCTATACTGCCCTTGCATTTTAGGGGCCCTAAACCGCGAGGAGTAGTCTAGAAAACAAATGCCTCAAAATGACCTGTGAATAGGACGTTGGGCCCCTTAGCGCACCTAGGCTGCAAAAAAGTGTCACACATGTGGTACCGCCGTACTCAGGAAAAGTAGTATAATGTGTTTTGGGGTGTATTTTTACACATACCCATGCTGGGTGGGAGAAATTTCTATGTAAATGGACAATTGTGTGTAAAAAAAATCAATCAATTGTCATTTACAGAGATATTTCTCCCACTTAGCATGGGTATGTGTAAAAATACACCCCAAAACGCATTATACTACTTCTCCTGAGTACGGCGGTACCACATGTGTGGCACTTTTTTTAACACCCTAAGTACGCTAAGGGGCCCAAAGTCCAATGAGTACCTTTAGGATTTTGCAGGTCATTTTGCGACATTTGGTTTCAAGACTACTCCTCACGGTTTAGGGCCCCTAAAATGCCAGGGCAGTATAGGAACCCCACAAATGACCCCATTCTAGAAAGAAGACACCCAAAGGTATTCCGTACGGAGTATGGTGAGTTCATAGAAGATTTTATTTTTTGTCACAAGTTAGCGGAAAATGACACTTTGTGAAAAAAAACAATTAAAATCAATTTCCGCTAACTTGTGACAAAAAAATAAAAACTTCTATGAACTCACCATACTCCTAACGGAATACCTTGGGGTGTCTTCTTTCTAAAATGGGGTCATTAGTGGGGTTCCTATACTGCCCTGGCATTTTAGGGGCCCTAAACCGTGAGGAGTAGTCTTGAAACAAAAATGACCTGTGAAATCCTAAAGGTACTCATTGGACTTTGGGCCCCTTAGTGCAGTTAGGGTGCAAAAAAGTGCCACACATGTGGTATCGCCGTACTCGGGAGAAGTAGTATAATGTGTTTTGGGGTGTATTTTTACACATACCCATGCTGGGTGGGAGAAATACTTCTGTAAATGACAATCTTTTGATTTTTTTACACACAATTGTCCATTTACAGAGGTATTTCTCCCCCCCAGCATGGGTATGTGTAAAAATACACCCCAAAACACATTGTACTACTTCTCCCGAGTATGGCGATACCACATGTGTGGCACTTTTTTGCACCCTAACTGCGCTAAAGGGCCCAAAGTCCAATGAGTACCTTTAGGATTTCACAGGTCATTTTGAGAAATTTCGTTTCAAGACTACTCCTCACGGTTTAGGGCCCCTAAAATGCCAGGGCAGTATAGGAACCCCACAAATGACCCCATTTTAGAAAGAAGACACCCCAAGGTATTCCGTTAGTAGTATGGCGAGTTCATAGAAGATTTTATTTTTTGTCACAAGTTAGCGGAAATTGATTTTAATTGTGTTTTTTCACAAAGTGTCATTTTCCGCTAACTTTTGACAAAAATAAAATCTTCTATGAACTCACCATACTCCTAACGGAATACCTTGGGGTGTCTTCTTTCTAAAATGGGGTCATTTGTGGGGTTCCTATACTGCCCTGGCATTTTAGGGGCCCTAAACCGTGAGGAGTAGTCTTGAAACGAAATTTCTCAAAATGACCTGTGAAATCCTAAAGGTACTCATTGGACTTTGGGCCCTTTAGCGCAGTTAGGGTGCAAAAAAGTGCCACACATGTGGTATCGCCGTACTCAGGAGAAGTAGTATAATGTGTTTTGGGGTGTATTTTTACACATACTCATGCTGAGTGGGAGAAAGATCTCTGTAAATGGACAATTGTGTGTAAAAAAAATTAACAAATTGTCATTTACAGAGATATTTCTCCCACCCAGCATGGGTATGTGTAAAAATACACCCCAAAACACATTATACTACTTCTCCTGAGTACGGCAATACCACATGTGTGGCACTTTTTTTGCAGCCTAACTGCGCTAAGGGGTCCAAAGTCCAATGAGCACCTTTAGGCTTTACAGGGGTGCTTACAATTTAGCACCCCCAAAATGTCAGGACAGTAAACACACCCCACAAATGACCCCATTTTGGAAAGTAGACCCTTCAAGGTATTCAGAGAGGGGCATGGTGAGTCCGTGGCAGATTTCATTTTTTTTTTGTCGCAAGTTAGAAGAAATGGAAACTTTTTTTTTTCTTTTTTTTTCTCACAAAGTGTCATTTTCCGCTTACTTGTGACAAAAAATAATATCTTCTATGAACTCACTATGCCTCTCAGTGAATACTTTGGGATGTCTTCTTTCCAAAATGGGGTAATTTGGGGGGTATTTATACTATCCTGGAATTCTAGCCCCTCATGAAACATGACAGGGGGTCAGAAAAGTCATAGATGCTTGAAAATGAGAAAATTCACTTTTTGCACCATAGTTTGTAAACGCTATAACTTTTACCCAAACCAATAAATATACACTGAATGGGTTTTTTTTAATCAAAAACATGTTTGTCCACATTTTTCGCGCTGCATGTATACAGAAATTTTACTTTATTTGAAAAATGTCAGCACAGAAAGTTAAAAAAATCATTTTTTTGCCAAAATTCATGTCTTTTTTGATGAATATAATAAAAAGTAAAAATCGCAGGAGCAATCAAATAGCACCAAAAGAAAGCTTTATTAGTGACAAGAAAAGGAGCCAAAATTCATTTAGGTGGTAGGTTGTATGAGCGAGCAATAAACCGTGAAAGCTGCAGTGGTCTGAATGGAAAAAAAGTGGCCGGTCCTTAAGGGGTAGAAAGCCCTAGGTCCTCAAGTGGTTAAAGCGGTATTGTCACCATAAAAATCAAATTTCAACCACAACTGGTCTGAGTGTATTAAGTGATAAAAATGCTAATCCTGCATTCAGAACTTGCAAAACTTTTTCTGCGGTTATGGTTTGTAGTGATCACATACTTTAGGAGCACTGACCCTAGTGCCAAACAGTGCCAAATAGTTGAATGCTGGGAGTTCTTTTTATCTATAATATATTCCTCCTCTTCCATTTATTTCCCTGCCAGCTTCTTATCTGTAACACCTTCTGATAACTTGTGTTTACAAGCAAGGCTGAGGTGACTCAGTGATTGGATGTGTAAATATATAAAAAAGACAGTGCAGTTGTTAGTATACACCTCAGTGGGAGTGTCTGAAGACTCTGGGAGGAGGGCAGCTAATGAATACACAATGAGCAAGAGAAGGGAGGGGGGGAAACAAGAGTCAGGGAGGATATGATGTCAGCAACAGCTTGGCAAGATGGCCACTGCCTAGAAAAGGATTTTCTGTTTTTCCTTTATAAAATTCACAGGAATCATTACGTGGATAGCACAATACATATGTTATGTTAGTAGAAGTAGTATTTATCTACATATGTGTTTTTTATTTCTAGGTTAGGCATGGGTGTCGCTTGTTCTTTAAATCCCCTTGAAAAATAACACACACACACACACACACACACGAAAAATTTTGGCACTGTTTTATAGGAGCAAGATAAAAACTCACAGGATTTTTTATTTTGCAACCTGGGTGAATTCAATACAAATACAGAGGATCACCTTGAAATATAATGTGTAATAGTGAATGTATTGCATGCATCCTAAATCTATGTTTGACCTCCTACTTGTTGGCCTTAATTCCTTAATGTAACTTAATGCGTTACTCATTGTTGCAAGAAGTCATGGTTCTCAGGGGTTCTTATACTTAAAGCATACTGTTCAAGCAGAGATGAATACTAATCATATCTACAGAAGAAAATGATGAGTTCCTATGTTGGCTGCTATTCATTTTCTTTTAGCAAGCATGTTCTAACAGAGGAGGAGTTTTCTGCTTCAATGATATAGACCTTACCAGAATTTAAAACATAGCTTCAGATCATTAATTTTCTCAATTGGAATAAACGTTGATGAAATAGGAGAAGGATGAAAGCAGCAGAATCTCAGCATCAGATAATTGTAATATGGTGGGAATAGCTTTAAAAGAACATTTTAGCTTTGTAGTGCTGAGAATATATGTCAGGTCAATATGGTACATGTGTCTGCAAGAGAGTTTCCAATTCTTCATATCTTTAGAAGCTATTTTTCAGGCTTATAGACTCAGAATTTCCTATAGCCTGATATGCTATTTTTATCTCTAAAAAGGGTTACTTCAGGAATTTTGTCAATTTGAATGCTCATGTATTTGGGTAGCTTAAAGCGGACCTAAGCCCAGAATTTCCTCTCTGCTCTAAAAGATAAGCAACAGCATAGTAACTGTTAAAGAGAAAAAAACATTTGTTCAAGCTTACAGCTCTCCTGCAATAAATCTGCAGTGTCTACTTCCTGGTTTCATGGGAGCACAGAAAGAGTTAACCTCCTCTGTTTACATATTAGCACACAACTGCACCTCTGCAACACAGAGCTGAAAGAGCTGCCAGCTCAAATTACACTTACTGAGGTTTGTAACAGAGGTGTCAATACAGGATAAAATTCATGAAAAAATGTTTAATGAGACTCTGTAATAAAAAAGTTCCCATGGGGGGTACTCACCTCGGTAGGGGGAATCCTCTGGATCCTATTGAGGCTTCCCCATCCTCCTCTGTCCCACGGTGGCCTCACTGCAGCCCACTGAATGCACAGCTGACAATTTGTCAGGCTGTGCAATATTTACATTTCCCTGTTCCAGTGGGGGCAATGTGCAGCTCTTGGCTTGGAAATAGGTGGAAAGAGCCGATCTCAGTCGGGTCCACTCTACTGCGCAGGACCCAACTGGGATCGGCTATTTCTTCCTATTTTTGAGACGAGAGCTGCTACTGCGCCTGTGCGGGAGCCGGAAAGGTAAATATTTACATGTCAGGTTCCTTATGCTGTGGGCATGTTTGTTAAAATGTAGAATGACACATTTCCCTGTGGGCAGAAGAGATGTAAAACTTGCTGCCACATACTATGCACAGACAGCTTGCCAATACTGGATTCTGCTGGTGCTTTCCATATCCGGGGAACATACACATGTATGTGATCAAGTGCACAAAATGTCCGGGCAGAGTTCTATATATTGGGTAAACAAATCAAACAGTATGGAAAAGGTTAAACATACATCGCTTCACAGTGAAGCACAAAAAGAGGGACACCCCAATAGGACTAAATTTTAACAAACTTGCCCACAGCATAAGGAACCTGAAAATTACCATCCTAAGGGGAAATTTCAAATCTGGGAAGGAACGTCAGACATTTGAATACAAGCTCATGAAGATGTTATAGACTCTAAGCAAAGGCTTGTACATAAAGCCTGATTTCATGAGTATGTATGAATTGTAACACCATTTGGCCTGAGTCCTTTCAAAGTTTTTTTGTCTTTTCTTTTCAGACTGGTGAACTTTTTAACACTTCTGTCTTTTTCTGCTTTCTGGCTGAGAGATAAGTGGTTTATTGTGTGTGTTTATCTGTAGTGACAAAGGCTGCCAGAGTTCATTGGACTGAGGAAGTCTTTTTACTTTTCAAAGGGGGTACAACTGTGTGACATCATGTCAGAGTGAGCCTACAGAGTCATATATAGTGCTGCCCATAATTATTCATACCCCTGGAAAATTTTTACTTAAAACTACTTTTATTCAACCAGCAAGTCATGTTTTGATGGGAAATGACATAGGTGTCTCCCAAAAAATAATAGTACGATGTACAAGTGGCATTATTGTGGAAGAAAAACATTTGTCAGCTTTTATTTACATTTGAGCAAAAAGCGTCCAGTCCACAATTATTCATACCCTTCACAAACTGTCACAGTCTGTGGGAAAATCCAAAGTTCTATTCCATTTCAAATAGTCCAAACAGTTGTAAAGCATCCTAATTACCCTGATTAATTGGGAACAGCTGTTTTAATAAACTCAACAGTTGAAAACAGCAGCTCTCCGCGGTTGGTTTGGGGACAAAGGAGCTCAGTGAGGACCTGTGGCTGTGCATTGTTGCTGCTCACAAGTCAGAAAAGGGCAACAAGGCCATTTGTAAATGTGTAATGAATAGCGGAGATGCCGCCGCATGGGAGAGCGGCATGGCGACTATCTCCGCGTTCTGCGCAGCAGCGTGATGCTGCCTTGCCTGGTCCTTCTAGTGCACACAGATGGAGAACTACGCGTGCGCGCCAGGCGACAGGTCCTTTATACTGCTAGAAGGGGAGTCAGCTGATCATGCCGATCAGCTGACTCCGGCTGTGCTCCGGATTAGCTGAGTGACTGGGCGGCACTGTGGAGCGCTTTTAGTATATATAGGACTTGCTGTTTACTTGCAAGTTGTCTGCTGTTGCGAACATTACATGTGAGCGCTCAGACCTGAGTCAGATCCCACAGTGTGTTAGAACCAGCCGGAGCTTGGAATTCACACTGAGTCAGATTCCATTGATAGCTTTAAAGTACTTTTGCTTGCTACTGTTTATGTGTTAGACTAGTTCCCAGGTGTTGAGACCAAGGACCTCACACCTAAGACTAGGAGATTGCTATATTGTTACTATCATCTGTTAGACTAGTTCCCAGGTGTTGAGACCAAGGACCTCACACCTAAGACTAGGAGATTGCTATATTGTTACTATCATCTGTTAGACTAGATCCCAGGTGTTGAGACCAAGGACCTCACACCTAAGACTAGGATTGAGAGAGATTTTTGTTACCTGTTATGACCTTTGGCTTTCCTGACTACTCTCCTGTCCTCTGATTCAGTACTTCCGCCCATCTGATTACCTGTTGCCTACATTGCCTGTACCTGGATACCGAATCAGTCTTCCGCTTCTGTACTTTGTCTGTCCGTTTGTTGCCGACCTGACTTGTCTGACCTTTCTGGCTGTCACCTAGCCCCTGGGTGATCAGCCTTACTGTATACCTGTGACGCCTGCTCTTCAGGTGGTTATTAGCTGCTATAACAGGCCTATGGTCACCAGCTCCACTGGAGACCATTGTGCAGCACAGTCAGTGGGTCTCTACCTATCAAAGGCTCACTGGCTGCAGTACAGTCTGATTCCCTGCCTCTCAGGGAATCCTTGGCTCCAGTACAGTCTGATTCCCTGCCCCTCGGGTAATCCCTAGCTGCAGACCTATCATTATCAATATTTCTCCAGTCAGTGATCCCTGCTCCTCAAGTGTCCACTGGCTGCAGTACAGCCTGATTCCCTGCCCCTCAGGGAATCCTAGGCTGCAGTAGTGTCTGTATCTCCAGCTTTTCAGGAGATAACCTCTCCAATTACTGTTGCACAAAACACTATATCACATTGGGTGTCCTGTGTCTAGCTATACTAGTGTTATTGGTGATTCTGCAGATCACCACATAATCAGGTATACCATCTGTATTGTTGGTGATACTGCAGATCACCAATAATCAGAAAAATCTTTGTTGCTGACACCAGTCATTACAAAATGTTTTCAAGTTCCAGTGGCTACAGTGCAAAGTATTATTAAAAATACAAGATGTTCCACACTGTGGAAAATCTCAGAGGACATGGTCAGAAGCCAAAAGTGACACCTGTGCTGGCCAGGAGGATAGTGGGAGAGGTGAAAAAGAATCAAAGGATCACTATCAAGGCCATTCTGGTGAATCTGGGCTCTGCTGGTGACAATGTCTCAAGGGAAACAATCCGACGGACACTGCACACTGCTGGGTTCCACGGATGCAGGCGAAGGAGAACGCCACTTCTCCAGATAAGGCACACAAAAGCCCACTTGGCCTTTGCAAATGCTCATCAGGACAAAGAAGAAGACTTCTGGTCAGATGAAGCAAAAATTGAATTCTTTGGTCACAATGATGTTTCCTTCATTTGGCGTAAAAATGGAGAAGCCTTCCACTTAAAGAACACTATCTCCTCTGTCAAACATGGTGGTGGGAACCTAATGCTTTGGCTGCTGTTTTTCAGCCAATGGACCAGGGAACCTAATCACATTAAATGGCACCATGAAAAAACAGCAATTCATGAGGATTCTCAACGACAGTATCAGGCAGTCTGCAGAGAAACTTGGCCTTGGGCACCAGTGGACATTTCAGCATGACAATGACCCAGAACACACAGCAAAAGTGGTGAAGAAATGGTTAGCAAACGTTAACATTAACGTTTTGGAATGGCCCAGTCAAAGTCCTGACTTGAATCCAATTGAGAATCTGTGGAGGGAGTTAAAGATCAGAGTGATGGCAAGATGACCCTCCAACCTGAAAGATTTGGAGCTCATTGCCAAAGATGAATGGACAAAAATACCTGTGGAGACATGCAAAAAGCTGGTCTGCAATTATAGGAAGCATTTGATTGCTGTAATAGCCAATAAAGGCTTTTCTATTGATTATTGAGAAGGGTATGAATAGTTTTGGACAGGACACTTTTTTCTCAAATGTAAATAAAAGCTGAGAATTGTTTTTTTTTTCACAATAATGCCGCCTGTACATGGTCTTATTATCTTTTGGGAGTCACCTATGTCATTTCTCGTCAAAAAAATTACTTTATGGTTGAATAAAAGTAACTTTAAGTCAAAATTTGCCAGGGGTATAAATAATTATGGACAGCGCTGTATAAGTCTGTATGTATTTCAAAACTTCTTATTGTTTGGTTCTGATCCAGTTCTGTATAATGCCTGAAGAAGAAACTTAACGTTTCAAAAGCTTGCAATAAACTATGTACAGTTAGTCATTAAAGGTATCACCGGAATCAACTTTTGTTGGTTTGATATCTGCATTCCTGCTCCTCGACTAACACCGGACCAGACTTAACTTGCTTCATCACTTAGATTATGAGCTTTACCCCATGGATAAGTATGCAAGGCATGTCGGTAAGTTATTTGTCAAACTTAAGGCCAAATTCTGATTAGATTATTGCATCTTGGATTTTGTTTTTGCTTAATACGTGCTACAAATCTCGAGAAGTGGTCTTTTGAGTTGTGTGAATCAATGCTGTAGAATGGCCTTAACCCCTTGAGATACTACATTATCTAGCTAGATTTTATTTGGTGGACCCAAATAAAAAATACAAGATTTCAGAAATAAAATCTATTTTCTAACTTCTAATAATAAATAGCAACATTTTTTCAGCTGTATGATGACAAATATAAAATATTTTACATATATTGGAGAAACCCCTCCTTTTCTTTCATATTGTCGGGACAGAATCCGGCAGACTGGTGGAGGAGATAAAAAACAAAAACAAAACACAGGCTGCTACTGATGATGTCACGGGGGTGGGGGGGGGGGGGGTAATAATCTCAGCTTGTGTGAGATTTCACTTAGACGATAAAAGGAGGGTAGCTGATGACAAACACACCCATGATCTAAAACCTACTACTAAACTCAGAAGTAATGGCTGTCACCTGTATAGCCCTAGTTATGAAAAGAGAAGGGTAAAAGCATGCACTGAAATACTCATAGGCTTGAAGGAGTGTTTATTTATCTTTGTATGTGTCAGAGTGGTGCAGCTAAATATTTTGAATTAACCACTTGAGGACCATGGTGTCAAACCCCCCTAGTGACCAGGCTATTTTTTATTAAAATGGCCACTGCAGCTTAAGGCCAAGCTGCAGGGCCGCACAACTCAGCACACGAGTGATTTCCCCCCCCTTTTCTCCCCACGAACAGAGCTCTCTGTTGGTGGGGTCTGATCGCTCCATAGTTGTTTATTTTTTTTTAATAAATATTTTTATTCTTATTTTTTTTAATAAATTTTGCTTTTTTTTTCTCAGTCCTGCTCCCTCCCCCCACCAGCCAATCAGTGTGATCGGCTGTCATAGGACTCAGCCTATGACAGCCGATCACTCCCCGGTCTATGGAGGGGACAGCCGTGTCACACGGCTGTCCCCTGTACAGCACTGCTGCTGATCACAGCGCTGTAGGGGGTAATTAGATGGCGGTTTCGCCGTCTAAGTCTCCCGAGCGGCGATCGCCACTCGGAGACTGAAGATGGGGTGGAGCTTCGCCCCCAAGCAGAGGATGCACGTGCACCCTACGCGCGATCTCCTGCTAGCCCTATAGAAGACCATTCACGCCAATCGGCGGGGAGCGGTCCTGGGGCTGCCGCACTGCTCATGCCAATTGGCATGGAGCAGTCGTCAAGTAGTTAAAAAATGTTTGGTTTGGGTCCGCTTGAAGGAACAAAGGAATAGTGTCCAAGACAGTAGCATTTAGTTTGTTTTTAACCATTTTGGCATTTATTTTGTCTTGTATCTGTTAACCCTTTCATTCATATAGGTAGGGGGACCTGGGTGAGAATGGACATCTGAAGTGGATGGGGGGGGGGGGGGGGGGGCATACGTTCCCCAGAACCTACCTGTACATGAATGTAAGTAGTTCCCCAGAACATACCGGTATATGCATGTGGGTAGTTAACCCTTTCTTTCCAGTTTAGAGATGGGGATCAGCTCCTTGTCCTTGACATGGTCATGAAATTTGCAACAAGATGGAAAAGATTTTGCCCCTTCTTGCAGAGTCCTCCCCATGCCATGAATTGTGTCAAAAACATAGTAAAGGCAAAAAATTATACACGTACCTGTAATGAATAGCGGAGATACCGCCGTGCGGGCAAGCGGCAGGGCGGCTATCTCCGCATTCCAGCCAGCGGCCTCTGCCGCGCAGCAGCATGTCACTGGTTCGCCTGGTCCTTCAAGTGCACACAGATGGAGAACTACGCGCGGACGCCAGGCGACAGGACCTTTATGCTAGCAGAAGGGGAATCAGCTGATCATGCCGATCAGCTGATCCCAGCTAGGCTCCGGATTGTCTGAGTGGCTGGGGCGGCGCTGCGGAGTGTTGTAGGTATATATAGGACTTGCCTGGTAGTTGCAAGTTGTCTGCCTTTGCGAATGCTATGTGTGAGCACTCAGACCTCAGTCAGATCTTACAGTGTGTTAGAACCAGCCGGAGCTGGGAATTCACACTGAGTCAGATTCCGTTAACAGCCTCTATTGTATTCTTGTATTGTGTATGTAATAGACTAGTTCCCAGGTGTTGAGACCAAGGACCTCACACCTAAGACTAGGAGATTGCTGTTTTGCTACCGATATCTACTAGACTAGTTCCCAGGTGTTGAGACCAAGGACCTCACACCTAAGACTATGAGTTTGCTATTTTGCTATTGTTTATACTAGACTAGTTCCCAGGTGTTGAGACCAAGGACCTCACACCTAAGACTAGGATTGAGAGCTACTGTTACCCGTTATGACTTCTGGCTTTCCTGACCACTCTCCTGCTTACTGATTCGCTACCTTTGCCTATCTGCCTATTTGTTACCGACCTTGCCTGTACCCGGATACCGAATCAGTCTCCAGTCTCTGTACCTTGTCTGCCCGTGTGTTGTTGACCTGGCCTGTCTGACCCTTCTGGCTTTCACTCATTCCTTGGGTGATCAGCCTTACTGTACTACTCGTGACACTAACTCTCTAGGTGTCCATTAGCTGCAAGGGCTACCTGCTCCTCAGGAAGACCCTCTTGCAGTTCAGTCAGTGGTCTCTTCCCCTTAGGAGTCCACTGGCTGCAGTGCAGTCTGATTCCCAATCCATCAGGGAATCCTTGGCTGCAGTATAGTCTGATTCCCAATCCATCAGGGAATCCTTGGCTGCAGTACAGTCTGTATCTCCTCCTCTTAAGGAGGTCAGTTTCAGCACAATCAGTGGCCACCTGCCCCTCAGGGGTCCACTGGCTGCAGTGCAGTCTGATTCCCTGCTCTTCAGGGGATCCTTGGCTGCAGTAGTGTCTGTATTTCCCGCTCCTCGGGAGATAACCTTTCCTTACTGTTGCACCAAACACTTTACCACATTAAGTGTCCTGTGTCAAGCTATACTAGTATTATTGGTGATTCTGCAGATCACTACATAATCAGGTATAGCATCTGTATTATTGGTGATACTGCAGATCACCAATAATCAGAAAATCTGTGTTGCTGACACCAATCATTACAGTACCACATTATAGACTCAGTATAATATTTTATATGGGGTTCCCTTTGAAGTACAGTACATGGCATTGGTCTGTTTGCAACTCTGCCAAGTATGCTTGCTTTATTATAAATATAGCAAACAATGTACACCAAGATCAGAGAAATAAAGGATATTTTTCTTCATGTAATAGCTGCTTACAATTGCATGCAAAACATATCACAGCCATGCTAGTCACATCACAGTCCTCAAGGGAAAGCCTCTCATCTCAGATAAGGCATAAAAATTACCTATTTTGAATTCTGCACAAACCGTGTACAAAATGAAATGCTCTATTTAATTTGGTACCTCATTGCATAACTTTGTTTATTTTATCAGTGACTTGACTGTGAATATATGCAAGGGAGCACATTGGCATTGTTGGTTAGACTTAGGGCATAAGCTGTGCATCATATACTGTATTTATTCCTAAATACTGTCATAGCCATCATTATGCAATCCCTTAGCAATGCACATCAGCAGTTTTATTCCCTTTAATATGAAAGAAGCGGTTTCTAAAGCTTTTGTTTATCTGAGCTCTTAAAGTTAAAGTGGACCTGAACTCTTGTACAGGGCAGAAGGAAAACAGAGATAAATGTACTTAGTATTAAGTATTAAATGTACTTAGTAAAAAGTATTTAGAGAGCTAAACTTGTCTAATTTCCCCCTCTTCTGTGACTAATCACCACTACAATTTGATCTATCAGCTGTGTCAGCTCATGAATCTTCTCTGCCATGGCAGAGCAGCTAATTTGCAAACACAGGATGTTAACAATATGTCTACTTCCATGAAATCAGGAAGGACACACTGCAGATTTTTTTGCAGGATTTGTATCAGTTGTAACAAAGAAATGTTTTTCTTTGAGGCTGCTTTCACAGTGGGACGTTACAGGCGCACGTTAGTGCAGCCTGTAACACAGCCCACCGCATAGCAATGAAAAATCAATGGGCTGTTCACAGTGCCCACGTTGCGTTACATTGTAATGCTTCACGTTATTTCAAAGTGCTGCATGCTGTGCGTTCTACGCGGCCAAGCCGCGTTAGACTGTTTGCACATGCTCAGTAATATTGGAGGAGGAGGTCTCCCCCTCCTCCTCCTCGGCCAGGCACATGGCTAATTAATATTCACTGCATGGTGTGACGTGCAGTGTTTACTTCCTGAAGCTCTGCTCTGTGCGGCGATTGGCCGGCGGGACCACGTGATGCCGCATGCGTCCAAGAGTACGCATCACGGCATCACAGGACGTCAATCTGACGTCTAGCTTCTACCACACTATGCGTTGCGTTAGATGCACGTTATGCGACCTTAACGTAGCATCTAACGCAACGTCTTAGTGTGATAGTAGCCTAAAGGTGATTATGCTGTTGTGATTTTTTTATAGCAGAGAGGAAGTTCTGAGTTCATTTCCGCTTTAACCTGTGTTAAAAATGTGCACGTTACAACAAAAGCATGCACAGATGATGAGTTACTATCTATGAACTATTTCCTTTTTTTCTGGTCTATGTTCTTATTCCCTGACTGACATCCCTGAGTTCAAGATCCTGGTTACAGGAAATGAAGATGTGTGTAATTTCTGTTTGTTTTTTTTTCTATCCTGGTATATGCAAAAGTGACTGTTGTTGGTTCCACTAACTTATTAATTTGTTCGAAGTTTATTTTTTCCTTTTCAAAAATCTTAATTTATCAGTAACACTTCCAGAACTCTGCAGTTGATGCAAAGAACTGTAATACATTTCACAACTTGTGTGCTTTAAAGAGGAACTATAATGTGTGATGTCATCATGACCAAGGTCCTGATAGTTTGCTTTTTGTGAACTGCATTGCACTGTGGGAAAGAACGGTTTATCCAACTGCCAAGCAAGCAATTATCTCCCTCTGTGCACAGAACTCTCAGTAATGAACATTCTGTACAGATCACCTTGCAGGACTAAAGCTGTCACCATATGTAAAAAATTTAGAAGGTAAATCAGGGAGAGGAAAGATTGTACAATGGGCAAACACTGACTAAATAATCTATAAATGAATATTGTACAAAATAAGCAATGTTAGTCATTATGTTATTATCACTACAGTTCCTCTTTAACCATTTCAGCCTTCAGTGTTTTTTCACCTTATGCATCCGAGAAACTTTCACCTCCCATTCATTCACCAGTAACTTTAATACTACTCATCACAACGAACTGATCTATATCTTGTCTTTTACACACTCACACGCACGCATGCACACACACACACACACACACACAGGGCCGCGCCTGGGCGGGTGCTGCGGGTGCATTGCCTTTGACAGGCGCCGCCCGGCCGCCGCTCACCCCCTCTGGCTGCCGCTCACCCCCTCTAGCCGCCGCTCCCTCCCTCCCTCTAGCCACGTCAGACCTCGATCAGGCGGCGACCAATAGTGCGGGCGCTAGGACCTAGCACACCGCACTGATATGCGGAAGTGACATCACTTCCGCATATAGAGCGGGTGCGTCCAGCACCCGCTCTTACTGGTCGGGTCGCCGCTGATCCTGAGGTATGACACTGCAAGGTAAGGGGGGAGCGGCAGCGGCTAGAGGGGGGGTCCCTGTCACTCACTGCCTAAAGGGGGTCCCTGTCACTCACTGCCTAAAGGGGGTCGCTGTCACTCACTACCTAAACGGGGTCCCTGTCACTCACTGCCTAAAGGGGGTCCCTGTCACTCACTACCTAAAGGGGGTCCCTGTCACTCACTGCCTAAAGGGGGTCCCTGTCACTCACTACCTAAACGGGGTCCCTGTCACTCACTACCTAAACAGGGTCCCTGTCACTCACTACCTAAAGGGGGTCCCTGTCACTCACTACCTAAAGGGGTCCCTGTCACTCACTACCTAAACGGGGTCCCTGTCACTCACTACCTAAACGGGGTCCCTGTCACTCACTACCTAAAGTGGGTCCCTGTCACTCACTACCTAAACGGGGTCCCTGTCACTCACTACCTCAAGGAGGTCCCTGTCACTTACTACCTCAAGGAGGTCCCTGTCACTCACTACCTAAAGGGGTCCCTGTCACTCACTACCTAAAGGGGTCCCTGTCACTCACTGCCTAAAGGGCTCCCTGTCACTCACTACCTCAAGGAGGTCCCTGTCACTCACTACCTAAAGGGGTCCCTGTCACTCACTACCTAAAGAGGGTCCCTGTCGCTTACTACCTCAAAGGGGTCCCTGTCACTCACTACCTAAAGGGGGTCCCTGTCACTCACTACCTAAATGGGAGTCCCTGTCACTCACTACCTAAACGGGAGACATGGGTGTGATTAGGCAGAACATGGGTGTGGTTATGTGGTTGGGCGCTGTTAATTTAACCACTCCCACAGGCGCCAGAGAAAATCTTGCACCCAGGTGCCAGGCACCCCAGGCTCACCCCTGCACACACTTTCCCTTTAATCTGCAGATGGGAGGTCTAATAAGCACTTGAGAGAATGGTCCTGTTTCAATCACCATCACAACAGTTGCCATCATTAAGGGCTGGTGATTGTTTAACTCTTGTAAATGGTAATTTGTGTGATTTGATTATATAATAGTTGCTGGGCTAGTAGCCTTCCCTGCAATGTGAAAAATAATTCATATGAATAGCTTTTTCATTATCCAAGCATACTTTTCTGCTGATTCAATTGGTGTTTTAGATGTGAAGAGGTGTAAAAAATGACGGCAGATGAAGGCTAAAATTATCACCTACTCATGTTAGAATGGTGTATTTTTTAAACAACTTCTTTTTTTAATATTAGTCTCTATTTATATGGCAGAGACACTTAACTGTCCCTCAGAAGGGCTCATAGTCTAATCCCTACCATATATGTCTATGTATGTATTATAGTCTAGGGCCAATTTTTAAGGGGGAAGCCAATTCAGTTATCTGTATGTCTTTGGGATGTAGGGGGAAACCAGAGTGTCCAGAGAAAGCCCAAGCAATGGGGAAAACATACAAACTCCTTGCAGATAGTTCCCTGACTGGGATTCAAACCAGGAACCCAGCACTGCAAGGCGAGAATGCTAACCACTAGACCACCGTGCTGCTTAAAAACACAGAAAAAGAAGCTGTGGTATAAAGCATCTTCAAATCTGCCACTGGGGGGCCCCCCATTTGGCAGTTAATTGGACTAGTAGGAATCCTTTTCAGGAAGGATTTTCATTGGTACATTCAAATGGACCAATAGGGAGCACTGGTGGAACATATGAAGAATTGAAGATGCGTTTCTGGGTTCCTTTCTCAATGGTACAGTGTCCAGTGGGGACAGGTATGCAGGGGGCAGCTCTTGAGTTAAAATTTTAGAAGAACGATGGTAGAAAAGAGGAACTGGTGACAAGAAGAAAATACATTTAACAGAGAAGAAAGTTATAGATAAAAATTAAGAACATAGAGGTATACTTAAGAAGATGACAAAATAGGATACAAATAAACACAAGAAGAAAGAAGGTTACAGAAGAGAAGATAGATGTATATAAATAAAAAAAAAGTGTGAACAGCTAGGGGGTCAAGAATGCCTATGTACACGAAAATCATTATATTAGTGCTCTTTAGATCCTAAGGGAGAGAAGTGCTTTATAAAGGTTTTGTTGTTGTTAAGGTCCTTCTACTAAGTATTACTACTAAGTAGTAATTCTACTAGTTAATTACAATAGTAGGGCAGCACGGTGGCGTAGTGGTTAGCTCTCTCGCCTTGCAGCGCTGGGTCCCTGGTTCAAATCCCAGCCAGGGCACTATCTGCAAAGAGTTTGTATGTTCTCTCCGTGTCTGCGTGGGTTTCCGCCGGGCACTCCGGTTTCCTCCCACATTCCAAAAACATACGGATAAGTTAATTGGCTACCCCTAAAATTGGCCCTAGACTACAGTACTTACACTACATAATATAGACATATGGCAATGGTAGGGATTATCTTGTCACTAGCTGTCCCTCCTTTGAGGGACAGCTAGTGACAATATATATATATATATATATATATATATACATTGTACAGCGCTGCGTAATATGTCGGCGCTATATAAATACTAAATAATAATAATAATAATAGTAAAAATACCCCCTAGCATAGCCTAACCTTTGGACTCCACCTGTTGCTGTCTAACCATAAATACCGCCTAGTGGTGCGTAACCTTAACCCCTACGCCTACCTATAAGAACCCCACCACTGTGAGAGCCTCAATCTAATGCTGCGTACACACTGGCGACTTTGGTCGTTTGAAACAGCTAATTAACGATCGTTCCGCCGACAATCGGGGAAAGAACTTTACCAAACGATCATTAACACGAACGACAAAAGAACGACATCGGGAAGATGGAAATATCCAACCTGACGGATCGTATCTACCGACAATCGTTACAAAACTATAGTGTGTACAGACATCGACCGAGAACGATCGTTACAAGGGCCAATGCGCCTGCGTTGAATTCTGCCCAGCTTCAGTACTTCCTTTGTAGCGCGGCCGTAAAGATTGTTACATTGCTCATTTCAATTAAGCTTTGTTTTCAAGTTAACAATCATATATTTGTATCTATTGTAACTCCATGTCAGTGGGTTTTTTTGTATTTTATATAAATATGTACGCAACATATCCTTATAATCGTTCTTTTCTGCGAGAATGATCGTTAAAATGTGTATGATGATCGCTGCATCCCATCGTTGCATTCCAATCTTTCCAATATCGTTCGTCTGGTAACTATCATTCCTTGTAAACGATAGTTATCGCAAGTGTGTACGTAGCATTATCCAATGATAATTGCAATGCTAAAAGCTACTATTAGGGCTGGAACCCACAAGAGCACTTTTCAGAGCCTTTAGGGAGCGCTTGAAAACTCTAGCAACTTCCAAAAACGCTCAGCTAATGTTAACGGATGTGCCAACTTCCACTGGAGCGTTTTCAGGACATGCAGCATTTTGTTAACGTTAGTGCTTTAATGTAAAGTATATAATCACTGGCATAATCGCTCACCAAAACTTGCATAGAGCGATTTTGCTAGCGTTTTAAAGTTAATGTACACTGTAACAAAATTAAAAATAAATGAAAGGACCAATCAGACTTTAAAACGCTAATGGCTAATCGCTACACAACCGCTGGCAAGTTGTTAACACTTTCTAAAATCGCTCCCTAAAACGCTCATGAAATTGCTTACAAACTGCTCATACAAAACGCTTGCGATTGCGATTAGCGATAGTGTTTTGTAGTGGGTTCCAGGCCTGAGTGGTAATTTGGGCACAAGATATGCACAAATTAGCAGAAAGAAAATTAGCAGAAAGAAAATTCAACTATTGTAAAATGTTCTATTACAGATACATTTTCTATTATTGATACATTTTCTGTTGTTGATAGCAATGTCCCCCTGTGCTGTTTTTTTTTTTTTTTTTACAGTGGCCACTGCAAGAGCCACTATACACATTTTGCTCTGTGCGATGCCCTTGTTACTGGCTGGCCACATGCATTCTTTTTATCTGCTTCACCCCCTTCCCATCCTGAGCATGCAGTGAATATTTTTAATTCTTGACTTTAGTGAAAAACACAATAAAAAAAGTTCAATAATGTTGCTATCATAATCCATCTTCACACCTAAGGCCCGGTTCACATTAGCGTTAACCGGAACGTATACTGTACAAATGGAACGGATGTGAAATGATCCAATGTGAACCTATGGATCCATTCACATGCGTCTGTTAGTACAGATACGTTCCATACGTTCTGGTCCCCAGATCTAAAAATTGCTGCAGGCCCTTATTTTCCAGACCGTTCTGCCCAGCAGAACAGATCTGGACAAAAAATGCTGCAGCATTGGGGCAATAGAAAATTGAATGTTTCTTCACACTAGTGAAGAAACGGACCGTTCCATGGGGGCATGGGCCAACATGAACCTAAGTGACGGGAGGTTGAGGGAGGGTGCAGCAGCTGGGCGGGTGGGTGAGGGAGGGTTTATACATACCTAATCTTCTGTAGCAGCTATATGACGCGCTGTGTAGTCATAGCGGAAGAAGAGGAAGCCTCTACCGCCGGCTGCTACTGAAGATTAGGTATGTATTTGCTGAGTGAAAACGGATCCGATCAATCTTTGATCAGATCCGATTTCACTATGTGAACCGGGCCGCGGACAGAGTCATCCGGATCCGGTGAAGCGGAGAACGGATCCGCTCACCGGATCCTTTTGGCTCCAAACACAGAGGTGAACCAGGCTAAAGCCTTGCTACTGCCTCGTAATTGTGATGAGTAACATCAATTACCATTTTGAAGTTTGTAAGGTGGGAGGAGTTGGAGTCCAACATTGCTTTCTGAGGAAACGATAAGGGCACATTTAAACTTTGTGTGTTCCTGTCAATAATGACAAACCCCACATAGTGTTCAATATGCATGGTAACATGAAAGTCCATAGACTTTCATGTTACTGTTCACAGTACAGTGTGCATTCCTATGTGTTGTAATGGGGTGGGGAACATCTTAGCACACAATGCAAGCATTTTCCTATTGAGTTCAAACATGTCAAGGCCACCAACATCCAAGTAGTGACACGATGCGATGCACATTCCGTGCATCCGAGATGCATGCTTGAATTCACATTCGTGCATGCGTTTTGCAGTGTAAATGAGCCCTAAGTCCTTCTTCCCATGGACGGTAGCAGGCAGTGCATTCACTGCTTGTCAACTGATCTCATGAACCTGCCCAGAGCTCGCAAGTGCTCAGCTGATCCAGTGCATTCGTCAGGAGCTGAGAAGCTCTTGGTACAGTTTGGAGGTGCGTGTCCCATTGATGCACATCTAAGTGCAGCAGCCACCACATGTAGATGGGGAATGAGGTGGTTCTTTATTTTTGCTGCTGTGTTACCACACCTTGACCCATATGCAATTCACTTTTTCTCCTGAGTTATCTACTGGGAGAACATTTTCAAAATCTCTTTAAAATAACTTTTAAGCATTTTACAATTGAAAAAGTTCTATCAAAATTATTTTAAGTATTTTCTTGCTTGCTGGTGTTTTAAAAGGCATTTTATAACAAGGTGTGAAAATATCACCTAGGAGAAAACTCAGGAGAAAAAGTGAATTGCATATGGGTCTCTGTAAGTGCTGATACACATGACTTGTGGGTGGAGACACTGCCCTTCAGCTGCATTAAACTGAAGCCAGAAGGCTCACATCAGATGAAGATAAAGGCTGAAATGTGTGGCAACTGGCAAGCATGCAGCTCAGCTGTTTGCGAGAAAGAGGCCTAAGAGTAGCCCTGGTTTCTAGGATCCTGAGGCGACCTGACAGAAATCAGGCATTATGTGCAAGCATGAAATATTTACACAAGCCACTCTATGAGAGTTAACATATTTAAATGATTTAGGCTTTATTTTAAATATTACAAGAAGAAACTATCTGTGTCGGGCAACTGCAAATAATCATTAATAAGATTTACAATTTACTTATCATGAGAGGAGCAATTTGCAGAATTAATAGACCTTTACTTCTAAACACTTTTTTTTCAGATGCTTAACAATTTACCATGCTGTGAGATAAAACATCCTAGAAAATTTTTGCAATGTGAATATATTTTCCTCTGTATAACAAACAGGAGCATTTCGTTTCTGAGCAGTCAGTGCATAAAATATGTTTCTTCTATGGTGTGCGGTCTACATAGACATGAGACATAACGCAGATATAGTGCAGTACTTCTCTAATGTGTATTTCATGATTAGAGAGCTTGTTCTTTGCCTGGAATGAGTGCTTTCACTATGAGGGAAATATTTTCATTTTCGCTCTGCATAGCAACTGCCTTTGCCTGGAATGAGTGCTTCCAATATGAGGGAAATATTTTCATTTTCACTCTGCATAGCAACTATGAGCCAAATTGAAGCAAACCATTCATTTTTTTTTATTTCTTATTTTCTCCAGAAAGCAATTGCTTCATTCCCTTTGATATATGTCATTACTTTAGTGTCTTTAGGTTATGTGGTACCCATGGAAAATGGACCAATTCTATGTACTTCAGATGTATATGAGCATGAAACACTTCTCATGTTATATATGGAACACAGGTTTTAAGTATGTGCATGTTTTCTTCAGTGTAAAATGCTAATTCTGTGTTTTTCTGTCGACAACAATTTGCTTTAAGTGCTTTTAATTTGATGCCAAGTACTTTTTGTTTCATGGATTTATTTAAGGATACCATACCTTAGGCATGCATGAATGATGAAGATATGTTTTGTTCAGGCATTATTATGCTTTTTGATCTATTGGTCTTAGATTACGAAAACAATTGAAACCTGTGCATGTCCTGATTTTCATAAACCTTATGGCAATAATTACTGTTGAAATGCTGTGCTAATTCATTTCATTAGGTTAAATTTACAAAGCATTACCGCATGAGGTAAAGCAGTAAAAAAATTATTTGGTACTTATCCATTAGCCGGGCGCATCCGGCAGGTGGCGCTAATTACTATTCCCCCTCCAGGCCGACATGGATAGTAGGGAAAGATGTAACTCTGGTGGAGTTTTGTCGCCACCTGCCGGATGCGCCCGGCTAAAGGATAAGTACCAATTATTTTATCAAACATTTTTGCAAATGTCAATTCACAAAGGCCTTGATTCACTGAGCATTACAGCATTCGGTAATGCAGAAAACACCTGATTTTACTGATCACCTTTCCAAATGGCAATACACAAAACTTTTTACCACACTTAAGGTGCGTACACATGTCAGATAAAAGTCTTTGTGAAAATGAATGCTCACAGACCAATTTTACCCCCTTTCATGTAGTATGAGAGCCATACTCTACACAGTCTATTCTATGGAGCTGAACTCCCCATCAGATAAAAATCTTTGCAAGATGCTGTACACAAAGATGCTGTACACATGCAACAGATCAGTATCTTCAAAAGATCAATCCCTGCAAAAGATCCATTCCTGCAAAATGCCTTCATAGTCTATGACATCTGCAGATCCTCATACACACCTTGTTTAATGGACATTCATCTGCAGATCAGACAATTATCTGCCGATCTGAAGATCCAACCTGGTGGATCTGATCTACAGATAATTGTCCGTTAAACAAGGTGTGTATGAGATCTACAGATATCATAGACTATGAATGCATTTTGCAGGAATGGATCTTTTGCAGATTCTGGTCTGTTGCATGTGTACAGCATCTGTGTGTGCAGCATTTTGCAAAGATTTCTGTCTGATGGGGAGTTCAGCTCCATAGAATAGACTGTAGAGTATATTTCTCATACTACATGAAAGGGGGTAAAATTTGGTCTGTGATCTTTCATTTTCCAAAGACTTTTATCTGACGTGTGTACCCACCTTAAGGCCTGGAACCTACTAGGAGCACTTTTTTGAGCATTTTGTGATTTGAAAAGCTCTTGCTAATGTAATGCTATGGGTGTGTTCCCACTTAAGCGATGTGAGTTTATAAAAATCTCCCATAGCATTGCATTAGCAAGAGCTTTTTCTAATCACTAGCGCCTAGAAAAGGCTACTAGAGGATTTGAGCCCTGAAAAGTAAAATTAGGTCTGATTCACACTACAAGAGCTTTTGAAAAGCTAGAGATTTTATATTCTCTTGCTAATTCAACACTATGAGGGATTATTACAAAATCAGATCGCTACAGTGTGAACACACACATAGGATTACATTAGCAAGAGCTTTTAAAATCACATAGCGCTTAGAAAATCTCTTGTAGTGTAAACAAGCCCTTACCGACTAGTGAGGAAAATTACCGACTTGTATGGTAAATACCTCAAGAAATTGCAATTCACAAAGATTAAGGCCTCCTTTCCACGAACTGTTGAGCTGTGTGCTCAGCAAGTAGTTACCAGGCAGAAGTAAGCAGTTATCATGCAGCAAGAAGCAGTTACTTGGCAGCAGTGAGCACTGCAGTTGAAAGAGTTTGAGAGGCATTTTGCTGCCTATCAGCGGTCTGTGGAAAGGAGGCCTTAAGCATTTGGTAAATCAAGCAAAAGTGTTCAGTATTTACCTCCAGCTGTGACCAGCCAATAACTCACTCTCCATGTGGTAAAAGTTGACAGGTGTACCAGAAAACCAATAGGGAGAGCCACACCGAGCGCTGTAATCACAGCGCAGGAGATTTGGGCGCACACTGAGTAACTCCGGCGCTGTCAGAAGATAGAGCAGAAGTTACATTTTAAAACACTATAATTCGGGCCTCCAGCAATAGCTGGAAGCCGAATTATATCATTCCCCACTATCCACGTGGACCTAGAGGGGGAATAGTAATTGACGTTGCCTGGACTTGTGCAGCAGCAGGATCAGCCATATAAGCTGTATCCAGCGCCCAAGTCTCTCGGCAGCGATTGCATATGCCAACCACACAGCTCTGTTTCACATCTCATTTGTTCCGATACTCTGGAGGGCAGGACTTCAGTCTGGCAGAGCAGAAGACATTTTAACCTCTTCAGGACCACAGGCTTTACTCCCCTAAAGACCAGGCCATTTTTTGTAAAATGGGCCACTGCAGCTTTAAGGCCAACACAGCACACAAGTGATTCACCCCCCCCCCCCCCCTTTTCTCCCCACCAACAGAGCTCTCTGCTGGTGGGGTCTGATCGCTCCCCCAAAGTTTTTTTTTTTTTTGGTAAATATTTATTGCTTTATTTTGTAATAAAAAAGTGTGTTTTTTATATTTTATGTCCTCTCCCCTCTCTCCATCCCGCCAGCCAATCCCCGTGATCAGCTGTCACAGGCTTCAGCCTATGACAGCTGATCGCCGCCGAGACTCAGGAGGGGACAGTCATGTCACACGGCTGTCCCCAGTACAGCGCTGCTGTCGATCGCATCACTGTACATGGTACTTAGACGGCATTTCGCCGTCTAACAGTCTCTGAGCAGCTCCGCTCCGCCTGCCAAGCAGGAGATGTGCGCGCAGCCTGCGCGTGATCTCCTGCAAACTGAAGCACCAGAACTTTATGCCGATCGGTGTTACGCGTTCTTGAGGCTGCCGCCGCAGCTACGCTCATCGGCGTGACACGGTCGGCAGGCAGTTAAAAAGCTTTTCTGTATCCCTTTAGATGTGCATATCTGTATACTGGTATACAGAAGAGCTCCCTCTGGTGGCAGCAGCACATCTAAAGGGATGCTAGGGATGTACTGGACAGAAACCCCTTACTAGTGCACACAGACTCACAACTTTCTGTCTGACCTGCTCCACAGTTAGGCCTCTTTTCCATGAACTGTTGACAGGCAGTGACATGCCTCTCAAACTCTCACAACTGCTGACTGCTGCTTGGTAACTGCTTGTTGCTGCCTGGTAACGGCTGACTGCCGCCTGGTAACTGCTTGCTGAGCACACAGTTCAACAGTTCATGGAAAGGAGGCCTTAGTAAGTGAGACTTAGGGCTCAGCCACACTATAAGGGAGTACATTTGAAATCGGCGCCGGTAGACTTGGGCGCAGGATACAGCCAGTATATGGCTGATACTGCTTCTGCACAAGTCCGGGCCGTTTTAATTACTATTCCCCCTCCAGGCCGCCATGGATAGTGGGGGAATGAAATAATTCGGCTTCCAGCGATTGCTGGAGGCCGAATTATTGTGTTTTTAAGCAACCTCGGCTCCGTCTTCTGACGGAGCCGACGTTACTCACTGAGCGCTGCAATAGGAGTGATTCCTATTATAGTCTATGGAGGCGCCGGCTGCGCCCAAATCTAGCAGTGCTGAAAAGCACTGTTCCACTATAAGGGCCCTTTTCCACTAGCAATCGCAATCACAAATCACAAACGCCAGCGATTGCGATTTTTTATTAATTTTGTTATGCGATTGCAGTTATATATTTGCATTGCATTATCCCTCTTAAAATCTCTCCAGAAAGCGATTGCGATTTGCGATTTGCAAATCGAATCACTATAGTGGAAAATGCTTCTCATGTTTTCTATAACGAAGTAGCAATCTTAAAAGGGATTTAAAAATCACTCATGATTTGCGATTTTGCGATTTAGCTGTGCAGTGGAAAAAGACCTGAATTGCTTTTCTGAGCGCTTGAAATTGATTAGCGCTTTCTGAGCGCTTTTTAAAAATCGCTCCCATCCACTTTCATTAAAATCGCGGTAAAAATAATTTTTAAAAATCGCATACACAAAAAATTGCAGTGATTTATATGCAATTTTTACTGTGATTTTAATGAAAGTGAATGGGAGCGATTTTTAAAAAGCGCTCAGAAAGCGCTAATCAGTCACTAACGGTCAGAAAAGTACTTATAGTGTGGCTGAGCCCTTATCGAGCAGGGCTTAGTGAATTGAAGCATGTTTGTTCGGTAAATTACCGAACTTCTACCGCATACGGGAAATCTTAGTGAATTTGGGAAAAAAATTTAAAATACTGAATGTGGTATTTTACCAACTCTTCTGAGGGCCCATTTCCACTTGTGCCGCACGTGTCTGTGAGTAGCGTGGCGGCACAACCGAGCCTGCGGGTACGCAGACGAATCCCATCAGCCGTGCCATGCGCGGCTATGGGATTCGCAGCCTCCTGCACAACTTCGGATGGAAAAGCCGGCCGAATCGCTAGCGCAAGCAATTCGGCCAGCAGCGCTATCCATCCCTATGGCAGAGTTTCCCCATGTGAGTCGCCTGCGGGGAAACTGCGGATTCGGCCCGGTTTCTGCGCAAGTGGAAACTAGCCCTTAGTGAATTGAGGCCAATGGCTGTTATTTAAAATCTAAGATTACAAACTAGTGAGTTAATTTACCAACTTCTGAGGAAAATTACCAGCTTATGAGATGAATACCTAATAAATGTCAATTCATAGAAGATAACACACGTGGTAAAACAAGTGAGATGTCCGGTTCACACTGGCGGAAAAAAAACGGTTGTCCAATGTTAACTTATGGATCTGTTCACATTGGTCTGTTAGAATGGATCTGTTCCGCACGATCCGCTGAACGGACCGAAAATTTAGTTCTGCAGTAATTTTTCCGGAATGCTGAGCACAGCTGACTGGAAACTGAAGCTGAAGTCCTTGAAGCATTAGAGACAATGAGAAAATGGAACGTTTCTTCACACTAGTGAAGAAACGGACCATACTAGTACTTTGGCGCCAAAAGAGTAAAATTTTCTAAAAGGTTTAAAAGTATTCAGGTGGCGGTGGTGGCCCAACAGCTCCCAAAAACAGACACGATGTTGTTGATTGAAGATATAATAATTTATTCACATACTCCTATATAAAAACTGCAACGCGTTTCACGGGCAACATCCCGCTTCATCAGGCAATGAACAACTGGAGTATCTCACTGCAATATGACAGAAGCAACAAGCATATCAGGACGCTGTAAGTGGCTTGACTGTGTTATAACATATATATGGGTAATATATCATAATATATAAGGTAATGAAAAAGTAATGTAACATGATGTGGGTAAGGGAGTCTTACACCAGATAAGATAGGTATTAAAATGGACACAAGTGTAGGGAAAAATTAGGTTAAGGGAGCACAGGATTAATAAAGGGGAAATTGATAGGAGCTATGCATATGACTGGGAACACAAAAGATACTGAACTGGCCTGTTGATGAAATGAATTGTTTAACATTGTTAAATAAAGTAATGGCGGGATAACATCAATCAGGTGTGGCTTAAATGGAAGCTATAAAACAAGTATGGTGAAAGAGATACAATGGATGAGGATTAACACTTACCAGCGTGGGGTCCAATATGTGCTTGGCACCTCTGTGCTGTAGTGTAGGAAGTGGAGCCTTATTGTAACGATTGGTGTCAGCGAGAACAGACTTCTCTGATTATTGGTGATCTGCAGTATCATCAATAATACAGATGCTATACCTGATTATGTGTGATCTGCAGAATCACCAATAATACTAGTATAGCCAGACACAGGACAACCAATGTAAGGGTAGGTGTTTGGTGCAACAGTAACAATAGAGATACTCACTTTCTCAGAGGAGCTGTGTCATGATCGGTGTCAGCACGCAGAGAGAATCTGATTATTGGCGATCTGCAGTATCACCAAGAATGCAGATATATACCATATTATTGATGATCTGCAGTATCACCGATAATCCGATATATTGTTAACCTCTGGACACCAGCAAAAGAACACAATAAAGACAGTAATATATCAGATAGTGTGGAAATGTCCACCACACGGCAATTCCTCAGAGGTGTGGTTACCTCTGAATGGGAACCCCGTGAGTGAGATCCTCTAACCAGGCTGAGTGAGGAATCTCGACCCCCAGCAGTAATCGTCTGCTTGGGGCAGGCGTCTCGGAGAGGCAAGCCTCAGAGATAACCCTCCAGTGGGAGACGTTCCACTGAAGGGAGAAAGGTCAGACAGGCAAGGGTTCGGCAACAGAGATGTCGGTGGCAGTATAGGAGCGGAAGGCAAAAGAGTAATCGTTAGACAGGCAGAGGTCGGCAACAGGAATCAGATAGGCAAAGGTACAAGATCAGCAAGAGATAGAGTAGTCAGGGATAGCAAGGGTCAAAACACAAATCAATATACAACAATATTCCTAAGCTAAGGTGTGAAATCCTTAGTATCAACACCAGGGAACTGCACTAAGGTCTGAGCGCTAACACAGAATGTGTATTCACGACAGCAGACAAGGAGCAACTGAGAGAAAGCTCCTTTTATGCTGGGGAACACTCTAGCAGTGTCCCCCAGCTGCCCAGCCAATCCCTGACCCTGCTGGAGTCAGCTGACCAGCCTGGTCAGCTGACTCCTCTTCAGGAACGATAAAGTTCCTGTCTCCTCGCGCGCGTGCGCGCCAAGCGCCGGGTAAGTGCCATGGGAGGCAACTGCGCGGCGGGTAAGTGCCATGGGAGGCAACTGCGCGGCGGAGTCCGCTGAGCATACGGACTCTGCCGACCGCACAGCCGGCGGTGGGAGTCCGGAAAGCGGAGCCCGCTGCCTCATGCCTGTTGGCAGCGGGTTGGCAGCGGGTCCGCTATCCCTCACAGTACCCCCCTCTTAAAGAAGTGGACTCCGGACACTTCCCACCCGGTTTCTCTGGATGTGACTGATTGAAGAGAGGTCAGACCGGCACCATCCAAGATATTCAATGCTCTTTTATTGCTCTTTTAATGAAGCATAGACAGCCATTACAGCAACGTTTCAGGGTAGCAACCCCTTTCTCAAGCTAGGCTGGATATCATTAACAACTTGTGACATATTAGGCTACTATATATAGTACAAATAGGCTGGGAAACACCAATAGCAATGTAAAATACTCACAACCAATCGCAGCGGTCCGTACAGTCGGACCTGATGGGGAACTTATGCTATCGGGATCCCATTGGATATCCACATGGAGGTAGTGCCCATACACACCTTCCAGATACACGGACGCCGCGACAGCGAACACTTCCGGGCTCCGGGTTCCTCCCACGTCATCACCAGCTCCGCCTATCTCCTCCCACTGGTGGACCTGCTGGGAGACGTCGGGAGTAATGTGTGCTGGCGTGACGTATACCGTCTCACCGCCCACCAAGCCAGCAGCCAATGATGAGAGCGCCAACACTGTCGGCGCTACTCATCAGAGTTGGAATGCGGAAGCGTCCATGACGCGGCGGCCGTGATCATAGATATAGCTTGAAGTAACCACGGATACCAAGTATAAACAGTAATGTAAATATCACGGATATGCTGACTTTCGTGCAGGTGAAGACTAGGCAGCTAATAGAGCCATAATAGCTAAAATGTACATAGGAACATAGTAGGACCAGTAGATGAGGTTGCATATAATACAAGATCCTGTCACCATGGAATCCAGGGATTCAATAACAGCTTAGATAAAGGGTAAAAGATCAAGTTCACGATTAAGACCCCTGGGTTCCATGGTGTCACCATTGGCTGCTGGCTTGGTGGGCGGTGAGACGGTATACGTCACGCCAGCACACGTAACTCCCGACGTCTCCCAGCAGGTCCGCCAGTGGGAGGAGATAGGTGGAGCTGGTGATGACGTGGGAGGAAGCCGGAGCCCGGAAGTGTTCGCTGTCGCGGCGTCCGTGCATCTGGAAGGTGTGTATGGGCACTACCTCCATGTGGATATCCAATGGGATCCCGGTAGCATAAGTTCCCCATCAGGTCCGACTCTGTACGGACCGGTGCGATTGGTTGTGAGTATTTTACATTGGTATTGGTGTTTCCCAGCCTATTTGTACTATATATAGTAGCCTAATATGTCACAAGTTGTTAATGATATCCAGCCTAGCTTGAGAAAGGGGTTGCTACCCCGAAACGTTGCTGTAATGGCTGTCTATGCTTCATTAAAAGAGCAATAAAAGAGCATTGAATATCTTGGATGGTGCCGGTCTGACCTCTCTTCAAGCAACTATAATCTGGGGTGCTGCCAGATTGGACCGAGGCACATCCACCTGCTTAAAGCAAAAAGCGGTGCTTCACCACAACTTCAATCTGGATGTGACTGATGAAACCTCTTCTTTAATTTCTCAGCATGCATGCGATTCTCTGGTACCCAAGATCTGTCCTCCACCCCATACCCTTTCCAATGGACCAGATACTGTACGGAATTCTGTACCAGCCGGGAATCCAAAATCTTCCCAACCTCGTACTCTATCTGGCCCTCCACTATCACTGGGGGGGAGAGGAAGCCACATATACTGCTGGTTTCAACAAAGATACATGGAACGATCTCCCACCTCTCATGCTGGCTGGGAGATCAATCACATATGAGACCTCATTGATCTTTTTGGCCACCGGATAAGGCCCTATGAACTTGGGCCCCAACTTGGTGGACGGTTGTCTGAGTGCCAAATGTCTTGTTGACACCCACACCATGTCTCCAGGAGAAAAGTGCCACTCAACAGACCGTCTCTTGTCGGCCTGTCTCTTTTGATTCTGGAAGGCTACTCCTAAATTCTCCTTTAGTTGTCCCCAAAGTTTCTTTAAAACCCTCTGCCACTCTTCCAGGGCTGGGAAGGGAGAGGAGCACACCGGCAATGGGGAAAATTTAGGAGACCTTCCTGACACAACCTGAAAAGGGGACCCGTTGAAGCGCTTCTCAGGTTGTTGTGTGCAAACTCAGCAAAGGGCAAGAATTTAAACCATTCCGTTTGTGCATCTGCCTCATAGCACCTCAGAAACTGTTCTAGTGCCTGATTCACCCTCTCGGTCTGCCCGTTGGTTTGTGGGTGACACCCAGACGAGAAGGACAGGTTCATACCCAAATTATGGTAAAAAGCCCTCCAAAACTTTGATATAAATTGGACTCCTCTATCCGATACCACATCATCCAGAATCCCATGTAATCGGAAGACATGCTGTATGAAGAGGTCGGCTAAGTCTTGAGCTGATGGGAATCCTTTAACCACTTGAGGACCCACCCTTTACCCCCCCTTAAGGACCAGCGCTGTTTGATGGGATCTGTGCTGGGTGGGCTCTGCAGCCCCCAGCACAGATCAGAGGGCACGCAGAGCGATCAGATCGCCCCCCTTTTTTCCCCCCTATGGGGATGATGTGCAGGGGGGGTCTGATCGCTCCTGCTGGTGGCATGTTGCGGGGGGGGGGGCACCTCAAAGCCCCCCTCCGCAGCGACATTCCCTCCCCCTCCCTCTCCTACCTGTCCCCCCAGTGATCCGGGCTGCACAGGACGCTATCCGTCCTGTGCAGCCAGTGACAGGACGTCCTCTGTCACATGGCGGCGATCCCCGGCCGCTGATTGGCCGGGGATCGCCGATCTGCCTTACGGCGCTGCTGCGCAGCAGCGCCGTACAATGTAAACAAAGCGGATTATTTCCGCTTGTGTTTACATTTAGCCTGCGAGCCGCCATTGGCGGCCCGCAGGCTATTCACGGAGCCCCCCGCCGTGATTTGACAGGAAGCAGCCGCTCGCGCGCCCCCACAGCCCCCATCCCGATCTCTGAGGCATCTACCTCTACTATGAAGGGAAGAGCGATGTTGACATGTCTCAGTATGGGTGCCGAGCAAAACAGTTTTTTCAGGGTATTGAATGCGGCCTGGGCCTCCAGCCCCTTTCTTGGTTAGACTAGTCAGAGGGGCTACTACCGAAGAGAATCCCTTAATAAATCTCCGGTAGTAATTAGCAAAACCAAGGAATCTCTGAAGTGCCTTCAAGCCCACCGGTTGCGGCCACTCTAGGACAGCCGAAACCTTTTCTGGGTCCATAGAGAGCCCTGACGTTGAGATGATGTATCCCAGAAAAGGAATTTGAGTGACCTCAAAGAGGCACTTCTCTAGTTTTGCATACAATAGGTTTTGTCTCAACCTCTTCAACACGTATTTGACATGTTTGCGATGTTCCACGAGGTTTGGGGAGAAAATCAATATGTCATCGAGATATACCACGACAAACCTCCCCGACACCTCCCTGAAAACCTCATTAATCAAGTCCTGGAAGACGGCCAGGGCGTTACACAACCCGAAGGGCATAACTAGATACTCGTAATGCCCTTTGGGTGTATTGAAGGCCGTCTTCCACTCGTCACCAGCCCTAATGCGCACCAGATTGTATGCCCCACGTAGGTCCAATTTTGAAAAAATAGTGGCATTGGTAATCTGGCCAAAGAGATCGTCTATCAGAGGTAATGGATAGCGATTCTGTATGGTGATCTTGTTTAGACCTCGGTAGTCAATACAGGGTCTAAGACCACCATCTTTTTTTTTAACGAAAAAAAACCCCGCCCGGCCGGTGACCAAGAAGGGCAGATGAACCCCTTTGCCAGGTTCTCAGTAATGTACTCCCGCATTGCCTGTTTCTCCGGACCGGAGAGATTATAGAGATGACCCTTAGGAGGCATACAACCAGCTCTTAGGTCGATAGGACAATCGAAACTCCGATGTGGTGGGAGTTTATCAGCAGATTTAGGACAAAACACATCCGCAAACTCAGCGTACTGTGTGGGTATCCCCTTGACCTCTACCTTGGCAGCACATATGGCAACCCTCCTCAAACAATGGGTATGGCAATAAGGTGACCAGCTGAGTAACTGACCTGAGGCCCAATCTATCTGTGGGGAATGGAGCTGTAACCAGGGCATACCAAGAATAACGGTGGAGGTTGCCATACGCAAAACAAGAAACTGTAGGCTCTCCTTATGTACAACCCTTATCGTACATGACAACCTTGGGGTCTGAGAGAGAGGTGATCTACACTGTAGAGGAGAGTCATCTACTGCGATGACGACTATCTGTCGGTCTAAGGGTTGTAAGGGAACCCCCAGTCCCTTCACAAAATCATAATCAATAAAATGGGTTGCGGACCCCGAGTCCACAAAAGCTTCAGTACAAACTGTAGAATTCCCCCAGGAAATGGAACACAAGAGAAGTAACCGATTATTCTGATTTAGAGGTAAGTTCTGTGCGTCTAGGGTATTACCTCTAACTACACCTAGACAGCAGCGTTTCCCGATTTCCTGGGGCAATTTTGAGCAATATGACCCTGCTCTGCACAATATAGACAAAGGTTCTCTGCCCTTCTACGCTCTTTCTCGGCTCGAGTCAACCGAGAATGTCCGATTTGCATCGGTTCGTCGGTAGAAGGAGCAGGCGATGAGGACGCATGAGAAAAAACTCTCACTGCATTCCTGCCTCTCGATTGGCGCTGATAGCGCAATCTGCGGTCCGCCCGTATCGCCAAAGAAATGGTGTCGTCCACGGACTTGGGCCCTGGGTGTCCCAACATTAATTCAGAGACTGAGTCTGATAAGCCTGACAAAAAACAGTCTAACAAGGCGTAAGATCCCCACCTAGATGACACAGCCCACTTTCTGAACTCTGCCGCGTAAACCTCAACCGTGTCTCAACCCTGCCTGAGAGTCTTGAGCTTCCTCTCGGCAGTGATCGATGCATCCGGATCATCATAAATTATAGCGAATGATTTGAAAAATTCCTCAACTGACGTGAGAGCCGTATCTTCGGGTGGAAGACCATATGCCCAGGTTTGCGAATCCCCGGACAATAAGGTCTTAATAAAAGTCACCCTTTGCTGCTCAGAACCTGACTGGGTAGGTCGTAACTCAAAATAAGATAACACCCGGTTAGGAAAATTCTGGAAGTCAGATCTTTGCCCTGAAAACTTTTCGGGCACTGACATGTGGAGATCTGTGACCGGAGGGGATTGCACTGTGGCCACAGTCGTCTGCAAGACCCGTACAGACCCAGCCAACTGGTTGATCTGAGCCTTGTGAGGAAGCGTGGAAGAGCCGCCGCCATGAGCCAGCGGTCGGCGGCTCTTCCCGCGTGCAGTGCCCGCTCACACGGGGAGGCAGCCGCCTCCTCCCAGCGTGAGGCGGCTGTCCCCGTGGAGAGGCGGACGGAACGCGAAGAAGCCGCCGCGTTAGACGCGGCGGCTGGTGCACATCTCTCCGCTGCACCACAGAGCAGGGCTGGGACTCGTAGTCCCTCAGTGTTTAGAGTGACGCGCGCGCGCGCGCACTCAAGGAAGATTTATGATAGTCTGAGGGGAGTCAGCTGACCAGGCTGGTCAGCTGACCCTGATTCCGCTCCCCATTGGTCCAGCAATCAGGGAGGTGCTGGGGGTCACGATTGAGTATATATACTGCCGGCAGTTCACTTCTCTGGTGTCTGGCGTTGCGTTCACATACGTGGGAGCACCCAGATCCGTTAGTCAGATCCGTTAGTGTGCCGGGACCAGCTGGAGCTGTAATCCTACACTAAAGCTAGATTTGTTGATAGCTTAAAGTACTAGTTTGATTGTGATTATTTGTTATGACTTCTTGCCTGCCTTGACTACTCTTCTGAACTTTGATCTTGTACCTCGTTATTTCTGATACACCGTTGCCGAACCCCGGCTCGCTCCTAGACTCTGTTTCTGCCTCCTGATTCTGTACCCCGATATATCTGATACCCCGTTGCCGAACCCTGCCTGTACTTTGACTCCGCCTCTGCCTCTCGATCTTGTACTTTATCTGTCTGTGTGTGTACGACCTGGCTTGTCCGACCTCGAGAACCGACCTCATCATTGGAGGAGGTTCTTCGTTCTGTTGGTAACCCTTCCGCCTGAGGGTGACTTTCAGAAGATACTTCCTGCTTGCAGTCTGACTCCTCCCGTCTTGGAGAGCTCAGGGTTGCGGAAGTAATCTGTACAGTACGTCTTACTGTACTGAGGCCTAGTCCTCTAAGTGTTACTGTTACACCTAAACACTACACTCTACTCCGGTGAACAGAGGTTAGCTGGTATATTGGATTATCGGTGATACTGCAGATCACATATAATCTGGTATACGTCTGTATTCCCCGTGACGCTGCAGGTCACCGGTAATCAGATCTCTCTGTGCTTCACCGAGCGTTACAGAACGCCAGACCAAAAATACTGATGGAACGCACTGATCCTCTGACTGCGCTTGCCACTTCGGTGGATAGCATTCATCAAGCATTAGGCCAGCACAAAGCCTTAATTGATGCTTTATCAGGCTCTGTGAGAACCCTCCAGACATCAGTTGATTCAGTGCGATCCCCTCCTAGTGACGACATCCGCATGCCTGTCCCTGATAAATTTTCCGGCCACAAGTCTGACTTCCGGAATTTCAGGAGTAGAGTGTTGTCATATTTTGAATTAAGGCCCCGATCCTCGGGGACTGAGACCCAACGGGTCATTTTCATTAAAACTTTGTTGACTGGAGACTCCCAGTCGTGGGCTTACAACCTGCCCACTACCGATATTGCTTTGACCTCAGTGGAGGAATTTTTTAAGGCCATGGCCATAATCTACGACGACCCTGACCTTGCCGCATCCTCAGAGCGGAAGCTCAAACTCTTACGGCAAGGCAGAGGGTCAGTCGAGGATTATGCGGCAGAGTTCCGTAGGTGGTCAGTCACCTCAAGATTTGATAATTTTGCCCTCATGGACTACTTCCTGTCTGGGTTGTCGGAAGAGGTTTCCGATCTAATGTTGACGGTACCCGAGCCCAAGACAGTTGATGAGGCCATATCATCGGCCATTCGAGTGGACCGCAGGTTGCGCCATCAGAGGCAGGCTAGAGGCAGTCACCGTGTCAGGGTGACATCGTACGCGGCACCGTCCGCTACACCTCTAGTAACACCTTCTCCGCCTGTCTCACCCTCCCCGGCTTTACCGCCGCCCGAACCAATGCAGATTGGTCGGTCGAGACTGACCCAGGTGGAGCGAAGGCGGAGAATGACAGAACAGCTGTGCCTGTACTGTGCAGCAGCAGGGCATAGGGTACGAAACTGCCCTAACAGGTCGGGAAACGAGTTTGCCTAGGAGTAGTGGGGGGTGACACCCTAGGTACACAAATTGCACCCCTTAAGGAAAAGAAATTTTTGCTCCCTTGTACGGTTACATGGGAAAATAAGTCTATGGCCACTGAGGCATTTATTGACTCAGGCTCAGCGGCCAATTTTATGAATTTTGAGTTCGCACAAGAGTTGGGTATTCCCCTCACTCCTGTGAGTCCCCCCATTCAGGTCACGGCAGTAGACGATTCCCCGCTACAACGGAATCATGCACTGTCTCAGACTCCGGAGGTGAAGGTCACCATCGGGGTACTACATGGGGAACAATTATCATTTTTTGTATTGCACATGTCAACCTCCACTATCATCCTAGGCATGCCATGGTTGCAACTCCACTCACCTCAAATAGACTGGGCCACAGGTCAGCTAACCACTTGGTCACCTCGTTGTTTTCAACAGTGTTTGGGAAAATTGACCCTGGGACAAACCAAAGTTCAGGTAGAAGGGGTACCCGACCAGTACTCCGAGTATTCCGACGTGTTCTGTCCCAAAGCAGCAGACAAGTTGCCCCCACATCGCCCTTTCGATTGTCCCATTGACCTCCGTTCGGGATGTGTACCTCCCCGGGGTCATTTGTACAATCTGTCGGGACCCGAAAAGGTAGCCATGCAGGATTATATCCGTGAAAACTTGGCCAAAGGTTTCATTCGGCCATCCCGGTCACCTGCTGGAGCTGGTTTCTTTTTTGTTAAGAAAAAAGACGGAGGCCTGCGACCCTGCATCGATTATCGCGGCCTTAACAAGATTACAGTCAAAAATCGCTATCCCTTGCCACTGATAGACGATTTATTCACACAAATTACAGACGCTAAAATCTTTTCTAAATTAGATTTGCGGGGCGCGTATAACCTGATACGCATAAGAAAGGGCGATGAGTGGAAGACGGCCTTTAATACACCAGACGGGCATTATGAGTACCTGGTGATGCCCTTCGGGCTGTGTAATGCCCCGGCCGTCTTTCAGGAACTCATTAACGAGGTATTCAGAGAGGTGTTGGGGAAGTTTGTTTTGGTCTATCTTGATGATATTCTCATCTTCTCCAACAACCTCTCTGAACATAGAGACCATGTGAGGTTTGTTTTGAATCTGTTAAGGCAGAACTCTTTATATGCAAAACTTGAAAAATGCATCTTTGAAGTAACATCTGTCGCCTTCTTGGGGTATATAATTTCCACCACAGGCCTGTCGATGGATCCTGCCAAGGTCTCGGCTGTGCTGGAGTGGCCACAGCCGGTGGGGTTGAAATCTCTTCAGCGCTTTCTTGGCTTTGCCAATTATTATAGACGATTTATAAAGGGGTACTCCACGGTCATTTCTCCCCTTACGAGTCTCACCAAGAAAGGGGCAGATACAACTCACTGGTCTCCTGAGGCTTTACATGCTTTTTCCACTCTGAAGGGCCTATTCTGTTCAGCACCCATCCTCAGACATGTGGATACATCCTTCCCGTTCATTGTGGAGGTGGATGCTTCGGAGGTAGGGGTGGGGGCTGTGCTGTCTCAGCGGTCAGGCTTGCAGGGTAGAATGCACCCATGCGCTTACTTCTCTCGCAGGTTTTCCCCTGCAGAGAGGAATTATGATATTGGTAATAGGGAGCTCCTAGCCATCAAATTAGCTTTCGAGGAATGGCGACACTGGTTAGAAGGAGCTGAGCATACCATCACGGTTTACACCGATCATAAGAACTTAGAATACATCGAGGGGGCTAAGAGATTGAGCCCTCGTCAGGCTCGATGGTCGCTATTCTTCTCCAGGTTCACGTTTATCATTACATACACCCCGGGAAGCAAGAATGTTAAGGCAGATGCCTTGTCCAGATGCTTTGAGTCAGAGACAGCACAGCCCTCCGTTCCAGAGACCATTATTCCTCAGAGGTTGATACTGGCAGCCACTGGAACCTGGGAGGATTGGGCGGAGACGCTGATTCCCTTTCAACAGGACATCCCGGAAGGGAAGCCCGCAGGGGTTCTGTTCGTTCCTCTGCCGTTTCGCCTTCAGGTTCTAGAGATGTTCCATACACATAAGAATGCGGGACATCCTGGGGCATCCAGAACACAGGATTTAGTAGCCAGATGCGCCTGGTGGCCTTCCTTGGCAGCAGATTGCAAGGAATATGTGAAGGAGTGTGTGACATGTGCCAGGAGTAAACCCTCCCGACTGGCACCTGTCGGTACCTTGCAGTCATTGCCCACCCCGACTGAACCGTGGACCCACCTGTCCATGGATTTTGTGGGCGAGCTTCCCAGATCTGAGGGGATGACGGTCATTTGGGTCGTGGTCGACCGATTTAGCAAGATGGCCCATTTTGTACCTTTGAAAGGACTCCCCTCCGCTCGAGAACTGGCCGAGTTGTTTATCACGCATGTTTTTCGTTTGCACGGTATTCCCGAAGACATAGTCTCAGACAGGGGAGTCCAATTCGTCTCACGTTTTTGGAAAGCTTTTTGCCAGCTCATGGACATAAAATTCTCTTTCTCGTCTGGCTATCACCCACAGACCAACGGCCAGACTGAGAGAATAAATCAATCGTTAGAACAGTTCTTAAGGTGTTATGTAGCTGAAGCACAGGACGATTGGGTCAGATTTCTGCCGTTTGCAGAATTTGCCCAAAATAATTTAAAAAACTCGTCCTCCGGTTTTTCTCCTTTTCAAGTAGTGACGGGAAGATCACCTAAATTTTCCCCATTGCCTATAGCTTCCACTCCATTCCCAGCCCTGGAGGTCTGGCAAAGGTCATTCAAGGACCTGTGGGGGACAGTAAGAAATAACCTGGAGAAGGCTTTTTTGAGTCAGAAGGGTCAAGCCGACAAGAGACGGTCGGTGGAGTGGAGATTCCGACCAGGAGACCCGGTCTGGGTGTCCACACGTCACTTGGCCCTAAAACAACCTTCTAGTAAGCTTGGTCCCAGGTTTGTGGGTCCATTCCCAATAACCAAAAAGATCAACAATGTCACTTATACTGTCGAACTTCCCACTAGCATGCGGGGGGTAAGGTCTTTCCATGTTTCCCTTCTTAAACCAGCGGTCCAGGTGGGTCCCACTCCTCCCCCTCCTGTGTTGGTAGATGCCCAACCTGAATACGAGGTGGAGAAGATAATTGATTCACGTACTGTACAGAACTCGGTACAGTATCTCGTACACTGGAAAGGGTATGGCATTGAGGAGAGGCAATGGGTACCTGGGAACCGCATGCATGCGGACGAGTTAAGGAGGGAGTTTCATGCCTTACATCCCGAGAAACCTGGTGGGAGCTGTCCGGAGTCCACTCCTTGGGGGGGGGGTACTGTGAGGAAGCGTGGAAGAGCCGCCGCCATGAGCCAGCGGTCGGCGGCTCTTCCCGCGTGCAGTGCCCGCTCACACGGGGAGGCAGCCGCCTCCTCCCAGCGTGAGGCGGCTGTCCCCGTGGAGAGGCGGACGGAACGCGAAGAAGCCGCCGCTGGTGCACATCTCTCCGCTGCACCACAGAGCAGGGCTGGGACTCGTAGTCCCTCAGTGTTTAGAGTGACGCGCGCGCGCGCGCACTCAAGGAAGATTTATGATAGTCTGAGGGGAGTCAGCTGACCAGGCTGGTCAGCTGACCCTGATTCCGCTCCCCATTGGTCCAGCAATGACCGGCTGATCAGCTGACTCCCCTTCTACTTGCATAAAGGTCCTGTCGCCTGGCGCGCGCACGCGTAGCCCTTAGTCTATGAGCAATAGAAGGACCAGGCAAAGCACCGGCATGTAACTGCGCAGCGGAGGCCTCCGGCTGAGATGCGGAGATAGCTGCCATGCCGCTTGCTGTTGCGGCAGTATCTCCGCTATCCATTACACTTATATAGGAAGTTAATTGGATAAGGATGGCTAATTACTTATGCAAATGCGGGGCTGGGGGCGAGGAAGATAGTGGGGGCGTGAATGGCAGGCTTTGTAATACTATGTGGGAACGTGCAGGGGGCGGGGATGCGAGGGAAGGATGTGAAGGACTGGCCAATAGGGACACCGTTCTGAGGTGGGAGGGTAAGGTGCATGAGGTATGGGGTCGGCGTGATATGTACGTCAAGCCCCTTACAGCGTCCTGATATGCTTCTTGCTTCTGTCATATTGAAGTGAGATACTCCAGTTGTTCATTGCCTGATGAAGCGGGATGTTGCCGGTGAAACGCGTTGCAGTTTTTATATAGGAGTATGTGAATAAATTATTATATCTTCAATCAACAGCATCGTGTCTGTTTTGGGGTGCTGTCGGGCCACCACCGCCACCTGAATACTTTTAAACCTTTTAGAAAATTTTACTCTTTTGGCGCCTCTGTACTTCCGTATATCAAGTCATCGACCCTTGGTGGAAGGGTGTAAAACCCTCTTCTCCTCCTTCTACAGAGAGCGACATCTTAGCCCTGAATGGGGACAGGCCTAATCTCCCCACCTGCGTATTCAGTGGTTGCCTAAAGGGTAACCCAGGTTTGTAAGTATATTACTTACATTTCATAATTACTTCATTTTCCAAAACATACTACACTATATTGGGCTCTCGGTCTCCATTTTTTATTCTAGTACTTTAGTGATTGGGACTGGAGGAGATGGCGAAACGGAATGGAAGCAGCTGAACAGCATTCGAATGAAAACGGATCCGATCGACCAGTAATGAGATCCATCTCCACCAATGTGTTTGCCACTTTATTGCCAGTGTGAACTGGGCCTAATGGTACATACACACTTGTGACTATGGTTGTTTGAAACAGCAGCTTAGCCATCGGTCTGCCGACAATCAGGTAAAGAACTTTACCAAACGATCATTAAGGACAACAACGAACGAACGATATCGGCAGGATGAGAAAATCCAACAGGACGGATCATATCGAGCGACAATCGTTACAAAACTACAGTGTGTACAGTTATCTGCCGAGAACGATCGTTACAAGGGCCAATACGCCTGCGTTGGATTCTGCCCAGCTTCCGTACTTCCTGTATAGCGCGACTCGTAAAGATTGTTACATTTCAATTTCAAATAAACTTTGTTTTCAAGTTAACTATCATATATTGTTATCTATTGGAACTCCATGTTAGTGGATTTTTTGTAAAATTTTATATAAATATGTACGCAACATTTCCCTCTGATCATTCTTTTCTGCGAGAACGATCATTAAAATATGTATGATGATCGATGCAAATATGTGTATGATGATCGCTGCATGTGTATGATGATTGCCCCATCCATTAACAATAGGGCCTGGTGCACACCAAAAACCGCATGCAGATCCGCAAAATGCTAGCAGATTTTGAAACGCTTTTTCTTATTTTTCTGCAGCGTTTCAGCTAGCGTTTTGCGGTTTTGTGTAGCGGTTTTGGTATAGTAGATTTCATGTATTGTTACAGTAAAGCTGTTACTGAACAGCTACTGTAACAAAAGACGCCTGGCAAACCGCTCTGAAGTGCCGTTTTTCAGAGCGGTTTGCGGTTTTCCTATACTTAACATTGAGGCAGAAACGCATCCGCAATCCAAAATCTGCAGCAGCCCGGGAGTATGCGTTTCTGCAAAACGCCTCCCGCTCTGGTGTGCACCAGCCCATTGAAATACATTACCCTAGCGGATCCGCACCCGCAAGCAGATCGCAAACTGCAGCGGAAACGCTCCGGTGTGCACTAGGCCTAGCTGTGCGTTTTCAAGTGCTCCCTACATTAGCTGAGCATTTTCCCAAAACGCTTAGCTAATGTTAATGGATGGGGGAACTTCCACAGGAGCATTTGCGATTTGGAAAATCACAAGCTCAGGACATGCAGTATTTTGTTAGCGTTTGCGCTTCAATGTAAAGTATATAATCGCTGGTGTAATTGCTCATCAAAACCTGCACAGAGCAATTTTGCTAGCGTTTTCTGTAACAAAATTAAAATTAATTGAAAGGACCAATCAGATTTTAAAACGCTAATCGCTACACAAACGCTGGCAAATTGATACACTTTTTAAAAACGCTCCCTAAAATGCTCATGAAATCACTTACAAGCTTGCGATTAGCGCTTGCGATTAGCGATTGCGTTTTGCAGTGGGTTCCAGGCCTAAGGGCTTTTGCCTTGTTTTTATTGTTGCTTCTGGTCACATAAAATATTGATTTGATTTAGTTCTCTGTTTATGAATTTTGCAGGTTGTTTAAATAAAAACTAACCCATACATTATGTTAGAAATCATTCTCCCCATCCAGCAAAAAGTGCTTAAAACTTTTGCACAGTAGGTGTGTGTGTATGTGTGCACTAGGGATGATCAAAGAAATGCAAATACTTCTGAGTTCATGTAAATTTGTATGCAAATATATGCAGCTTGAAAAAGGACCAATCAATTTAAACCTGGATTTAAATTGATTGGTCCATTTTCAAACTGCATACATTTGCATAAATTCTAACTCGGAAGAATTTGTATCTCTTTGATCCTCCCTAGTGTGCACGTGTGTGTGCTCATGCACGCAATCTGATCTTCATGGTGCTGTTTCATCTCATACATACTGTACATTATGCAAAAATCTAAACATATGAGCAAATCAAGAACAATACAAAAGATATCAAATACCAAAGCCAGGGCTATTCGCTTACACATAAACTGCAAAAAGTGCCCTTAATTGGAAGAACTAAAACACTCATATGCCATGAAACAATGCGGTACACTTTATTAAACAAATACTGATACATTAAAAAACAATTACAAACTTTAAGTTTTTAATTAACGATCGCCTAACACCGATAGGCGTCGGCAGGTCGAAGTGGTCTTTCCATGGAAACGGCCGCTCGTTCGAGTGGCCGTTCCATGTCAGTTCTCGGAGGGTGTCTCCGTGAACAGCCTGCGAGACTCCGATCGCGACTCGCAGGCTTATTGTACACACGTGGGGAAGAAATCCCCTGTGTTTACATCATACGGCGCTGCTGTCGCAGCAGTGCCATAAAGGAGATCGGCCTTTGATTGGCCAGGGATTGCCGCCGTCTGATAGGCTAAAGCCTATTAGAGGCGGTACAGGACGGATCGCCGTCCTGTGCCGCCCATAGCCAGAGCAAGAGGGAGGAAAGGAGAGGGAGGGCTCCTCAAAGCCCCCCTCCGCAGCGATATTCCTCCCTCCCTCTCCTTCCCTCCCTCTCGCTGTGGAAGGGGGCTGTGAGGAGCCCCACCCGCTCGGCCACACAGAGGGGTGGCGATCAGACCCCCCCAGCAGGACATCCCCCTAGTGGGGAAAAAAGGGGGGAAGTCTGATCGCCCTGCAGCAATCACGATCTGTGCTGCGGGCTGGAGAGCACACGCAGCACAGCTCATACAAAAATCCCCTGGTCCTTAAGTGGTTAATGTATTAGTGTTCAATAAAATTTACTACGTTGTTTCATGGCATATGGGATTTCTTCCAGTTAAGGGCAATTTTTGTAGTTTATTTGTGTACATCCATTATGCTTCTTATTTTATCTATTTTTGTGTTGAAAGACATAGCTTCTGTACTAACATTTTTTTTTCAAGTTAGCATGCAGTGAATTATACTTTGTTTGTCTATCACTGATTGTTAATATTGTTGAAGATAAAAAGACTGGTGTAGCAGATGATATCTAGAATTGGCTTAACTGGATATATATATGTATATATGAAAGCCTTTGGGGATGCAGCAAATTCCACCCCAGGGAGAAGATAGAGAATCTCTTACCCAAAAGCATGCACCTGTGCATATTTGCAAATTAAAGGTATTTTCTATAAAAGTAAGCTTTTCCTCTTCTTCTGTACCATGTACTGTTATTACTATTTTTTTGAGAAAGTAAAATTATGCCACTTTTAACTTTTATTTCTATGAAGTACAGCTGTAGAAATATGGAGGTTGCAATTTCCTGTCTTCTAAAGAGGCCCATTCACTAGCTGTAATTCTGATCATGTGACTATAATACGTTCAAAATTACAACCTTGGAACAGTTATGCAAATGAGGTGTTTGGGCTGTTTTCTGCTTTTTTTTTTACCTGCATACTCTTTAGGTGAGAAGTTATTGAGATAGGTACAAAGAAAACTTCTTTGATTAAAAGTAAAGCAAGCTCCCAAGTGATTTATCAAAATCCTTGTTTTATTTAACAGCTTAATTTAAATTTGTTGCTCTGTATCAGGGCTCGTTCCCACTATCGTGAATCCGCATGCGTCCAATGCATGCGGATTCGCACATGTAATGCAAGTGGATGGGCCTGTTTCCACTGTAGCGTTGTTGAGCTGCGTTTTTTTCAGCGGTAAAAAAACGCACAAAAGAGCCAACGAATTCGCCTGCGAGTGGAATGCATGCGAATCGCTGCGAATGTATTTAATAGTAAAAATGCATGCGTTTGTTACATGCGTTTTTACCCGCGATTTCGCGTGCGATTTCGCACCTTTTTCAATGTTATTTTGCCCTGGCAGTGTCATGGTTAATTTCGCATGGCACCCTGCCATGCGAAATCGCACGCGAAATCGCGGGTAAAAACGCATGCGGAAACACATCTGCATGCGTTTTTACAAGCGTCGGAATGCCGGCGAAATCGCGTCGCAACAGTGGAAACAAGCCCTAACTTTTTGCCCTTTAATTCAGTTTAGTTTACAAGCATCTTAACCAACCAGCACCTGAGGGTGCGTTTCCACTAACGCTAATTCGCATGTGTTCCCCGCATGCAAATTCGCATAACCAATAAAAGTGAATGAGCCTGTGTCCACTTGTCAGGAAAACGGAGCGTTTTCTTGTGCAGGAAAAATCTGCTGAGCAGAGCCATCCGCATTCGGACACCGCACACACGCATGCGATTCGCATACAATGTATTTAATAGGGAATACGCATGGTGTTTTTTCATGCGAATTTTCATGCGAATTCGCATACGATTTCGCATGGAATCAATGAAAAAGCACACAGGCACTGACATGGTTAAATTTGCACACATCGTCATCCATGCGAAATCGTATGCGAATTCGCGGTAAAATTCGCATACAACCGCATGCGATTTCGCTCCTGCATGCGAATTCGTCCGCGGAGAATCCGCGGCGATTTCCCACCGCACTAGTGGAAACGCACCCTGAAGGTGTAATGATTTTCTAAGAGCATTAAGCTACGTACAGACATGCGATAACGATCGTTCGTAAGCAACGACGAACGATAAATTAAGGAGAGAAATGAAAAGGTTGTTAGTAAAGAGGTGTTGAAAGTGGCAAACGATCAGATCGTTTCCGAACGAACGATGCGGAAGTGACGAACGTATGATGCAGCGCATCTATTATGCTAAACGTTATTCAGATCAATGAACCCGGAACGAACGTCATTGTTAATGGCCAGTAGGAAAGAGGAAGTTGCGTACAGATATATATATATATATATATATATATATATATATATATATATATATATATATATATATATATATACACACAGAGAGAGAGAGATATAGATAGATATATCTCTATCTATATACATCTATCTACATCTATATATACATATATATATATCTATATACATATATCTATATACATCTCTCTGTCTCTCTCTCTCTGTCTGCGCATGTACGGTACTTAACGAACGATCGTTTTTGTAACGATCAGCATACACACGTACTTTTGCTAACGATCGTCGTTACAAAAAATCCGCCAGGACGGATTTCCAGTTTGCAACGACTTCAGTCGCTGATCGTTACCCTTAACGATCGTTAGCGGTTATTTTGTAACGATCGTCGTTATAAACGATCGTTAGTCGTTCGTTACCAACGACTTTAGTCGCATGTCTGTATGCCCCTTTAGGCAGTCTGTGTAATCAAACAAAAATGAATTGGATTATTCAGGCTAGTTTCACAGTCGAATGTTGTATTACGCCATGCTATAACGTGCATGTGATATAACCATTGCAGTGTCATGTGATGTAACATGGAAACTTTATTAGACACATTAAAAAAGGACAAAATAATGAAATCATTATACTGGAGAAGCTGGTAGTATATACATAGCGCAGTCATCATTGATTACTTAATTCATGGGGAAGTTACATTTAAAATTGCTATGTTAAAGAATTTTTGGGACACTTAATTTGCTGGAGAACAGATGCATAACAAACAGCTTGATTGCCTACAGCCGGCACTGTTTAGTAAAAACAAAACATTTGGTAAAGGTATGGTATTTTTATTTGATTGCCTAGTTCAAGGCAAGTGTTGGAATAATGGGCCCAGGTGGGCTTCAGTATCAGCTCAGCGTGGGCATGAGATGTGGAATGATAAATTATATAGAAGACAGCATGACTATTTAAACACTATTTGCAAAGTTGCTTCTCCTTGTTGCGTTTTGCATTGAATTACAGTTTTTATTTACTCATTTGTATCAAGAATAATTATTATCTATATCCATCTGTAGCGCTGAAACTATCAATTCACTGTGTTGACTGTAGAATTTAAGGACACATCCTATTTATATATACTCAAAACATATCTTTTGCATTTCATTAACATGTTCTGTTATGACTACTGTTCACCCATATGTCTAAAACGAAAAAATGAGAAACTGCTGGGGACTAATTCTCAGTAGAGCGTAGAATTTAACAACGGTCTGTTTAGTGAGGGAAATATTGAATTTTAAGCCTTTCGTGAGTATGTACAATAAATATGGAGGTCATAATTTACAACAGAAAATATATTTTTAGATATGCTAGAGGGTATTAGAATTTACCAGTTTTGCTTTCTGAAGGAACATATCTTTACAAAGTAGAACATTGATTGTTTCACTTCTTCCTATTTCCCTCCTCAGTCTAGTTTCCATGCTACACTATTAACCTAAATTGTCCTCATTAAATTGTCAATGACCATCATATTATCAAATTCCTATAACAGGCTACTGCAGACACTGAAATATGTGTAAAGAATGCCATGATACTTCCTACATGTCTGCAGTGCTCTTCATATTTCATCTGTGATGAGAAAGCCCAATTCTAGCCCCTGCTCAGTACCGCCTGCATTTCACTGAGCCATGCTCCCTTATTCTAGTTATCTTGTATTGAAGCAGGAAAAAAAGGGCGCAGGAGCCCTTTAGAAAAAAATAGCGCTGCACCTACTACAAAAGCCATGAATAGCGGCAAAGAAAGGAAATTTGGGCACACAATGGCAGCTGCTATGGGGTGCCTCTGGGAGCTGAAATTTACTTTCATTGCTGCAAATTGTGGCTTTTATAAAGGCTGTGATATGCGGCAAGCAGGGCCGGCCCTAGACTTTTTGCCGCCTGAGGCAAAATTAGAAAAAATGCCCCCCCCCCCCGTCCGTGGGTGTGGGGGCCACCGAGCTGGTGGGGTAGCGGGCAGGAAAGGGGTATTGGGCCTAGCAGTGGGGAGGGGGGGTCGGATCCCCCCTCCCTCGCCTGGGTCCCCCGATCTGCGCTCCCCTCCAGCTTTAAAAAGTGAAGTACCAGCTCTATGATTAAGAGGCAACGGGATCACTCACCTTTTCCGCGTTCCATTGTGCGCTTCACTGACGTCACTTCCTGCAACGCCGTCCACTTACAATACAGTGGCGTTGCAGGAAGTGATGTCAGTGGAGCGCATGCTGGAACGCGTATAAGGTGAGTGATCCCCGCCCGTTGCCTCCTAATCATAGAGCTGGTACTTCACTTTTTAAAGCTGGAGGGGAGCGCAGATCGGGGGACCCAGGTGAGGGAGGGGGGGTCGGACCCCCCCTCCCCACCGCTAGGCCCAATACCCCCTCTCTGCCCGCTACCCCTCCAGCTCGGCGGGCGGTCCCCCGCACCCACAGACAGGCGGGTGCCGTCCCCCCAGAAATGCCGCCTGAGGCAAATGTTTCACCCCGCCTCATGAGCGGGCCGGCCCTGGCGGCAAGATACATTTTGGCACCTGGAAGTGCCTGATTAGCGGTAGTGGTTTGAAATATGGGCGCTGGGGAATGCGGAATGCAAATAGCAGCATTGCATTTCCGCAATGCAAGCCTGCTATTCCGCAATACAATGCCACTATTTCCATTTCCGCAAGCCAAAATTTACCTTAATTGATGCACATTGTGGCTTTGTGGTTAAGGGGGGTGTAGAGTTAGGGGGGTGTAGAGTTAGGCGCCACCAGGAGGAGTTAGGGTAAGGCTCCACAAGGTAATGCAAAATGCAGTTCCTGAGAAAGTTGCCCTCTGCTGTTGAACATGAAAAAACACATGATCATTTTCCAAAGTTTTTGAAGAGAGCGTGGTGAGGAAGATCGTGCAAAAAGTTCATATCAGTGTCACCAACAGATGCAGATCGTAACAATCTGAATCACACGCCTGAAACAAGCATATGACTAATCTATTCAGACTTGAGCCAGAGACATCCGATCTGCATGTTTTTTCCGGGTCTATATCTAAAGCCTTGTACACACCTTTGATTGACCAATCCCTGACCAATTTCACCACTTCTATCTAGAGCTTAACTAGACAATCTGCCTATAGTATTCAAAATTTGTTTACCCTCATAATACATGGAGGTAGTAAAATTGGTCAGTCAGTGCCCAATCAAAATTGGATGCGTGTACCAGGCTGACAGATTTTCAGTACATTCCAGCATGAATGGATTATGGCATAAATGGATTCCATCATTTGGAAATCATCCTAGCGCCATCGCCTGCCGAACTTTCCTCCCGGGCCCAGGATAAGAGTTGCAGTCTCTTCATCAAACTTGATATAATTATTATGCTTAACAAAGATATCTGAACTCAGGGGCATAGCAATAACCTTAGTAGCCGTAGCACACACTATGGGACCCTGGAGAACAGGGACCCACGTGGTACTTGATGTGTCCTCTATTAACTTTCCTCTATTAACTTCCCAGCGCGCTGTGTGCTGTAACAGCATATAGGAACCATTAGCGGCAAGTGGAGGGGGCGGGACTAAGGAAGGGCAGACAGGAGGAAGTACTAACATTTCCTCCCCGCCCATCATCGACAATATTTTGGCTGAGCGGGTGGCGCAGGGGGTGCTGGAGAGGGAGGGTGGTGCAGTGTGACATATATTGCAGCACCACACATAAATCAGCATTAAAAGTATGTTTATGATAAAGCGGTTCAGGGGCACTTTAACTGTACATTTACCTGCTTCTAGCATAGTAGTAGCAGTAGCTTCTAGCAATATCTCATATCTTATTTCACTCTGCTTCTGCAATGACAAAAATATTCTGGTCAAGAAAGAGTATACCCTAAGCTTGATATAAAAGATTTCATTTGGTGGCTACCATTCCTTTGTTCTGAAAAGCAGTTACAGTTTGATTTTATTAGAGGATTATGATTTATTCATTTGGAGAACAACACAATATAATGATGCCTCATAAGGACAAAGCTGTTCAGGCAGTTTAAATAGCATTAATGCTCTGCTGACTAGTCAACTGTGGAAAAGTTACAAGTATATGCATTATTTTGTAATGACTTGTTAATTATATAAGATTTTACTTATTTAGTCAACTTGACTGCACAGATCAGCAGTGTACATGCAATCGGAAAATGGAATCTAAAATGTGAAAGAATTCTGCAGCCTTGTGCATGTTTGGTATAACATAAGAATATATGTGTTAGAATTGTGTTTGATAAGATAAGACAGCAAATATGTAGTCAATACTTTCATAAAAAGGACAGCTTCAAGGCAGATGGTTTTTGAAACTATGAACCTAGACGTAACACAATTGCTTTTTTGGTTTGTCTAGGGATGTTATAAGGCAGTTTAAAATAATTATAGCCACATTTGCAAGAAAGCAGTGGCATTTGGAGACTATAAAATTGCTTTTTAAATGGATGGAATATTTAGTTTCTTTGATGTTCTGTGCTGCAGGCATTAGTGAACTAAAACTAATGATAATGCTCATTGCTTCACCTGACAACTGTGATTCATGGGGGAACTTAATTTTAATTAAAGTGAAAGTTTTCCTACCTAGAAAAAGCACTTTTGAAAATAATATTATTGCTTTGCTGTGCATAGAAGCAAAATACAAATACTTTTGCTATGCGTATCAAAAATAATTTGTGATAAAACTAAGCCTACTGAACTGAATTAAGAGCCATTTGCAAAATACAGTGAGGGCTGGTTCACACTAGGGCACTTTTCAGTGCTTTGCTGATCGCCGGCGATCAGCAAGTGCTGTTACTAATGCATGCCTATGGATCCCACTAATGTATGCCTATGGATTCTCACTGCAGCGTTTTCAATTTGCATAAATCGCAGACTTGCTGCATGCATCGCTTTGGAGGCAATAGTGATGTGATTCTTGTTCTATGGAAGGGGAATCACAAATGCGAATTGTGGCAAAATCCTGGTTGCAATTTGCGATTTGCGTTCCGAGTGTGAACCAGCTCTAAGGCTCCAGAGGTGCTTTGAAGTGTGATGTAACAGATGTGCTGTAATGCAGAATGTTACACTGCAATGTAAAACTTACGTGACATCACGTTTACAGTGCGTCCAGTGCGGTGCAAATTACTGGCTTGCGGCATCCCAAAACACCCTTGCAAAGCATTACCGCAAAATGCGTGCATTCACTGTATGCATCGTAATGTGTGCATAACATGTGGCATGACATTCCATTGCATATAATAAACAATTGGTTAGTTTAATAGCTCCAGTATTGTAAGTTTTTTTTTTGTTGTTGTTTTTTTTTAATTCCTCCTGCCTAAAGCAAAAACAAAAAACAAAAATGAAGGCTTGGTTCACAATATGCCAGAAAAGCTGCTTATCCACACAGATACATTGCACCTCTGTGGAGGTCCATGGCAATGTTTACAAGTTGCATGCCATTCTGTAAGATTCATTCTCACATCCGCCGTCCCAAAAAAACTGTTTAGGTCCGGTTCGTTGCAGATATCGGATATGCTGTAGATGGACTTACTGTATGTAAGGGCTGGTGCACACCGAGAGCACTTCTGAGTGCTTTTCAAATTGCCAGAGCTTTGAAAAGCCCTTGGCTACTGAAACCCTATGAGGCTGTGCCCACAAAAGTCTTGTAATGTTTCTAAAATCGCAAACATGCTGCATGCAGCTTTTTTGAAGCAATTCAGCTTGAATGAATCAGCAAAAACACTCATTCATTCAAAAATATTTTGAAAATCTCTTCACAAAATCGCTATTACAAATCGCTAGCAATTGTGCTAGTGATTGCATTAACGATTTTGGTGTGCACTAGCCATTGGTCCTTTGCAGTCTGCTTTACAAAAGAAAGACATGCCAACTGCTCTCTGCTGAAAAACAAATGCTAGGAAGATTTCGGCTTGTGCATAGATACCTCCCTAACAGTTAGAAAATATTATAATACTTTTAGGTTTGACATCAACAACACATTTTAATGGGTAACCCTTAGGCACAAAAATGTATTACAGAATAGTTCACAAAGCAAAAAAAAAAGACAACAAATACAAACATAGTTCCCAAATAGATGGCTCGAACCTCCGTTTTTTGGTTCGTGAACATCGAACGCGAACTTCTGCAAAAGTTTGTTTCGCACGAACTTTCGCAAACCGCAATAGACTTCAATGGGGATGCGAACTTTGAAAACTAGAAACATTTATGCTGACCACAAAAGTGATGGAAAAGATGTTTCAAGGGGTCTAACACCTGGAGGGGGCATGGATGAGTGGGGTAGATGCCAAAAGCCCCAGGAAAAAAATCTGGATTTGACGCAAAGCAGCGTTTTAAGGGCAGAAATCAGATTGCATGCTAAATTGGAGGCCTAAAGTGCTTTAAAACAACTTGCATGTGTATGCATCAATCAGGGAGTGTAATTAGAGTACTGCTTCACACTGACACACCAAACTCACTGTGTAGCGCACTGCAAACATCTGTTTGTGTAGTGATGGCCGTGCTGGACTGGTGTGCACCATGGCGAGAGTGCAGGCCATGACTGTTTTCAAGCCCATATGGCCGCCGGGCTGTGGTAGCTCAATGATAGAACAACAGTGACTGTCCAGCTGATCGAATTTGGTCTGTCCACAATGAAGCAACGACCTTATAATCTTTTGTGTGCCACCCCTGAGACACTCATATAGCCGGCAGTCATTGCTTCATTGTGATACGCATGCCCCTTCACCATGGCAAGGTAACGATCACGGAGGGGAATTGGCACATGTACATGCCTTTTGTTTTGTTGTTGCAGCCACAGCGCAGCCAGAAAAATTAGGCAGGCATGTCACACAGGTGCAGTTAATAGGTATGCACGGAGTGGTATATCACACTGCGTGCGCTCACGTAGGTAGGTGGGTGCACTGTGAACAACAGGTAGGTATATGCAGGGATGGGTATTACAAATGTGCACCTGTCACACACACACAGGTACCAAACAGGCACAGTGACACTACGTGCACTCACATAGGTAGGTGGGTGCACTGAACAACAGGTAGGTATATGCAGTGATGGGTATTATAAATGTGCACCTGTCACACACACACACAGGTACCGAACAGGCACAGTGACACTGCATGCACACACGTAGGTTGGTGGGTGCACTGTGAACAACAGGTAGTTATATGCAGTGATGGGTATTACAAATCTGCACCTGTCACACACACAGGTAGTCACTGAATGTGCTGGGCCTGGCAGTGGCACAATAGGAATTACCACCAAGGGGCCAAAGGCCAGCTGCGACTGACTGACAGGGCTGTATATAATGAAAGTGGGCCACACACACAAAAGAAAATAGATCACAAGAACAAGAATTGCTCTCAAAAGAGCTGTTGAGGGGTGCTTTTTTTGCAATAAGAATCAGCAAGGAGCAAGCTAACAAGCCTACAAGAGCCTAACTAAGCTTTCCCTATGTGAGGAGCATATCTGCAGCAGCTCTCCCTTCTCTAATTACTGCAGGCACACGAGTGAGTAACATGCCTGACACTGCCTGCCTTTTATAAGGGGGGGGGGGAGGGCCTCCAGGAGGGAGTGTAGCCTGATTCACTACAATGTGCCTGCTGACTGTGATGTACAGGGTGAAAGTTGACCCTAATGATGTAGTGTAGGAGGCGGGTCGAACCGCCATAAAGTTTGCGTTCGTTCGCGAACTCATACCACCTTAGTTCGCATGAACTAGTTCGCGGTCAAACTGTTCGGGCCATCTCTATTCCCAAAGCAAAAAAAAAAAATAGATAAAAAATAACAAATACAAACACAATCTCTCCCTCTTCAAAATAACTCTTTTCCACCCCATGTCCCCAAAATAAATTGTTACATATGCTTGCCATTTCTGTTTCATCAGAATCACTACACAGATCCCTATGTCAAATAGGAGGGTCCACGTTTAGGTAGAAGAGAAAAAAAGCAAAAATCAAATTACACTTCACTGCCTTTGTTTGAATTACCAATTTACCAGGATTTGCAATAGTTCTCGCATTGTGTCTTCCCCGACCCTTCCAACCATCCCTTTCTCCTCCTCCACTTGTGCTTTTTGCCTCAATGCATTGCATTTCCTCCTTGTAGCCTAGAGACCACCTAGTGTGAAATAACTCACATGACTTCTGTGACAAAATTCATAGTAAGACAATGAATGTGCATTATTCCATGTACATTATAGGATACTTTCAAATGAAAACTGTGCTCTGAACATTCTTTGGAAAAGGAATTTCATGCTGTAAAAAATTTTAATATTCACTCCCTAAAAGAATCCATAGAATTTGGTAAGGTTCAATAGCGTTTGTAAATTGAGGCGATTGTGAGTAGTACTGACTAAACTCTATTGGTTTGCTTCTTAGCTCATCTGACTGTATTTTATCTTAGAAATAAGACGGACAGGTTTTTTTGTTTGTTATAGATAAACGATTGAGTATCTCTGTCGCCTTATGATGATTAGCATTATAGTACTGCTGAAAACAGAGGGTTTTTTCCTTCTTTTAATAATAGTTTATCATCCTCACACTCCAGTGCCCCTTGTGGCCCCCTGCTCTTCTCAGCCTTTAATTTTGACTGAGCAGTACGTAGATTATGGGCGGGGAGGAAGTGGCAGTTTCCCTCCTCTCTGCCCATCCGTAGGAACACCCCTTTCACTCCTCGCTTTTTGTTCCAATACACTGTCTCTCTGCACATAGTGCACAGCAGATATGCGATGTGTGTGGGCTTTGGAATAGTTGTTAATACTAGTGCAGTATGAGCAACTATCCCGAAGCCCTCAGACCACACATCGCAGCTCTGCTGCACATTGTGTGCAGAGACACAGTGGATCAGATCGATAAGTTGGGAGTAAAAGGGGTGTTCCTAGGGGTGGACGAAGAGGAGGAGAACTGTCACTTCCTCCTTGCCCATAATCTACGTACTGCTCAGTTAAAAATAAAGGCTGAGTAGAGTGGGGGTCACAGGTGGCACTGGAGAGTGAGGATGGTGCTGTGTCACAGATCACTATTATTAAAAGACGGAAGAAAACATCTGGGTTCAGGGGTACTTTAAGTGCAACTGAATACCAGAACAATACATTGCTGCTTGAACAGACTGCTTTTTAAGCATTTAAAACTCTATCTGCCTCAGTGCTAGTTTGAATCTAACACCATTTATAGAAACAATCTTCATACATTTTGTTTTTATTTTTATTTACTAGAAGTTATAAAATCTGTAACAGCTAAAGTGATTCTTACGAAGGTTAAAAAAATAATGTGTCTGAAAAAGCTGATATTACCGTTGAATCACCTCAGTAGCTTAGCCTTTGCTAAAGGTAGTATTTTATTTCTCAGGGAACTATTATGCTATGCTTAAGTCAAAGATAACAGTGGATTATAGATACCAAAAATCTGCAGGCCTTTGATGACAGCTGCCTGTAAAATTGTAACATTGATCTCACTGGACCTAAAAAAAGACAAGAAATATGGCAGCTGTCTCAAATAAAACAGATGATGATCTTATTGTAAATAGAAATAAGTGGTGACAGTTATATTTTGAGAAGCTAGCTTGTATTTTGCACAATACAGTTAAGAGATTTTAGTGAAGACCTGTGACCATATAAAGGTTCAAGTTACAGGCATTATGTTTGGTATTGAAGTAAAGAATGACTGTGAACATCCATGCATTAGACATAAACCAGTCCCTATTACTTCTTAATTAAAAGCTTCTAAGAACCATTACAATAAAATATATAAAACAGTCCTCCCCAAGCGAGGTGAGGATAGGGTAGAGACTGTGCAGTGGTGGGCAGCATTTAACTACTGGGGGAAGGGGGAGGGCTGCTCTTTAGTCCCACAATGAATATGAGGGTATCAGCCTTGTCTGTCCCTGCTGAAGCTGCCGCAGCTCACAGACAGTGCTCGTGGTGATAGCATGTGGCCCCTGCCACTGAAATGCATGCCAGGGGAAGTAGTCAATCAATGTGATTACATCTCCAAGCTGGGAAATGTAATCACTATTCACATTGATGAACTACATCTCCCAGCATGCATTTCCCAGGAAATGTATTGGTTTCAGGACTGATAGTATTGTCATGGGCAGGTGGCATGCACCAACACTTTTATTGGTAGGCACCAGCTGCCAAAATAGTGGATTCCTGGTGAGGAATAGGGAAACTTTACCGTTATTCACCAGGGAACATTACGTGCCAGGGAAGGTAAATTAGGATTATGCCCACCAATCATCATTCCCTAGGCAAAATAAACTAAAGGATCAATGAATGTTATCTTGTGGAGGATCCAATACAATCCAGCTTCAGCTTTTTGCAACAACACACGGAATTCCCCAGCCGAAATTGGGGCCCCGTCCTTGGATCCAACTTCCCCCCCCCCCCCCCCGACCCGGTGTGGCTGGTATAAACACCCACACCTACACACCTTTCCTTCCCTGGCAACCTATCCCCACATTGCAGTGTTACAGTATAATATTTCCACCTCTAGTGCTGCGTCAAATCTCTTACTTATATACCCTGCCTTCTCCAACATTCTGACCACAGTGTGTGTTTTGGAAATAGTGTGGATATTAGAGGGAGTGAATGGGGAGTGCTGAGATAGTTGGAAGATCTGGGGCCCAAATAATCCTCTAGTACCTTCTGTACTACCTTATGGTGGCTCAACTACCTAAACACAGGAATTCTCGAATGTACCCAAATTCGATTCGAGTACGTTCGAATTCCGGTCCGGGTCAAATTCGGATTCGGCCGTGATCACGACCATAGAATTCGATTCTAATTCGAGTTGTGATCGATAATTGAATTCAGGTAATAGTCGTAATCACGAATTCGGATGGCCTTAAAGCAAATTTTTTTTTTAAAGCAAATCACAATTACATAGGTGTAATTAAAAACAAAAATAAATTGATGGAAAACTTTTTTTCTGCATTTGCTTGTTTATTCTTCTTCACCGTCTTAACATTTTTCTTCTCTCCATCTTTTTCTTCACCGTCTTCTTTATCTGTTTTACCATCTTGGTCATCACCATCATCTTCATCATCTTCTTCACTGGCACCTGGTTCTTCTTCTTCTTCTTCTTCACCTGGTTCTACTTCATCTTCTGGTTCATCTTCACTTGGTTATTCATCTTCTTCTTCACCTGCTTCTTCGTCTTCTTCTTCTTCATCTTCTTCATCATCATCTGGTTCCTTCTTCTTCATCATCATCTGGTTCTTCTTCTTCTTTATCATTATCTGGTTCTTCTTCTCCTTCATCATCATCTGGTTCTTCTTCACCTGGTTCTTCTTCTATTTCTTCTGGTTCTTCTTTTTCTTCTTCACCTGGTTCTTCTTCTTCTTCTGGTTCTTCTTCTGGTTCTTCTTCTTCTTCACCTGGTTCTTCTTCTTCTTCTTCTTCTTCTTCTTCTTCTTCTTCTTCTTCTTCTTCTTTTTCTTCACCTGATTCTTTTTCCCCTGGTTCTTCTTCTTCACCATCTTTTTTTTTTTCTTTTCATATTCTTCCTCTTGTACCCAACTTAATGTTTTTTTTCCCTTACAGAACTCAACTGCATAGTTAGCATAGCTAAATTTGTGGTGTTATAGCTAGTGGCGCATGGTAGCAGTGCATAATTCTGTGGACCCTGGTGGCGGGAACACAGACAGCAGGAGGTTAAATACAGCAGCAGGAGGAGGAGTGACGTGTGGCAGCTGGCAATGTAACGGGCCATGGCACCTATTGTTTGTACCACGGCTGTAAATAAACACCAACAGCAGGAGGTTCCAGACAGCAGTCGTGAAGCCTACATTGTGTCCAATACACAACTGGGACAGCACAGTTTTCAACCCAGACACCTCAGAATTTTACTGCGCCAGCTCACTCCAGATCTGCAAGCGCTCGACCCAGTACTCCAAGGGGTCCACAGGCTCCTCGCCAGTGTCAAGCCCACTGAAAGACCCCATGTAGTTGGCTACCATCCGGGTCAGGTGCTGGCTGTGACCTTGAGAGGAGGATGCTGCTGCACGCACCTCCTCTCTCGGCTGCTCTACTGTCATGTAGAGTGCCTTTGTCAAGGACAGCAGGTCTCCTGGGCGCCTGATGCTGCTGCTGCTGCTGGCTGCAGGCACTGGTTGCTGTGCTGGCTGGACAGGGACAGAGGGGGTGGAAGGCTGGGGGCAGGCTTCCTCCAATCGCCGAACAAGGATCTCCTTCAACTCCCTTGTTCGCTGCTCAGGGTCTTCAGCAGGCAGGAACTGACTCACCCTTCCTCTTCAGCTGCAGTCCAGGATCCTGCTGATGCAAGCGTCCTCCCAAGCCCACATCTGCTTAACCCTGGGGTCTGTGTGCAGGCACTGCAGCATGTGTGCTGCCATGGGGAACAGGGTGGACCGTCCAGCAGAGACATCAGGGTCAGTGGTCACAAGTTAGCTGTCCTCCTCCTCTGACCCCTGAGCCTCTTCCTCCTCTCTTCACCCTCGCACCACTGCAGCAGCGCTCCGCTGTTCCCCCTCAACAGCAATGTCCAGGACCTCCAACTCCTCCTCCTCCGCCAACAACTCAAAATCCTGTGCAGAAGTGGACTGCGCAGTTGGCTGCTGTTCCAGCTGGATCAGGGCCTCCTCTCCCACATCCAGCAGATCACAAAGTGCCCTGTCCAGTAGACAAACAAAGGGCACCCACTGGCAGAGGGATGCCCATTCCTCACTGACCAGGTTGGTTCTCTGCTGCATCTGCATCTGCCCCCACTGTGCATTGGAGAGGAGCTGGAGTTTGGTGGTGCCGGCTAGAGTGCCCTCAACGATGTGGTGGTTGACAGCCCTCCTCTGCTCAACCAGCCGCTCCAACATCACCAGGGTGGAATTCCAGCGAGTTGGAATTCTTCTGCCCCAACATCAGGGCAGGTCCTCGCGCTGCTGCATGTCAGCCAGGTTTTTTGTGGCAGCGGCTGAGCGGCGGAAACTGCGCACAATTTTCCGAGCCGCTTCCAAAAGATTGTCCATCCCATGGTAGGTGCGCAGGAACTTCTGCCCTACCAGGTTCAGGACGTGGGCCAAGCAGGGGACGTGGGTCAAGTGTCCCCTGGTGACTTCAGCCAGCAGGTTGGCCGTGTTGTCGGACACCACCAATCTGACTCTGAGGCCTCTGGGGGTCAGCCACGTCTTCTCCTGCTCCCTCAGGTAGTGGAGCACGTTGGCTGCCGTGAGACTGTTCTTCCCCAGGCTTCTCATCTCTAGCAGTGCTTGGCAATGGCGGGCCTTCACGCTGTTGTTGAGGTGGGGTCGCTTGGCGGTGGGAGCTGCTGCTTCTCACCTGACCCCGCGTGGTGGCACCATACAGTGGACTACTGCTGCTGCTGCTGATGTGCCCAAGGATGGACCTGCTGCTTCCTCGCTGGCGCATTCCACCTGGCTGACCCAGTGGGCCGTGAAGGACAGGTCTGGTCTGTCCCAAACCGGCTGCTCCATGAATCCATGGTGACGTAATCCGCTCACCCACGGCTTGATCGAGCGAGTGGCCCACGTCCGCCAAAGCAAACCGATGCGTGCTGGGATCGCTGTGCGGGAGAAATAGTGGTGGCTGGGAATTTGCCACTCCGGGATCCCATACTGCAGGAGCGTTCTCATGTCACTCCCCTCCTGCACAAAGGAGTATGGCAGGAGCTGGGAGCACATGGCCCGGGCAAGCAACCCGTTCAGCACCTGGATGCACCTGTTGGTGGCAGGCAGAACCTTGGTCACACCGGGAAATGATTCGCTGAGAAGGGTCTGGCGGCGTTTGACTGCATGGGAGGAAGAGGAGGTGACTGTGGAGGGAGCAGATGAGGCCACTGAGGACTGGCTGCTTGGGAAGGGGGGGGGGGGGGAGCAGTGAGTTTCTGTTCTCCTGCTGCTGATGCTGGATGAGCAGGAGGGTGGGATGCTGCTGCTGCTGAAGGCTGTGCAGTGGCTGTCTGGCTCTAACCATTGCCTGCGCCACTGCCCTTCAGCCTCAGAAACTGACTGTAGTCCTGAAAATGTTTGGTCTATAAGTGGGTCTGCAGGCATGAGGTACCCAACTTGTTCAGATCCTGACCTCTGTTCAGGCTGTCACCGCAACTGTGGCAAATGACACGGGTCTTCTCGTCAGCGCACACAGTGAAGTAACGCCAGACTGGGAATTTGAACTTGCCCTTCAAGCTTGAGGGCTGAGGAGCTTTTTTGCCTTTGGAGGGCTGTTTTTTTTCCCCTTTGCTTGGAGGAGCTTTGGTGTGGGTGGTGGTGGTAGCGGCTGAAGCAGCAGGCTGTTGCTCCTGCCTTCCACGCCCTGTGCTGGCCGCCATGCTGCTACTGCGCTTCTGTGCCAGAGATGCCTCCTCCTCCGATGACGAGCTGCCTTAACCCAACTGTGCTGGTGGTGGCACATAGGGACGATCCAGCATCTCATCATCATCATCATCCCCAAACATTTCCTCTGAGCCCCAAACCAATTCTTCTGCCCCAACATCCCCTGTATCAGGCCCCTCCTCCTCATGAAGATCAGGTTGTTGTGCGCAGACAACAAAATCCTCCACCTTAAACTTCTCCTCCTCCTTGCATGTCCCCATTATATCTTCCTCAAACTCGGCAACAACATCCCTCAAAGCGGTCGCGGTCCCTGGGGTGAAGAGCGAGCTCAGTGAGGGCAGGCTGGTCACTGTGGTCGACATGCCTTCAAGCGGTGCTGGAGGCCTGCTGCAGACCGGAGTGCTGGTGGTGGCACTGGTCTCACTGGCGCTGGAGGTCTGGTTGGAAACGGTCGCTTGCTGCTCCGCCATTATTTCCATGACAGCCTGTGCCTGACTCTCCACAATGGGCTGGGGGCGACGACCCACTGCAAAGAAGGGCGCAACATGCTGCTGCTGCCCCTCTGCTCCCTCCTCCACAACTCTGCCATCAGTGGTGGCTGCAATGGCGCTGCCTCTCCTTGTGGTGCCTCTAACTCTGCCAGTCATTGTACAATTATACAAATACAATAAGAAAAACAAAAAAATGTATGTGTAGAAAGGACGGGAAAGGGTGTTAACTTTAATAAAGAGTCTGGGTTGGTGGTGACTGGCGAGTGGCAACAAAAAATGAAAGTTTTTTTTTTTTTTTTTTTTAAATAGTAGTAGTACTCCTCAATGGCAGTCCTCATTAATCGCTCTGTCGACGGATCGATGGACACAACGTTCTCCTCCGGGGAGTGCTGCTGCTGACCACTGGCTGCTGGGGTGGATGTAATAGCTTGCGTGGGGCGTTGGCTGTTGCTGTTGTTGGGAGTGCTGCTCACAGCGGAGGTCTCTGAGGAACTCATGGTGAGCTCATATAGTGGTTGGCGGTGAGTGGAGTTTTACTGATCCCAGCAATATACACACTGACTGGCAGAGTACGCAATGCTATATAGTGTGGCTGAGCGGTGTACACAGAGTGGCAGTAAACACAATGCTATATAGTCTGGCTGAGCGGTGTACACAGAGTGGCAGTACACACAATGCTATATAGTCTGGCTGAGCGGTGTACACAGAGTGGCAGTACACACAATGCTATATAGTCTGGCTGAGTGGTGTACACAGAGTGGCAGTAAACAATGGTATATAGTGTGTCTGAGCCGTGTACACAGAGTGGCAGTAAACAAAGCTATATAGTCTGGCTGAGCGGTGTACACAGAGTGGCAGTAAACAATGCTATAAAGTCTGGCTGAGCGAGGTACACAGTGGCAGTACACACAATGCTATATAGTCTGGCTGAGCGGTGTACACAGAGTGGCAGTACACACAATGCTATATAGTCTGGCTGAGCAGTGTACACAGAGTGGCAGTACACACAATGCTATATAGTCTGGCTGAGCCGTGTACACAGAGTGGCAGTACACACAACGCTATATAGTCTGGCTGAGCGGTGTACACAGAGTGGCAGTACACACAATGCTATATAGTGTGGCTGAGCGGTGTACACAGAGTGGCAGTAAACACAATGCTATATATAGCATGGCTGAGCGAGGTACACAGTGGCAGTACACACAATGCTATATAGTCTGGCTGAGCGGTGTACACAGAGTGGCAGTACACACAATGCTATATAGTCTGGCTGAGCAGTGTACACAGAGTGGCAGTACACACAATGCTATATAGTCTGGCTGAGCCGTGTACACAGAGTGGCAGTACACACAATGCTATATAGTCTGGCTGAGCGGTGTACACAGAGTGGCAGTAAACACAATGCTATATAGTGTGGCTGAGCGGTGTACACAGAGTGGCAGTAAACAATGCTATATAGTCTGGCTGAGCGGTGTACACAGAGTGGCAGTACACACAATGCTATATAGTCTGGCTGAGCGGTGTACACAGAGTGGCAGTAAACAATGCTATATAGTCTGGCTGAGCGAGGTACACAGTGGCAGTACACACAATGCTATATAGTCTGGCTGAGCGGTGTACACAGAGTGGCAGTAAACAATGCTATATATAGTGTGGCTGAGCGAGGTACACAGTGGCAGTAAACAATGCTATATATAGTGTGGCTGAGCGAGCGGTGTACTACTGTTCCCAGCAGTGACACACAATGACTGGGGGGGACCCTGGCTAGCGTGGCTGGAGAGCGAACTACCCCGCCTGCCTACCCAAAGCTAAACCCACAGAGAAATGGCGGAGATATGACGTGGTTCGGGTATTTATTTACCCGAACCACGTGACCGTTCGGCCAATCAGAGCGCGTTCGGGTCCGAACCACGTGACCCGTTCGGCCAATCACAGCGCTAGCCGAACGTTCGTTCGGCCATGCGCTCTTAGTTCGGCCATGCGGCCGAACGGTTTGGCCGAGCACCATCAGGTGTTCGGCCGAACTCGAACATCACCCGAACAGGGTGATGTTCTGCAGAACCCGAACAGTGGCGAACACTGTTCGCCCAACACTAAGTACTACTAACAGTAGTGTAGTCTACAGTAGTCGATAACTAACTCATGTCAGGCAGATGACAGTCACAGATCACAACAGATGCTGGCCTGTGAAGTAACTATTACACAGTAGTGTCGGTCTCGAGAAAGCCCTCATAGAGGGGCGAAACGATCATCGACCAACCTCCGCACCACCTGTACTACCTCCTGAATGATAAGTATTGCTGTTTGAATGTCTTTTACTATTGAAGCTTTTATTGGAAGAAACTCATTAAAGTTTGAAGTTTTTATTGAAGTTACACATGGCGAGTTGCTCCTGGATTATCTTTTCTCTTGTTTGAAGTTACAGATCACAATAGATGCTGGAATGTGAAGTAACTAACACAGTACTGAAGCTAAATAAACTCACAGAATATAGCAGTACAAATTAAGTAAACTAGTGCGTAGGTAACAACTGCTACTAACTATAATCCCTAGTAGTAGTGTAGTAGTCGATAACTAACTTGTGTGACAGTGAGTGGCAATAAAAGTCTGTCACACGCGCATGCAATCAATAGGGTCGGGCAGATGACAGTCACAGATCACAACAGATGCTGGCCTGTAAAGTAACTAACACAGTACTGAAGCTAAATAAACTCACAGACTAACAGTACAAATTAAGTAAACTAGTACTAGTACACAACTAACTATAATCCCTAACCTACCTAAGCTAGTAGGCTAAGGCTACCTAGGCTAGCAGGCCCTAGCCTGCACACAGACCTAACACTAGCCTAGCACAGTATACAGTATACACTAGCTATTGACTGAAAACTAAAACAATCAAATGACTATCTATCAATAAATAAGTACAATAAATGTTTTGGAAATGTGTGTAGGATGCAAAACGCTGTATTAAACAGTGAAAAAGCACTTGCTCAGATGAACAGCAGCACTGGAGATGCTCCCAGTACCGCAGAGTCACAAGCAAGGACGCGCTCCCTAAGATGGCCGCTGCCTTATATAAAGGAGGGAAGGGCCAGGATCCCCTCCTCTGATTGGTTGATAGGGCCTTGGCTAGGGGCCTTCTGATTGGCCCAATGACATCATCCCCTGGATACCGAAGCCGAATTCGTGATCACGGGTTAACACCCGTGATCACTGCCCAATTCGAGAGTGACTATTCCGGTACATTCGAATTCGGGATCAGTATTGATCTTCGAATTCGAGTTCTGGAATCATGAAAAGCTACCCGTGATCACGGGTAAATTCGAATTCGAGAGCACTGGCGAGCACCCCTGCCTACACATGAGTACCACTCCTATCCCCACTAATTGTTTCTACTCTCATCTTGTACTTCAGATGCTTCCATCAATGTTAGTCACTCCTCTGTCTGCTAATTGTTCAGAAAAAGTCGTTTTAACTTCTAGCCCCACATATAAAGTCTTTACAATTAATTTTTTCAAGCTGTACATTTCCACATATTCTGCTCTGTGGATTAAATGTTCCTCTCCTCCACTTTAAATGGAATTTCTCTCTCCTCCTCTTGAGTTCAAGTGTTTGTAGAACATTTACCCTAATATTGATATTCCGGAATGTTTCATGAAAGCTTAAAAAAGCTCTAGCTGTACTGTATTCCTTGGATAATGGTGGTGAGCATCAACTTTTTTGTTTTTACATTTTTATTAACCCATTCGCGTTCCGTCGTTTTCACTTGAGAAATGTTCACCTCCCATTCATTAGCCTATAACTTTATCACTACTTATCACAATGAACTGATCTATATCTTGTTTTATCCACCACAAATTAGGCTTTCTTTGGGGTGTACATTTACTAAGAGCCACTTTACTGTAAATGCATTTTAACAGGAAGAATAAGAAAAAAACGGAAAAAATCATTATTTCTCAGTTTTCAGCCATTATAGTTTTAAAATAATACATGCCTCCATAATTAAAACTCACGTATTGTATTTGCCCATATGTCCCGGTTATTACACCGTTAAAATTATGTCCCTATCACAATGTATGGCGACAATATTTTATTTGGAAATAAAGGTGCATTTTTTCCATTTTGCATCTATCACTATTTACAAGTTTAAAATAAAAAAAAATATAGAAATATATCATCTTTACATTGATATTTAAAAAGTTTAGACCCTTAGGTAAATTTTTACATTTTTTTTATTGTAATGTTTTTGTTTTTTTTATATTAAACATTTTATTTGGGTAGTTTTGGGAGGGTGGGATGTAAACAATAGGTTTATAATGTAAATGTGTGTTTCTTTTTATTTTATTTTTACTTTTAGTTGTAGTATTACTTTTTGGCCCCAAGATTGCGGCCATGAGTTTGTTTACATGACGTCACTCTAAGCGTAACAAACGCTTAGAGCGACGCATGGGGGAGGTAACAGCCAGAAAAGGCGCAGCTTCCGAGAGAAGCTGTCGCTTTTTCAGTGGGGGAGAGGAATCAGTGATCGGGCACCATAGCCCGATTCACTGATTGCCTGGCTAATGAACCATGGGCCGGGAGCACGTGTGCACGCGCGGGAGCGCACATGGTTCGTCCAGGAACCAAAATAGGTTAAGGTAAATGCAATGATTAACAAAATAAAGGTAATCCATGGGTTCAAGCTGACCTGCATACAGATACAACTATCTGCTATAACCTCAAATATATGGCTCACTGGATTCTGCTAGTATCAAACACAATCTGTGTACTTATAATGGTGAAAACACCATTGTAAAACCACAGTCTTCAGGAATACCTTTAGGTAAAGTATAGAATACAGAAACGTGAAATGGGAGAAAAGAAAGGGAAGAGAAGGTGAGATAAAAAAGACAGAGGAAAGTACAGAAACTATAGAAAAGAAATAGAGAAGAAGAGAAGCAAGAAGAAGCAAGAAGAAGCAAGGAGAAGAAAAGAGAAGGAAGAGAAGGAAGAGACAGCCATGGGATAGTATGGCCTGTGGAAGTATGAAAGTTATACAGAAATACATTTAAAAAGTAATCATGCCCAGTTTTCCAGTGATTGGAAATCAGACATTGGGCAGCTGTCAGGTAATGATTCAGCAATCTCTGAGATGGGCTTTTCATCTTGGTTAATGGGTTAGCCAACAAACGGATCCAAGGATCCATGGGAATGTCAATATCCGTATGTAATGTTTTGTAAGAAATAACCTCGTCAATAGGTTGGTATCATAGGGCAGTATCATAGGGCAGTATTACGTCGTTGGCCTAGGTCTCCACAATTTTTCCAGTATGCCGGGGATATAGAGGGAATCCACATATTAAGGCGTACCAGTGTTTTATACCAGAGCATCAATATTTTGTAGAGGTTTTCCTTTGTCTGAACACATATGGAACACATTTTCCAAATTTTAGACTAGGATTCAAGTGAGGTGGTCGTTTGAAAGGCCCGGTCCCAGTATATAATATACAGTATCTGTGTTGATACTTGGGGTTATAACGGACCCAATTGTTGAAGGCATAGAGATAAGTCCTTTCTGGGTGCGGCCACCATCCCAGATAGCTTATAGGTCAGTTCTGGGAGGAAATTCTGGAGTAGGGGTAAAGGTACATGCACACGTCATATTTTTCCAAATGACTCATCGTTTGGACATCCAAACGACCGGTCATTTGGAAATCAAATCGGGCGTGTGGACGGATCCGCCCCTCAAAACCAGCGTTATCAGCTGAACGACCGACTGTGCACACGCCCGATTTGAAGTCCAAACGACCGGTCATTTGTAAAAATCCGACATGTGTATGAGCCGATAGAGTACTGACAAAATAGCATATTTGAAGATACTGTAGGTAATGCACATCTTGAAGGTCAATACATTATTTGAGAGCTGCAAAAGAGTATATTTACCATGTTTATAGGTTTGGGAACTCTGCTTTAAAGAGAAACTCCGACCAAGAATTGAACTTTATCCCAATCAGTAGCTGATACCCCCTTTTACATGAGAAATCTATTCTTTTTAACAAACAGACCATCAGGGGGCGCTGTATGACTGATATTGTGGTGAAACGTTTGCGTCCCATTGTGGAGCGCCCAGCGTGCACACTTCCGCCGCTGTCTAGGGTGGTGGTGGGCGGGGACTTTTCGTCCCGTGTCCAGGCATGTCGCGATTGGCTGAGCGGGGATGGAGGAGGTGGGCGGGCCTCGCAGGACGTCTTTGAAAGTTCGCCGCATGGCGCGGCATATGAACAGACGCTTATCTCCGAAGAGGCCGTTAGAGCAGACGGCGAAACATGTCAAATGCATAGCGTCTGATGCCATCCACCACACCCCAGAAACATGCTGTGACCCATATCTATCTTGAAGCTGGATGAGTGCCGGTTTGGTAACTATGTCTTTACCCATTTAAAGAACTCTTTGCTAACGCCAAGCATAACAAGTGGCCAAATGTACATGGACATTAACTCACCATCACCTTGCCACCATGCATTTTTGTTCTGCATGGCTTATGACGCTTGCCATATTTAAAACCATGAAGTTGCTTCAATGCTGAATGTGTTTCTCTGCATATGGACACTAATTTGCTGCTAACCAGCTTATCTGCATGACCCTGCTTGGGCCTTGCCTTGTGCATATAGCTTGATGAAAATTATAAAGCTGCAGTTCTTATGAGCAACTCAAGTGCCTATATACTAGCCTGCCTATACCTGTTTGTATTTTCTGAGGACTGCGATTGAGTCCAACAGACTGGTGCACATAATACTGGAAGTTAAATGCGTTGGATGGTGTCTCGATGTTTCCTGTTCTGCAATTTGGTCCAGGATTGCCATCTGCCTTGCTAATAGACTATGGTTCAGTTTGGGTCCCTGACTTGGCGGACTTTCAGAGCGCTACCAAATATAAATATGGAAGAAGTTCATAGACCAGCCGGTGCATGCATTTTTTTGCTAGATTAGAGGACTGCAGCCTCTAAGGGGGGTACATTTTTGGGGTGTTAGTGTGTTGGCAACATCATAGGGCCTGTGTTGCCCTGTTTTTATTGGTAAATAATGTTATTTGGGTGTTGCAATGTGTTTTTAATAGGTGTGTTATCTTTTTATATTTCTTGATGTTTGATTATCAATTTTTCTAGAATAAAGTTATTCTTACATGCACCCAAGAGTCAGTTGATCTTTATACTATTGCTATTGTGGTGAAACACCTCCCACAAGAAGCTCTGAGTACCGATGTCCTGTCTGTGAACCCTGTTACATTGTGGGAAATAGCTGTTTACAGCTGTTTCCAACTGACAAAACAGCAAGCAGCAGCTACATCACTTGCCAGCAGTAAAAATGTCACCATGTAATAAATGACAGAATATAAATCAGGGATTTAAAATATTTTACAATGGGCAAACACTGACTAAATCATTTATACATAATTATTGTAAAAATGAAGCACTTTTTTTTATTACATTATTTTCACTGGGGTTCCTCTTTAAGTGCCATATTGAGGCCTGAGGGATATTTAGACCTGGACGAAAAGCAATTAATAAATATTAATAAAGCTGGAAGATTGCAAAAATAAGGTCAAGCGTTTATACAAACATAATCATAGATGGACATTAGAGCGAATGGAGGAGTAAACCTGAAATGCCAAAGACTGACTATGATCCAGTCTTCATAGTAAGGCACTTGGGTGATAGGGCTTAACAGTATGGAACGCAATCTGTGCCCATTTAGGGAGAGCATCCATTTTTGAGATAAAGGGATTTATTCACAAATAATTTATGTTGAATTAACGTACTTATTTTCACCTCAGCTATAAGGAAGGCTAATTCGTGAGATAGATAAGGAGAGATAATTAAAAGCTGGGGACACAGCTGGAGAAATTGACTTGTTTTCAAGCATTTACTATAAGTTTACAATGCATTCATGTTTTTCGGTTCTGTTTGAGAAAGATTTGTTATGCTTTACATTATTTTGTTTAACAAAAGCATGTGCAATGCAGCAGGATGAGTAGGATGAAAAGGGACACTGCTTAATGAAATGCATGACAAATAAATGCTTTTCAAAATCGACTGCAAGTGAAGGTTTGACTGCTTTCTTAGGTCGCATTCAAGATTCAAATATTACAATCAAGATCCTTTCAAAACACTTCAGAAATTCAGGTCGGAAGTAGAGATGACCAGATAAGTCCAACGAGTTCCTCTACAGAACAATCATATAATATGAAATAGGAAACAGAAATAGCGCAATAAGACAATCTCTGGTTTTGCTTGTATAACTATAAAGAGACTATTGGGTATAGTCACCAAATTGTGGTACGTAAGCTAACTTGCATAAAGTGTTACTGTTCAAGGAGTACAGCATAATTCAATACATAATGTTCTACTCCTAATGTGGAAATACTTTGCACATGTTATTCTGCTTACCACTTTATTGAATATACCCCCATATGGGGTATAAAACTCAAAATTGCATCTATGCTTTTAAACATCCGCACTGTAGTGCGTGTGTATGCACTGTCAGTGGACTGATAAGGCTGTTCCTGAATGATCCGCCTGGTGGATCATTCAGGAACAGACTTATCAGTCCGCAGACAGTGTGTACACACGCACTACAGTCTGCTGAAAACCCGCCCAGTGGGAGGTGCCGATGGACCCATCGTTGGCCGCTGTTGTGCGTGTGTACGCACCTTTAAGGTGCGTACACACCCACTACTGTAATGAATGACGGATCGTTCAAAAACAGCTTTATCAGTCTGCCTGACAGACTGTACACACGCACTACTGTCGGCAGAACGCCCGCCCAGCGGGAGGGTCTGACGGACTTGTCGTTCATTACAGTAGTGCGTGTGTATGCAGCTTTGGATAAAGGGGAAGCTTTTCATATTTATTTACTCTTCACAAACAGCTAAACACAAAATTATAATTTCAGAATGGCAACTGCAATCTCATGATTTGAATCCTGAGTTAAGAAGTACCTGGAACTAGGCAGACACAGAGGCTGGGTCTGCCTATTCTGCCCAGCCTCTGCTATCTCAATTCCCCCTTAGTTCCCCCTGCGCTCTGCTGTCCCTCATAAATCACAGCTCTGCTGTCGATACGCAGTGTGTCGCAGCGGGCTGTGTTTACCTATTTAGTGTCACTCTCGCTGCTCTCCCCGCCTCCTCCATAGCTCCGGTCCCCATCCGCGTCCCTTCCCTCCCCGCTGATTGGAGGGAAGGGACACGGGCGGGTACCGGAGCTATGCAGGAGGCGGAGGGAGCGGCGAGAGTGACACTACATAAGTAAACACAGCCCGCTGCATGTCGACAGCACGGCTGTGATTTATGGGGGACAGCAGAGCGGAGGGGGTACTTAGGGGGGATTGAGATAGCAACAGAGGCTGGGCTGTATAGGCAGACCCAGCCTTTGTGTGCAGATATCATTCTTAGAACCCCACCTCGGGTTCTCTTTAAAATTCGCCCAGTAACTAGAAAACCATTTATATCTTTTTTTTTTTTTTTTTTTTTTTTTTTTTTAGTTTTATGCTGTGTTCAACATTTAAGTCCAAACATTACAATTTGGTTTTATAACATGTTAAGTTTTTTTTGTTTTAAACCTACACTTATATGTTCCCAATAACAACAAAATTAAATGAAAATGTATATTTAGCCAAAAGCAAACCATGTAAATATGCCTGTGTACTCCAGCCCATAGAACATTTCTTAGCATATTCATTTGAAAAGGGTGCAAAATGTGGTGTAATGGGTGGAGAACATGTTATACTTTCAAAAGTAGGCTTAAAAATCTAGAAAAGAGAAAATTATAGTGACTGTAAAATTGGATAATATTCTTCATTAGAGGGAAAACATATTTTCCCATATGAACAAAACCTTCATTGTAAATAACAGCAAAGTGGTAAGCCTGAGTAGAGTTTAAAAAGGAGACAAGCATAAGTTGCAATGGCAAACAGAAGATAACATCCATGGGCAATTTGTACCCATTACATTTAATGTTATGTCAAATTCACTTGTTAAGTAACATTTCACTGTTACACTGTAACACAGAACTAAATTTGTCCCTAGTGCACTTATATTGAAATGCATTCACATCCTGAATATGCCCCAAGAGAAAATTGTGCACTTTAAACAATCAATTTCTGCCCGCTGCATTCATATTGTCACCGTGTGGGAAAAGCACTAGGCCCAATTGGTTTAATTAGCATACTGTAAAACTTTTGTAGATGTCTTCTACCATATTCTGTAACAAGTAATGATGTCTTTTAAAAGGAGGCCTTTCTGCTAAAAGGCTATAATGCCACAATGGCCGTTGTAGGATTGTTAATTCACAGCCTTCATGATCTTCAACAAAAGGATTGTGTTATTTGTTACAACAATAAATGAGATTCTTTTTATTTTAGCAATCAGAAAAGGAGTGCGAATCACATGAAAGGAGTGCTGTATACAGTCTATTTTCTAGCCTTGTCTTTCTTATTGTACACAAAATTTCCTTTTGTCATGGCTATGTGGAAGAGTAGTAAGCATAGTAACCGAAGATTCTTCTCAGTCTATTAATGTATTGTATTCATTTTATAGCACCGACCTATTCTGCAGCTTACTTAAGTCATTGACATGCAAGTTTGTGTGCTACTAAAACTATAAGGACTATTCTTCACTACATGTGATTTTGCTGTATTTTCCAATGGCATGCAAATCAGCCAAATTATGAAAATCAATGAATACCAGAAGAGAGACAACTGCTTGGTGCTACTGATAAGTGTTTATTGCCATCAATTGTAGGTGATAACAGTCCATAGCAAACATTCATATATGCCTGGAAGTTGATACTTATCGTGACAGACAGATGGGGGTGGCAGTGCGCGACGCTGGGTGCATGGCCTGATAAGTTATGAAAATCACAGGAACCCTGGAGGGGTCATCACCTGGCCTGTGCACTAATACCAAAATCAGCAGCTGGAAGTGAATAAACAAGGAGGGTGGGAATGGTAGTAGGTCGAACACCAAAGTGAAAATTACTGAAAACTTAGAGAGAAAACTATTGAGTGATATTGAGCAAAGGTGGTCAGATACATGAGCTTACATAAGAATCTAAATTAATTTCCAAATTCCTCACCGTGGGTGCATCATGTGACCATTTATTACACTAACCTTTAAGCAGCCTTCACTAGGAATGAGCAAGTGAGGTCTACAAGTTTGATCCTGTGGCAAACCGGCCAGTGATCTTATTTATTGAGATTCTTCTCAAACTGGGCACGCAGATTCACCATATGGTCGACATAGACGCCATTTTAAATTGTGGCTATACTCTGAAATTGAGGCACCTGCATTGCCCGATAAATATATTGGGCGGCGCAGGCACCCAAATTTCCCTGTATAGCTGCAATTTATAATGGAGCCTTAGGTGGCTTCCAAGTTTCTGCCTATAGCGGGCTCCCAATTTTCCTGCTTCATTTCTCACTCAGGGCTGCATTTAAAGGACATCTGAAGTGAGAGCGATATGCAAGCTGCCATATTTATTTCCTTTTAAACAATGCACATTGCCTTACTGTCCTATTGATGATCCTCCATTGATCCTGAAAAAGCATGCATATCAGCTGTTTTACTGAAGCTTACCTGGATTTGCTTGTTTTAGATGTGTCATTCAGACACTACTGATGCATGAAACATCAGGAGGACTGCCAGGCAACTGCCATTTTTAAAAGGAAATAAATATGGCAGTTTTAATAGCACTTTCATTTCAGGTGTCCTTTAAGAGCTGTTAGGACAGAGAGCGATAGACAAGGAGAGATCTTAGATAAGTTTAGGTGTATTGTTGGGCAGACATATTTAGGTTCACTGTATTATATTATTGTTTTAGTGTTCAGACATTAGGGAAGATTTTGCAGTATTGAACTTTTTACCTGCTGTACTTGTGTTTTACTGATTGATTACACACTGCCATGTGCAGACAGTAGGGAAGATTCCAGTCTGTGACTACTACAAGTACCCTTTCTGTCACTTGCATTGCTGATTTTAAGGCAGTTTATACTTATTACACTGATGTAGCACGGTATTGTAGATGTTGCTACTGTATTTTGATCCTCCCAGGAACTTCTATGGGATGATTCTGGCTAACTGACTAGCTGGATGGCTATGTATTGCGGTAAATGTATACACACAAGGTTACATTATTTTCCTTTTTTAACAAAGGTTGTAACTAAAGTAATATACACAGTAAGTTGTGTCTAAACCATGTCTCCTTTTTTACATTTTACATTTTTTTTTCAAAAATGGTTGTACGAGAATGAGTGACACACTAAACAAATGATAGCCCCCCCCCCCCATTTAGACTTGGGTAAACATGTACAAATACATGCACATCCATTTGTGTTTTTTTGGGGTTTTTTGTATTTTTTGCAGTGTTTTTTTATTTACAATGTAGCAAAAAGTAGTTATGTAGAGTGGTTGTGTGACTTGCCAAAAATATCTGTATCCCCTCCCACCCCGAGTTGCGGTTAGATTGTGTAAATACACATATACACAGACAATAAGATAAAGAACACAGGCTAAAATTTCTATTACATAGTTACATAGTTATTTTGGTTGAAAAAAGACATACGTCCATCGAGTTCAACCAGTATAAAGTACAACACCAGCCTGCTCCCTCACATAAGTTCCAACTGATACACAGATAAATAAATGGCTTTAACCCATCATAGTTACATGAAAATTTGAAACATTGAAAAAAGACATACATCCATCGAGTTCAACCAGAAAACAAAGTACAACACCAGCCTGCTCCCTCACATACCCCTGTTGATCCAGAGGAAGGCGAAAAAACCCTTACAAGGCATGGTCCAATTAGCCCCTAAAGGGAAAAAATCCTTTCCGACTCCAGATGGCAATCAGATAAAATCCCTGGATCAACATCATTAGGCATTACCTAGTAATTGTAACCATGGATGTCTTTCAACGCAAGGAAAGCATCTAAGCCCCCTTTAAATGCAGGTATAGAGTTTGCCATAACGACTTCCTGTGGCAATGCATTCCACATCTTAATCACTCTTACTGTAAAGAACCCTTTCCTAAATAAATGGCTAAAACGTTTTCCTCCATGCGCAGATCATGTCCTCTAGTCCTTTGAGAAGGCCTAGGGACAAAAAGCTCATCCGCCAAGCTATTATATTGCCCTCTGATGTATTTATACATGTTAATTAGATCCCCTCTAAGGCGTCTTTTCTCTAGACTAAATAAACCCAGTTTATCTAACCTTTCTTGGTAAGCGAGACCTTCCATCCCACGTATCAATTTTGTAGCTCGTCTCTGCACCTGCTCTAAAACTGCAATATCTTTTTTGTAATGTGGTGCCCAGAACTGAATTCCATATTCCAGATGTGGCCTTACTAGAGAGCTTACAATACTTGAAATATTAATAATCAATTCCTGCTTTTTGACTGCCAGTTAACAGCAGTAGCAAGCCCTTCTAAACCGTCCCCATCACTCTTGTCACTTTTCAATGTTACCATTTTTATCTAAGAAATCTTGGTGGCTAAAGAAATAACTGTTTAGAGTCAGATGCGTTGTGTCAGGTGTAGGTGATACCATTTTCAGAGTTTGCAGAAAGCAAGATGCCAGCCCCAAAGATAGAGAGAATCACTTTCTGTGGCTTTGTCCAGAAAAGTTAGATTGCAATGTACATTAATAAAACAAGGGTATTTAGATTTTGAGAACCAGTCAGAGATGATATCAAATGAAGGAGTCTTTAGTTTAGGTGTGCTTTAACCTTCCCTAAAATAGTTATCTTTATAATACCTAACTTTAACTTACCGTATTTTTCGGACCATAAGACGCTCCGGACCATAAGACGCACCTAGGTTTAGAGGACAAAAACCAGGAAAAAAAATACTAAACCTGTGGCATCCATGGTACAGGGGCATCTTGTGGATATTCTCCCCTCCCCAATTTATGTGTCCCCTTTGTACCTGTAGTGTCTCTTTTTTGACCTCCACTGTCCCTGTGTGGTCCTCTGTCCCCCTGTGTCCTCATCCATGCCCCTTATGTCCTCCAAAGTGCCCCCCTGGTCCTCCAAAGTGCCCTCCGGGTCCTCCAAAGTGCCCCCCGAGTTCTCCAAAGTGCCCCCTGGGTGATCCAAAGTGCCCCCTGGGTCCTCCAAAGTTCCCCCTGGGTCCTGCAAAGTTCCCCCTGGGTCCTCCAATGTGCCCCCTGGGTCCTCCAACGTGCCCCCTGGGTCCTCCAATGTGCCCCCTGGGTCCTCCAAAGTTCCCCCCTGGGTCCTCCAAAGTTCCCCCCGGGTCCTCCAACGTGCCCCCTGGGTCCTCCAAAGTTCCCCCCTGGGTCCTCCAAAGTGCCCCCCGGGTCCTCCAAAGTGCCCCCCAGGTCCTCCAAAGTGCCCCCCTGGGTGCTCCAAAGTGCCCCTCTGGGTCCTCCAAAGTGCCCCCCTCCTCTAAAATGCCCCGTGTTCTTGTGCACCCTGTACTTTTCTGTCCCCTGTGACAATCTGTCTGCCTAAAGTCTGTGTGTGGCCTGCAGTATGTTAATGCACAGTGTGTGTCCCCCGAGGCTGCCGCGACCCTCCATACATTGTTTCCGCCCACCCTCCGTCCTCCTCTGCCCCTCCTCTGCCTCCCTTCCCTGGCTCTCTAATGTGGGGATATGCGGGGAGTGTGAAGGCTGCTGCGGCTTACCGAGTGATTATCGCGCTGAGCATCGGTAAATCCGCCGCGTTAACAGCCGCTGGGTGGTCCGTGCACGTTGCCGTATCCTCTCTGCCTTCACTTCCGCTTACATCACCAATGCGGAAGTGAAGGCAGAGAGGCTACGGCAACGTGCACGGACCACCCAGCGGCTGTTAACGCGGCGGATTTACCGATGCTCAGCGCGATAATCACTCGGTAAGCCGCAGCAGCCTTCACACTCCCCGCATATCCCCACATTAGAGAGCCAGGGAAGGGAGGCAGAGGAGGACGGAGGGCGGGCGGAAACAATGTATGGCGGGTCGCGGCAGCCTCGGGAGACACACACTGTGCATTAACATACTGCAGGCCACACTCAGACTTTAGCAGACGGGGCAGCCGCGGTCACTTGATTTTAAGGGTGGGGGGACAACTGGTGCCAACTGGTGCCGGGCAAAAATTGCAGCATTTGGACCATAAGACGCAGGCACTTTTTCCCCCCATGTTTGGGGGAGAAAAAGTGTGTCTTATGGTCCGAAAAATACGGTACTAACTTTAGCTAATAAATCTAACCTACCCACCCTATCCTTTAACTGTAACCCTCCTGACCCCCATTCAGCCCCAACTAACCCTCATATTTTGTTGTCTTCTCACAATCACCCAAACTAACACTTTCTATAAATATCTCTAGCAATGACATTTCAGCTTCATGAGTTTAACATTGGCAACCAGCTAAGCAAGAATCCATTTCATTGCAAATGACGCAGTCATATTGCTCAGTGCCATGTACTCAAATGATGTCCTTTTCATCACCTTTTCATTTCCAAAAGTGGTCATTCAGTGGTACAGGAAGTCTCTTACCAATATAAACAAAGGCGTTGATTGTTCAGAGCCACCTATCTTTACTCATTAGCTTACATTGTTGTTTATTCTGCAATCATTTCAAAAACAGTTTGCAATGAATTTCAAGCTCTTTCACCAGTCTGAGTCTTTGTGTGCTTCCATAAGACGTTCACTAAATAGCATATTAATAAGTGGAGTTCTGTTGGTGGGTTCTAAAATTAAACACTAGGTCTACCTGTCAAATATTTTATTCTTTGTTCATGGCAGACAATTATTCAATAATTGGTCTACTAAAATCATTTTTGCTACTATATTTTATAGAATCTGAAAGCTCTCTAAACAGTTCTCCTGAAGATACTTGCCAACATCTTAACAAAACCTAGTTAGTTGAAAAAGATATAAAAGCTCATACAATGTCAGGAATAATGGTTAATAGAATATTTTTTGAATAGCTCCTGAAGACTGCAAGGGAAAAGTGTTCACTCTATGAAGACATTTTCAGGTAAAGTGTCTGATTAAACAATACATCCTTCTTTTTGCAAATATCAGATGACAGAGGGTTATGACTAGTTACCTATGAAGACTTCCTTTACAGATTGTTTCTGAGTAAAATTGATTTCCCGACATCTGTCTTTGATTTTTAATTTCTGTTCAGAGACTGCTGGGATACAAGAGACTGAAAGTGTGAAATAGAAGAGGACAGTTTCCCATTGGAATTTCATTTCCATTCTATGTGTTCAAAGAAGGCTATTGATCCAAGAGCTTGGAACAGATAGCAGAGTCAATGAAAAATGTCTGACATTTGTAAAACAAATCTTACATTTCTTCAAATGGGAGGAAATAGTTAACAGTTATTGATTTCAGTCCCAGTGAAAGTGCTGCCAATAATAGTCATAACCTAACTAGCAAAATGGAGCCATCGTGGTTTATATATATTTAGTGAAATGTTTTTAGAGACCATAATTTGCAGCTGGGGACTGCAAAATATACTTAAATATTCCCAATGGAGTTAATGGCTACCTTAAGTGATGGAATTGTAAATTTGGACAGACAGTCAACAAAATTTAAGAGGTTTGTCCACTCAAAAAAAGCACAACAACAAAAAATTAAGTGGAGTGGGGAAAGGATTATGCTAGTTGTAGTCAGCTGTAAATGGAGGGAGAAATGATCATCAAAATGAAAAGATCAGAGATTAATTGTTTATACGCTGTCCTGAGTACTAAAGTATCAGAATCAGAATCAATTTTATTTGCTGAATATGTTGTTGACGTATCCGGAATTGGTTGTGGGATATGTTTTCCATAAGATGGTCATCAATGGTAGACAGCATGAATTTTTAACTGGTTTTTTTTGTTCTTTCAGCCTTGATTAAATAAATAAATACAAAAATTATGGGTTCTGCAGGCTTTATGCCTTAGATATCTGATAAATCCTTGGCAGAAACGCCGCAGGGCATGAAACAGCCATCAGGCTCACGCCATTTGCCACCACCCATTCATCCCTCATTCATCACTGGTATGTTTTCATGCTAAATATTATGTCATAATTGCAGGAACTAAAATAAACACAAATATCTACAGCATAAAGCCAGCAGCTTTGTTCATAATTGACTTCTGCTATCCCAGAGCATGCTAATGACCAGTTTATACATAGCAGTGAACCCTCACATAAAAGGAGCCACCTATCTGCTGCAATTCCAACTGTCTTGTTCCTTTTTTATAGTGCAGTTAAATAAATCTGTGACAATAGCTTATGATACAAATTGCAGCCCTACAATGAATGGCATTGAACAACTGCTATCTAAAGCACCTCTGTTTCTTTACAGGCCAACTGTAGTGAGAAGAATATGGAGGCTGCCATATTTATTTCCTTTTAAACAATACCAGTGGCCTAGCTTTTCTGTTTGGCTGCAGTAATGTCTGAATCACACCAGAAACAAACATGCAGCCAATCTTGTCAGATCTGACAATAATGTCAGAAACACCTGATATGCTGCATGCTTGTTCAGTGGCTGTGACTAAAAGTATTAGAGGCCCAGCAGGACAGCTAGGAAACTGGTATTGCATAAAAAGAGATAAATAAGGCAACCGCCATATCTTTCTTGCTTCAGTACTCCTTTAAACTGTACTTAAGGCTGTTATAGCAACATGCCATTATCAATGTACATGTGAACAGGATAAAATCCAAAAGCATGTTGTAAATTCAATTTGATCGTTACGACTTGAATCTATGGCCCATATGCAATTAACTTTTTCTCCTAAATTTTCTCCTGGGAGATTATTTTTCATATTCTATTTAAAATAACTTTTCAGCACTTTGTAACTAAAACAGTACTAAAAAGTAGATGAAAAAGTACTACCAAGATATTCTGAGTATTTTCCTGCTTGCCGGTGGTTTAACCACTTAATGACATTGTATCGTATTAAAACGTCATGTTTGAGCCTGTTAACCGCAACATGACGATTCCGCCGCCGCTCTGCACGTGTGTGTGCTGCTCCCACTGCCGTTTCCGTCGGGATTCCATGTTCAGAGATTGGGGAAGAGGTCCTCTACACAATCCCAATGCCTGGAATGAATGGACATGACTGCCATCAGCGGCCACGTCCATTTATAAAACAAGAAACAGTCACAGTGTAGTTAAATGTAAAAAAAAATATACACTTCCTATAACGTGAGAGTGTCCACTAGCGCCATCTTGTGGCCAAAAAGTAAAATTACACATACAAGCACATACATACACAATATTAATAAAATTAATAACTTACACTTCCAAAGCCTCTCCCACCCTCCAAAAAAAAACACTTGTAAAAAAATCAGTTTGAAAAGAAAAAATACATGAATAGTTGCCTTAGGGACTCAGCTTTTTTAATCTATATTTTATGAGGGAAAATTACTTTTACTTTACTACATAGGGGCTTGTAATTATGGACCGGACAGAAAAAAAAATAACACCTATATTTCAAAACAATATATTGTTGCCATACATTGTGATAGGGACATAATTTAAATGGTTTAATAATCGGCACAACTGAGCAAATAAAATGAGTTGTTTTTATCCACAGGAGAACATTTAATTTTAAAACTATAATGGCCAAAAACTGAGAAATAATGCATTTTTTCCATTATTTTCTTATTTTTCCCATTAAAACGCATTTAGAATAAAAAAATCTTAGCAAAATGTACTACACACAGAAAGCCTAATTGGTGGCGAAAAAAACGAGGTATAGATGATTTTCTTGTGATAAGTAGTAATAAAGTTATTAGGGAATAAAAGGGAGGAGCACTGACAGGTGAAAATTGCTCTGGTCCTTTAGGGTACAAACCCTTGGGGGTGAACTGGTTAAAAGGCAGTTTGGAAAATACTAAGGAGAAAAAATGGATTGCATATGGCCCGATGATTCCTTTTATGCACCCTGTCACCATTTGATCTGTGAGATCACAAGCTTATTATCTCAAGCCTGGTACACACCATGCAATTTCCTGTCAGATAGATGGGTCGAATAATTTCCGACAGGTACGATCTGATTACCGATCATTTTTCTGATCTATTTGCATAGAAGTGATCAGAAAATCGATCAGAAAAACAATCGGAAATCCGATCGGATCTGTTGGAAATTATCTATTGACCCATCTATCTGATGGGAAATTGCATGGTATGTACCAGGCATCAGGTAGTGTATACTATTTGTGTTATGCAGTGGAGGAGGAAAACAGAGGTAGAAAGATCTTGCACACTAAATATACACTTTAAAAACAGGAACCAAATTCAGCGGTGGAGAAAAGTCGAATCACACATTATGTACATGCTGGATCACATACAGGGAAGCATACAGTTAATGAAAATTATGTTTCACTGGCTGCCACGGTTAATGCATGCATTAGGCTGTAATGCACTGCATGCTCTGTGTTGGAATACTGAAGTCCACTGGTTCACATCACACTCTAAACGTTGCGTTGACTTACAGTTGCAGTGCGTTCTGTGTATTAAATTGCTTCTGTTACATCACACTGCAATGCCCCATTGTGATTGTAACCTAACAGTCAATCCCATGTTATATATTTCCAAAAGGGAAATAAGGTAATAATTTTGAATACTAAACTATCAAGCCTAACTATCGTATGTGCTACATTCTTCAAAAAAGCAATGAAATTGTAGAGAGACCACAGTGAATGTAGCCATCCCCTCACCACCCAACCATAGTCCAGCCTCTGTGCCCTATAAAGGGTGGAGTATAGTCAGGTCAGTGAGTCGGGTGTGTGAATACAGCTGCGGCAGTTGTAATGTAACACCTGTACAGACATGCTAGGGCTTGATAGGACTCTCTGCAATCTCATTTTATTTTTCAAGCATGGACTGTATTGAGAATGGAAATGCTGTATAATATATGTAGCCTTGCTTACTTTTAATTGTCTTTTAAAAGTGAAATAAAAATGTGTTATGATTCTTAATATTTGAAAATCGACACACGTCTGCTTAGAGTACACCTTATACAGGAAGAAAACGTATTAAAATAAGACATCAGGGGGGGGCGTGGCCAGGACAGACATGTGAGCAGAGGCACGGCTGGTGAGCTCCCGCTTCAGCAAACATAATCCTTCTTCATCCTTGTTTCCCAGAGCATATACAACTCCATAAACTCTACCGTTAGCCTACCGAACCTCTCTGTGCTAAATATGGGCCCGAAACAAAGAGATAAGGAGAAAGACAAGACCACAGGCCCGACAGACAAATTCCACACTCAGGCCCAAGATGGCGATCAGCAAGAAGACGGAGATTCAGCAAACCCTGAAACCGCTCACATTCTAGAAGCTCTGTCTGCTATGCAAGCCTCACTTACCGCCACCTTCACTACAAGGCTGGAGGAGGTTAAGGCTGACATCCATCTGGTTAGAGCTGACCTAAGCAACCTCCGTGAGCGGGTCACATCCGCGGAGCAAAGAATCTCCCAACTTGAGGACGACACGAGGCATATACCGCGTGACATGCAATCCATGCAAACGCAAGTACGATTGGTGATTAACCAGCAGGAGGACATGGAGAACCGGCTGCGACGCAACAACATTAGGCTGATCGGCCTTCCTGAAAGAGCTGAGGGAGATAGTCCTGAGCGTTTCCTGGAACAACTACTCATCACTTTGGCAGAGAGGCCTTCACTGCAACCTTCTCAGTGGAACGAGCACATCGGATGCCAGCGAAAGTAGGACCACCGGGGGCTCTGCCACGTACCTTTATTGCAAAGATTCTGCACTTCCAAGACCGCGATGCTGCATTACGCCTCTCGCGGGAGAAAGGTAACATCCAAATTGATAATTCCACCATATCAATCTTCCCAGACTTTGGTGTTGAAACACAAAAGCAGCGCGCGGGCTTCCAAGCGGTGAAATGCAAATTGAAGGCCCTTGACTTACAATACGCTATGCTCTTCCCAGCTCGCTTGAGGGTCATCGATGATGGTAAGACTTTCTTTTTTGCCTCCCCACTGGAAGCTGATACCTGGATAAACAAAAGGAAAACTCCCACTACCTCAGACACATAACTGTTTGCCGGCCATATACCTTTTACTGCTGACATAGCCGAATGCTGATCTATTATGCATACCTTGCTCCTCCACCATGATCCCTCATGCTACAGTCACTGTGCTGTAGTATGCCCGCTCTCCCATCTACATCCACGGACATAAACTTTGTTCCGCTGCTGGCCCACTTTTGAATACAAACTCTTATATTATGCCTGTCCTAACACCCTCTCAGCACAAATCAAGCCTGGAACTGTATACTCCACCATCTTCGGGTGTATATTAAGTATACCATAATAACTCGGGCCAAGGGTCGCACGGATGCTAATGGGATAATCTCCTAACTGCATTTAACTTCGCAAAACCGTATAGTAGGCTCAGTGCTAAATGGGTCAATATAACTGTTATTGTTTAACTACTGGAACGGGGGGCTTCCCTCCTCTCCTTCACTCTAATGTTCGTTTTGATTTTTTACCTTCTCCCCCAGCTGTGGGTCATGCTACCGCCGCCGCCTTATTACTGGGCTGCGACCTGTTAGAGTTTTTTCAGCAGGGCTCAGCCTGTGGTGGTGCTGACCAACAGGTGTGCAACTGGGACAATGCTCCAGCCTAGTTCTAAAGGCCAGGAGCTGGGTTATAATTGTTATCATAGTTTATTAAGTTTTATTTTCTTTATCCTTCATGTGGGAACAACTGTGGATATGTACTTAGGGACCAATGCCGACACCAGATATACTATATTCTTACCAATGATGCTGCTTTATAAAGAGAATGGCTAGTCAAGCAATTTCATTCTTAAAGAGACTCCGTAACAAAAATTGCATCCTGTTTTTTATCATCCTACAAGTTCCAAAAGCTATTCTAATGTGTTCTGGCTTACTGCAGCACTTTGTACTATCACAGTCTCTGTAATAAATCAACTTATCTCTCTCTTGTCAGACTTGTCAGTCTGTGTCTGGAAGGCTGCCAAGTTCTTCAGTGTTGTGGTTCTGCTATGAACTCCCCCTTCCAGGCCCCTGTATGCCCACTGCCTGTGTATTATTTAGATTAGAGCAGCTTCTCTCTTCTCTCTTATCTTTTACAAGCTGGATAAATCGTCCTCTGAGCTGGCTGGGCTTTCACATAGTGAGGAATTACAGACAAGGACAAAGCTGTTTGCAGGAAGAAAAGAGCAGCCTGACACTTCAGTGCATGAGAGATGCAGGGGGAAAGAAACACACAAATGATCTCTTGAGATTCAAAAGGAAGGCTGTATACAGCCTGCTTGTGTATGGATGTATTTTCTATGTGTGGACATACTGTACATCAACCTACTTCCTGTTTTGGTGGCCATTTTGTTTGTTTATAAACAAACTTTTTAAAACTGTTTTTAACCACTTTTAATGCGGCGGGGAGTGGCGAAATTGTGACAGAGGGTAATAGGAGATGTCCCCTAACGCACTGGTATGTTTACTTTTGTGTGATTTTAACAATACAGATTCTCTTTAACTTGGAATGTCAGAGGATTAGGGGACAAGATAAAACGTGCGGTTGTTTTAAACTTCATTAAAAAGCTAAATGTGGATATAGTTGCTCTCCAAGAAACCCACCTTGATAATATGACACTGCGATCTTTAAACAGGTCGTCGATCGGATGGTATTTTCACACGACTGATAATTCTCAATCTCGTGGTGTATCCCTACTTATTACCAGACGTGTCCACTTTGTATCCCTTAATAATGAATTGGACCCACAAGGTCGTTATGTGTTTCTGCATTGCCTGATAAACAATGAACCAATATTACTAATTGCGATCTATATTTCTCCACCCTTTGCTTATTTGGTAATACAGAAAGCATTAAGCTATATTGCTAAATACCCACAGCTCCCTGTAATGTGGCTAGGCGACTTTAATTATGTGCTATACCCTCATAGTGATAGGTTGCCTGTATCTTCTCAGTCCTCGGCTCCTACTAAATTGAACAGAATGCTCCAAGTACTCTCTCTGTATGACGCCTGGCACTATAAATTCCCCTCTCTACCTATGTTTTCATGCTTTTCTGCCTCTCACCACTCTAGATCACGTCTGGATTATATTATTGCAAGCGAGGTGTTGCTCCCCAACTGTGAATGCATTGAATACTTACCATCTATACTTTCTGACCACTCTCCATGCAGAGGCTTATTCCAATGGTTCTTCCCCCCCCCCAAATCTGACCTCTGGAAACTCAATATTTTCTGGCTTTCCAAGATCGCAGAGAATACACCTATTATGCAACGTCTGCAATTGTTTATTGAAACACAGGGTGGGGAAACTCAATTTACCTCTGTATGGAGCACGGCCAAAATGTATCTTAAAACCCTTTTTCGCACTGAAATAAAACGTATCAAAAGAGCCTCCGCACTTGCAGAGCAGCAACTCCATATACATTTTAAAGCAGCAGAAGGTTTATATAATAGATCACCTAATTCTGAATCTGAATTAACATATAGAAGTAAGCTATGTGAATATGAGCAATTTCTTATGGATAATCATAAAGCTCACCAAAAATCTCTCTCCTTTAGACAACTGTGGTGTGAGACTGGAGATCAATGTGGTGCCTTATTAGCTAAAATTGCCAGACAAAGAGAAGCTCCACAGGTAATCTCATCTATATTAGATGTCAATGGAGTGCCCCGCACAAACCCCATGGGTATTTTAGGTCAGTTTTATGACTTTTGCCAAGCTTTGTACACCAAGCAGACCTCCAAGACCTCTCTAGAGTTAGACGCTTATTTGGAAAACATAGACTTGCCCACTTTGTCTGAACTGCAATCTCTTAACCTTTTCGGGACCATGTGCATGAGATCCTACGCCGCACTTGTGGCTGTTCTAGCCTGATGCGGCGTAGGATCTACGCCGGCCCGCAATTTCCGCTCCCGACGCGATCGTGCGCACCCGGAGGGGGAGATTAAACTGTCATATTACAGCCGACATCTCCCCCGAGTGATCAGCAGCCATCGCGTATGGCTGCTGATCACACGATCACTACGATCGCCATCGGATCGTAGTGATCTGTTTGACAGCTGCGGCGGCAGGGGGGGAAAGAAGAGGATCCACTCACCTCCCTGCCGTTCCAGCGACGATCGGCGCCCCCCTCTGCTCTGGCCGGCATCTCCACTTCATCTGACGTCAGCGCCGGGTCCCGGCTTGATGACGTCATCAAGCCGCGACCCGGAACTGCTCGTCAGACAGAACGGAGATGCCGGCCGGAGAAGAGGGTCCCGTGCGGCTCATCGCTGGAGCCTGGAAGGTAAGTGAAGGCTGCTGGCAGAAGGGGGGGCCCAGGCCACCAAGGAGGGACACAATGCCAGGCAGCCACACACGGGATCCGGCCACCTGACCCCCCCAAACGTGCGCACCCCCTTCCCGCGCAAAATGCCTGGTCCTTAAGGGGGGGTAGGTGGCCGGTCCCGAAAAGGTTAAACTAGATGAACCTATCTCTACTGAGGAAATATGTGATGCCATTTCTTCATTTCCAGCCTCGAAAACTCCAGGCTCTGACGGGCTCCCCACAGAATTATATACAACATTTGCCAATTACATGACCCCTCTTTTATTAAAACTCTTCCAAAACGTCTCAAATACAGGAGAATTACCTTATTCTATGAGAGAAGCAATTATTTCCTTAATCCTCAAACCTGGAAAAGATGCCACCGAATGTAGCTCTTATAGACTGATTTCTCTACAGACGGATACTAAAATCTTAGCCAAAATACTTGCCCGCAGGCTCAATAAAGTAATTACACTATTAGTACACCGGGATCAAACCGGCTTTATACCGGGTCGTTCCGCTGCTATCAATTTATGGCACCTATATATTAACCTGCAGGCCTCTCATGATAATATTGGCACACGTGTGTTGCTATTCCTTGACGCCGCCAAGGCGTTCAACACAATTGAATGGGATTTTCTATTTGCTACTCTACGTAGAATGGGATTTGAAACAAAATTCTTTAATTGGGTCCGTATACTTTTTACTAATCCAGTAGCAAGGGTCAAAGTGAACGGCTGGCTCTCATCCCCTTTTACACTGCAACGTGGAACCAGGCAGGGATGCCCTCTATCCCCCCTGCTTTTTGATCTAGCAATAGAACCGTTAGCTTCAAAAATACGCGCCCACCCTGGAATTCGAGGCTGGACTAAAGGGGATCTACACGAAAAAGTAAGCTTATATGCAGATGACATGTTGCTGTATTTGGCTGATCCTGGAGAGTCAAAGGAGGCTGCTTTGTCCACAATTAATGAGCTTGGTACATTTGCAGGTCTAAATATTAACTGGTCTAAGTCTGTATTAATGCCTGTTGATGTCCCCCCCCCCCCCCCTTGGAGAGTCATTTACAATCCCCCCTTATGTGGGTTAGTTCATTCACATATCTAGGTATAATAATTGCACGTTCACCGCAGGAATTTGTGACACTTAATTTAGGTCCCCTTCTTGGTACAGTTGCAGGCAAGCTCAGAGCATGGGAAAAGCTACCTCTTAGCGTTGTGGGTAGAGCAAACCTCTTTAAAATGATAATCTTGCCCAAGATTCTTTATGTTACCTGGCATTCTCTCGCCTATCTTTCCCCCAATGTTTTTACTGAATTAAACGCCCAGATCAACCAATTCATATGGTCCGTACAACGGCATAGACTAGCTCTTGCAACCCTTCAAAGTCCAAAAGTTGTTGGTGGTATTGCTCTTCCTAACTGCCATACCTATTACATTTCTGCCCAACTCTCTCATCTTTATGATGGACTACGTGAAGGTAAATCAATGTTGCAGGCATTACTATTCTCCTCTCTTCCATGCACCTACACAGATTCTCTATACAATCTACTGAAAGGGCAGAAGGGTATAGTCCACCTTAGATCACTACCCACTACACTACAACAATTACTCAAGGTATGGTCGCATGCTCATAAACATTTAACTACTACTGGGCCCATCACACAAATCCCACTGTGGGAAAATGCCAGGTTGCCGGAATTTGGGAAACTGGAGGGCCATAATTTCTGGATTAAGAAAGGAGTTCTGTACTTACATAATATTATACAAAACAACTCAATTAAGTCATTCTCTCAAATGGTCACAGACTATAACTTACCCACCACTGCATTTTACAAATACCTACAACTTAAGCATGCCTTATTTACTCAATACGATAATATACCTGTCTCCCCTGAAAGCTCAGACATTCTTAAAATATTACTAGGCTCTTCCCACAAACAGCTCATCTCTGCATTTTATCACCCCCTTATACTACCTTCTGCCCAACTCACGGCCCACAAGTGTAAACTGATTTGGGAAGCTGACATAGGTGATATCTCCTCTGACGACTGGGATGAAACTCTGGAGAAAGTCACCCAAATTTCACCCCACAAACCTGACCGATTACAATATCTTTACGTTTTACACAGAGCTTATCTCACCCCAGTTCGCCTTGCCAAATTCAGAATGGGCTACTCACCCCACTGCCCCAAATGTGTAGTAACCCCGGGTACCTTTTTCCATATGATGTGGTCCTGTCCTAATGTTAACACTTACTGGCAACAAATCATCAAATGTATGCATGATCAGCAAATGGATTAGGGCAGTCAACTTGGTCCTACCCCTCAGGAAAGTGGTTGCACAGCGCAGGGGCACAATTGCTAAACATAATGCTACATGGTCCATCTGGACTAACTCCAGGAGAACACAGCTCTCATGATTGGTTTTTTTGTGTTAGGGCAGATTCAAGTGATGTTGAGTGCTACTGCTAATGATGAGCTTTGATAAGTTGTTAACAACCCGTTGCCATAAAATACTGGTTGTCTAGGCTGCTTAAATAATAACTCTTATATAGCACAGTTCCACAATAATGTTTGTTCGCTTATATTTATGTTATTGTTTATTTTTTGACGTTGTTAAAAAAAATTGAGCTTTGTGCCAAAATTTTGGAATGATAATGTACCACCCTATTTTTTATCTTAATAAAGCTCACTGTTGGAAAAAAAAATAAGACATCAGAAAGAATATACATGTGGATGTGTATCATGGCTAGAACAAAAAATGACCTGGTCTGGGAGTCTCAAAGCAAAGGCAGAAAACTCTTAAAGTGGAGGGTCTTTCTGATAAATGGTCACAACACACTATAATGTTCAGTGAAACAGGAAAATCTGCAATAAACAGACTAGTTACAACACAAAGACTTTTGTATGATTCTTTAATAACCAATGGGGAGTAAATAATAATGCAGTGATTATGGATTTTTTTCCCTTTTTTCCTAGTTTTTGACAAATGGTCACACGTGACTGTAAAGCTTGCTAAAGTGTGAGAATCTGCAATGTGCAGTTTCTAATTATATGGGAATTTTAGAATGGCTTTTTATTTAGTAAAAACAGTTAAATTAGACTGTAATGAAATCTTACGTTTCTACCTTAGACAGCAGACAGAATCTGTCTGTAGAAATTTTGAATAAAAGGCTCTTGGGTCTTGACCAATCCACTCTCCCCACTGTCTGACTTTTAAAGCGGAGCTAAACTCAAAGCTTTCTCTCTGCTCTAAAAGATAAGCAGCAGCATAATAACCTTTAAAGAAAAACATTTCACTGTTACAGCTGATATTAATCTGCAGTGTCTACTTCATGCATTTATGGAAGTAGACATACAGTAGTATTAACATCCTGTTTTTACAAATAAGCTGAACTGCTGAGATTCCTGAGCTGACGCAACTGAGAGATCAAATTACAGTGGTGATTAGTCACAAATGAGGGGGATTTAGATGGGCTAAACTCTGTAAATACATACAGGGTGTATTTCTCTGTTTTGCTTCTGTCCTGTACGAGTTCAGGTCCACTTTAGTAAGTAGCTACAGTAGCCTACTATATCTTCTTTGCTACTACCTCACAACAGAGACAGCCAGCCAACAACCTCACTAAGGGCCCTTTTCCACTAGCGCGTTTGCGCTAGCTGAATCGCAAAACCGCAAACCGCTAGCGATTTTACAATCGCTACGGTTTGCTTTTTAACATAGAAATCGCGGTAGGTCATTTCCACTACTGCGATTCGTTTTTTACTTGATCGCGATCGCGCCGCGGAGCGACTTTTGCCGCGATTTTGCTATGCAGTGCATAGCATAGCAAAATCGCGGCCGCGAACGGCGGGGAATCGCCGCTAATTGCGATTCAGCAATCGCTAGCATTCAGCGTGAACGCTAGCGATTGCTAGTGGAAAAGGGCCCTTACTGCACATGCAAATGGCTTTGTGGCATGATAACCTGTTTTGCTTTAGAGATATAGAGATGGGTGTAGCCAAATACTAAAAAAGTTAGCCTAGGTGGTTAAAAAGTTTAAATCTAGCCTTTATCTTTACAAACATGGCTATTGCTACACTGTTAAAATCAAGATTAAGGGAGGGCTCACAGTTGGATAATTCACATGTATTTTTACATGTTTTTCTGCATAGCATGTGCGTACGTATGCAGATAAATGCTAGTGGTCTTCTATAGTAGCTAATGATAAAAAAAGAGATAACGTACATGGGGCTTGATTCACAAAGCGGTGCTAACAGTTAGCACGCTGGTGAAAAGCCCTTTATCGCGCCTAAACTCAGTTTAGGCGTGATAAGTTTAGGCGTGATAAGTTTAGGTGTGATAAGTTTAGGCGTGATAAGTTTAGGCGTGATAAGTTTAGGCGTGATAAGTTTAGACGTGATAAGTTTAGGCGTGATAACTATAGCACCAACTGGGTTAGCACCGCAGTGCACAGCTGATCAAAAGTTTTGCGTTAGCAAAGTCTGGTGTACTTCGATTACAGTTTAATGGCGCTGCTTTGCGTGCGGGACTTTGCGCGCGATCTAAACTTATCTAAACTTATCACGCCTAAACTTATCACGCCTAAACTGGCTTTTCACCAATGTGGTGCAATGGTTATCACACCTAAAGTCTTTTAGGCGTGCTAACTGGGTTAGCACCGTTTTGTGAATCGAGCCCATGGTGTCCAGTTGGGTACTGTGTCATTTGCACATGACAGAATTTGCATATGAACAAGTCTATTGATTTACATTGGTTGCCATTCTCATTATGGGAAAAAACACTTTGGGCCTGATTCACAAAGCGGTGCTAACAGTTAGCACGCTGGTGAAAAGCCCTTTATCATGCCTAAACTCAGTTTAGGCATGATAAGTTTAGGTGGGATAAGTTTAGGTGTGATAAGTTTAGCCATGATAAGTTTAGGTGTGATAAGTTTAGGCATGATAAGTTTAAGCGCCAACTGCGTTAGCACCGCAGTGCACAGCTGATCAAAAGTTTTGCGCTAGCAAAGTCTGGTGCACTTCGCATGGAGTTTAATGGTGCTGCTTTGCGTGCGGGACTTTGCACGCTATCTACACTTATCTAAACTTAGCATGCCTAAACTTATCACACCTAAACTTATCACACCTAAACTTATCACGCCTAAACTGGCTTTTCACCAGCCTGGTGCAATGGTTATCACGCCTAAAGTCTCTAACTGGGTTAGCACCTCTTTGTGAATCGAGCCCTTAATGTGCTCAAGTGTGAACCCTGCCAAACCCTGCTTGCTGGTTCTTCACTTTTTTGAGAATAACATACCAAAAATGAATTTTCCCAGAATATAAAATCCAAAGTCAACAGGCTTTCGGTCAAGAATGGTAATGTAGTCATATATAAAGTTTTAAGGCAAATAACGCCAAAGTTTCACAATAATACAAATTAAAAAGATTAGATACATTTATTTTTTTCCCTTTACAACATTTTTCACAGAGTACTTAATAAGTACCATCATTTATGTGAGTTGATGAATATCACTCACTTCAGGACATGTATGCTAGAACTAAATCTATATTCTTTCATACGTTCTTACTAAGGGTTTTTCTGGACATCGCCCATTGCAAGCACTTAGCTAAAATTTATATCATCCAAAAATACATCAAAGCTGTAATTATTTATTAGGCACTCTAGATTATTTACTTAAATCAGTTCTGTACTATGCACTTCCAGCTATGATTTTCCACGTGTCTTATCAGCATAAATAGTTAATCATGAACATTTCTGTTAGGTCATCCCAGCAGTAGAAAAAACAAATATCAAACTAAATTTCTGTGCTTTTACAAAATTCTGACTTTTTAACCTATAGGGCTTGATTTATTAAACCAAAGAAATGCATTTTGCGATCCCTCAAATTGTTTTGATCATGATCACCCCTAGACTGTGGTGCATCCTGCCCACCAGGTGATAAACCTATTGCTTCAATGGTGGTCCCTACTCTTTTACTTAATTCAGTAAATATCCAGCAAGTTGATAGTGTAATTCTAGTATGCAAAGCCACTAATAAGGGTAGTTACTAATAAATGGCAACCTCAACTGAGCCCAGCCTAACTGGATATACTGTATTAGGCAAAGTGGCTGCAACAGAGTCCAGTATCTATAGCGTCCAATCCATGTGTTTCCTCATCTGGCAACAGACACTGACCACAAGCTATTTCAGGCGATAACACCAATGTGCACATTTCTGGCTTGAGGATGTGCTTTATGGCCTGAAACAGCTCGTGGTCGGTGTCTGTTGCTACTTGTCAGATGAGGAAACACATGGATTGGACGCTACAAATACTAGACTCTGTTGCAACTTGCAGTTGCTTTGCCTAATATATCCAGTTGGGCTGGGCTCATTTGGTGGACTCTGGTTGCCATTTATTGGTAACTACCCTTATTTGCCGCTTTGTCTACTGGATTGTCACTTTCAAATTGCAATTTGTAACGATCGGTGTCAGCAACCAGAGTGAGAATCTGATCCTTGGCGATCCGCAGTATCCCCAAGAATACAGATATACCCGATTATTAAGGATCTGCGGAATCGTCAATAATCAGATATGTCTAACCTCTAGACACCTGAGAGAGTGTAAGTGTTTGGTGCAACAGTAACAACTCTGAGTGAAGACCACCAGAGGAGCCGGCGGCCTAAGACTCCTGAGGAATTCACCCCTGACTGTGGGTGATATTCCTGTAGCCTGTGGACCCCTGAGCGAGGGACCGAGGCTGGGGTTGCAGGAAGCCCTGCTCCCGATATAAGGTCTTGTCCTGAACTGGGCTAACGTAATACAGTAGTAGCACAATCCTAGTCTTGGGTGTGAGGTCCGTAGTCACAACACCCTGGAACTAGTCTGGAGCATAACATAAATGATAATACAATTCCCTAGTCTTGGGTGTGAGTTCCGTGATCATCAACACCCTGGAACTGGTCTAACAAATAATACAATTCAATTAGTACTTTAAGCTATCAACAGAATCCAGCCAAGTGTGCACCCCCAGGTCTACCTAGCTCAAACACACTGTAAGGATCTGACTATGGTCTGTGTGCCTTCACGTAAGTGTTAGCAATGGCAGACAACCAGCAACTGACAAGCAGCAGAATATATAGTTGCTGGACTCTGCCGCCCCGCCCGAGCCATTCAGCCAATCATGAGTCCTGCAGGAATCAGCTGATCTTCCTGATCAGCTGACACTTCTCCTGCTGGTATAAAGGTCCTGAGTTCAGGCACGCGCGCGCGTAGCTCTCCATCTGCCTATGTGCACTAACAGACCCAGCCACACCAAGCGCATGCTGCTGCATGCAAACCGCTGCATTGGACGCGGAAACAGCCACTTTGCTGTCAGGACATGCGGTGGCTTTTCCGCATTCCACCATACTACCTGACGCGTGTCTATGCGTGTAAACCGCCGCGTTGGACGCGGAGTCAGCTGCCTTGCTCTTGGCACATGCGGCGGCTTTTCCGCGTTTTCTCACACAATTGTATAATTTACTGAATTTAGTAAAAGCTACTTGTTCAGTTATGCTGTTGGAGTGTGCTGGGCTCTACATACAAAAAAAGCATTACTGTCTTGTAATTTTTCTAATTTAGTTGTTGCTAGGCAGAAAAAATATTATTGTGAGGGACACAAAGGGTTTAATAAGTGAATGGCTATTTGAGTACTTGTATGCCTGTACACTGTAATATTATAACTTAACCATGTACTTCTGTAGTCAAAGCCTTGTCACATAATTTCAGCAGGAGACCTGCAGAGTTTGAAGACTCTTTTAAATTGTAACAGTTATATAGTTCCCTAACTTGTGAGGTGTTTTGGTATTTTTATTTTAGTTCAGTTATTTCAAGTCAGAGTGTTATGTAACATTTCCCTTTTGTTTTAGTAGTTACTAGGAAGGGAAGGTATTCATTTGAAAGAGTTAGATGGAGTCTTTTAGTGGAGGGGATTATATTGAAAGTGTTTGTGTGTCTGTGTGCTGTAGCTTTATAGTGGGGACATTAAATGTTATTGTTTCAGCATTGTCACAACATTTCTGCAAGAGAATTGCAGACTTTAGACAGGACCTCAGTAATATTTATTCTGCCATCTTTTAGGGGGTTTCTATTCATATTTATATAATTTTCAATAATTTCAAGTATTATTGTTTTGTAGTATATCTGTTTTTCTATTAGTCGTTACTAGGCATGAATATTATTCCCGTGAAAGAGACAAGGAATGTTTTATAGATGAATGGTATAAATTAAAAATGTGTGGATCTGTGGCTTGCAGTTTCTTTATAGTATTATATAGGCATAGAACTTACTGTAATAACAAAGTTTTGCAGTTTGCAGTTTCCAATTTGTTCATTTTTCGTTATTTTTGTTTTTGTTTATTTTTTTTTCCCCGATAGTGATATGACTGGTAGCAATAATTTAGGGCATTCATACTGTACCAGGGATGACACATAAATACATGGAAAGAGATAAAAAAAAATACATTGCGTTTACGAAAAATATGAAATATGTCATGACTAGATTATTAGATATTTGCACGTGCAAGTGTCTTCTGTTGGTAAAATGTATTTCAAACAGTTTCTGATTTTCTTTCTGATTAAGGTTCTAGATCTTGTAAGATCTAGATATTAGATATTAGATCTTAATATTTTCCATTACTCTTTAAAGACAAGTCAAAAGTAATACAAGTAATATTAGTGTTGAAGCATACCTGAAGGGATATGAAGGCACGCACATGCCTGCATCAGCCGAAAAGGTTGCAGAAAATAACTGGTAGTAAAATATCAGTAAATTTACTGATATTTACTACTTAAAATATAGTAAAATATCATATAGTAAAATATTGGTAATGTTTACAGATATTTTACTATGACCTATTCTCTCCCTGCTCTCACACAAACCCCCCTGGTGGTGGCAAACCTTAGCCCTCCCCCGTGGTGCCTTACTTTAACCACTTGAGGACTGCGGTGTTAACCCCCCCAGTGACCAGGACATTTATTGCTAAAATGGTCACTGCAGCTTTAAGGCCAAGCTGCAGGGCCGAACAACTCAGCACACGAGTGACCCCCCCTTTTCTCCCCACCCACAGAGCTTTCTGTTGGTGGGTTCGGATCGCCCTCCAGGCCCCTAAGCAGGAGATGCACGCGCAGCGTGAGCGCAATCTCCTGCTAACCCCATAGACAGCCGTTCATGCCAATCGGCGTGGAGCGGTCCTGGGGCTGCCGAACTGCTCAAGCCAATTGGCATGGAGCAGTCGGCAAGTAGTTAAACCCCCCCCCATGGTGCCTAACCTCAACCCACCCCCCTTTTGCCTAACAACCCCCCAGTAGGTAGGTAACCTTCCCTTCCTCTGCATCTAGCCTTAACCCTCAGCATCCTGTTGAAAGGGGCAACTACATAGCAGGCAGCCCCGACACCTGCTATTATAGTGGGCTCATTTTTCAACAGGCCTCATCTTCTGCCCTTTCTAACTGCTCCAATGGAGGCTGCCATGTTTATTTCCTTTTAAACAATACCAGTTGTCCGGCTATGCCTTGTAATCTCTTTGGCTGCAGTAGTGTTTGAATCACACAATTGAAACAAGCACGTTGCTAAACATGATATCTATGTATGCTTGTGCAGGGTATATGGTAAAAAAATAGTAGAGGCACAGGATCAGTAGGACAGGTAGGCAACTTGCATTGTTTAAAAGGATGTATCCCTCTCAGTTCAGGTGTGATTTAACAAAAACACTGAGCTCCAAACTTCAGATTCTGCATTCTGAGCCTTTAAGCTTGTGGCTGCATCAGGGAGGGTTAACTCACCCATGTCTGCCGCCTATAGCCAATGCGTTCCATCATGTTCAACCGCGTTTCACATCACTTCAAACCTTCCTCCTTCTAGGATTGGAGGAGGAAGAATTAGAGAGATGGAGTTAACTCTCACTGCCACAGCAGCAAGTTTAAGGGCTCAGAATGCGGAATCTAAACGACAGAGCTTAGTGAAGCGCATGTCTATTTTATGGAAAGGTACCCATTGTGGAGTTGACTTATGAAGTAAACTCTTGGACTGGAGCTAACTATTATACACTTAAAAAATAACAGAACTGTGTACCCAGAAATTTAAGCTGACTGGATGGATTTGTAGATGACAAGCTTTGGGAAGTATTTTTCATTCCAAAGTGTGTCTTACAATGCACCTTTTAATATTAACGACTTCAGTGTATGTTTTGTCTATAATACTGATGTGAGTAATGAGAATGGATATTGTATATGTTGAGCTATGGTTCAGTCTAGTTGGTTCATCACCTAAAGGCATAGCCTGGTATTAAGTTTCTGCTTTTAAAAAAAGATTGTTGTCTTAAAGTGGTATTATCATCAAATGTCATCTTATTTATTAATTGCATTTATAAAGCGCCAACATGTTACACAGCGCTGGACATTAGTTAAGATTACAGACACTATTTAGGGGTGACATACAGCAACAAGACAATACAGGATTACACGCAAACCAGACCACGCAGCACAGTATGAGTACAAAGTAATGCTTTGTCAGTCACTGGAGGGGAGCATGGAGATTAGGCAAGTTGAGTTCACTCAAGAGTTCATGCAGATTAATATGATAGTTGTACGGTAATGGAGGCGCATGAACAGGTAGGAGACACAAGGGGGCCAGATTGAAAAGGTGAGTTTTGAGGGTCTTCTTAAAGACGTTGAAGGAGGAAGAAAGCCTAATGGGGGAGGTAGGGAGTTCCATAGTGTTGGAGCAGCTCTTGAGAAGTCCTGGAGGTGTGCATGGGACTGGGTGATGCGCGGGGGGGCAGTCAGATGAAGTTGGAGCAGAGTGAGCGGCTAGGTGTGTATCTTTGAGTAAGATCTGAAATGTAGGTTGGGCAGTATCTTGCATCTGATTCTGGACTGGATAGGAAGCCAGTGGGGGGATTCACAGAGGGGAGCTGCTGTGGTGGAGCGATAGTCTAAAGCATTGAAGACAGCATAGACCTAACATCTAAAGCCATCTGACTGGATTCAAGGGTTAAAACTCATGCTTTAAACTTCATTTAGCTGCTAATTGATAAGCCAGCTTTTTCTGGGCATAATTATCAGATTGGGCTGGAAGTGTATACACTGTGTAAACAAGGCAGAAAAGCTTCTGCTGTGTCTACTAGAATGATGTGCACATATGCATTCAAACGACATCAAAGCATCTCATAATGTTTCATATTTATTTTTTACTGTGTTTAACGGTTTAGAGGAAAAACATTTTCTTTTGCTGGCAATACCTCTTTAAAAGGGTTAGAAGTGTTAACTGGTATTTGAAATCTGAAGTGTGTTCTTACGTAACCACAGGTTAGTGAACTAGAGTATTATTTATTTATTTATTTATTTGTTGTATTTATAAAGCGCCAACATATTACGCAGCGCTGGACATTAATTTAGGTTACAGACAATATTTAGGGGTGACAAACAGCAATATGACAATACAGGAATACAGTACAATACAGAGTAATAGGGTTATACAGATTTATGTTGCTAAATAGTTATTTTCAGAAAAATGTGCATTAATTTTAGAGCCTAGCAGAACCACTTCAGCTATTAACAACGCTGGATTAATTGTTGTTAGCACTGAGGTGGAAATCTGGACATCACATTAACCTTTTCGGGACCGGCCACCTACCCCCCCTTAAGGACCAGGCATTTTGCGCGGGAAGGGGGTGCGCACGTTTGGGGGGGTCAGGCGGCCGGATCCCGTGTGTGGCTGCCTGGCATTGTGTCCCTCCTTGGTGGCCTGGGCCCCCCCTTCTGCCAGCAGCCTTCACTTACCTTCCAGGCTCCAGCGATGAGCCGCACGGGACCCTCTTCTCCGGCCGGCATCTCCGTTCTGTCTGACGAGCAGTTCCGGGTCGCGGCTTGATGACGTCATCAAGCCGGGACCCGGCGCTGACGTCAGATGAAGCGGAGATGCCGGCCAGAGCGGAGGGGGGCGCCGATCGTCGCTGGAACGGCAGGGAGGTGAGTGGATCCTCTTCTTTCCCCCCTGCCGCCGCAGCTGTCAAACAGATCACTACGATCCGACGGCGATCGTAGTGATCGTGTGATCAGCAGCCATACGCGATGGCTGCTGATCACTCGGGGGAGATGTCGGCTGTCATATGACAGCTTAATCTCCCCCTCCGGGTGCGCACGATCGCGTCGGGAGCGGAAATTGCGGGCCGGCGTAGATCCTACGCCGCATCAGGCTAGAACAGCCACAAGTGCGGCGTAGGATCTCATGCACATGGTCCCGAAAAGGTTAAAAAGGCCCCAGGGTGTTATGATGCTGCTTAATATAAATAAATACATGAAATTAAAAAATGTTTATACAAAGGCAGTACTGTTTATCTGTGACTGAAATGTGTGCTACTCCATTCTCTGACAGTGTTCCTTAGAGGCAGAGGTGTATCTACAGTATAGCTTGCCTTATTGTATGCCCTCATTCAGTCTGAGCAGTGAATAGAACATAGAAGTGACTGTGGGACATGGAATTTACACTTTTGGATCAGATTAGCAGGAACCAAGATGGGGAGCTGATGTTAAAGTCTCTTCTGCTTAGTTTCTAAGATCATCACATCTTTACTTTACATTCAAAAATATTGACTTTTAAAGAGAATCTGTAATCTAAAATTCTTACAATAAAAAGCACACCATTATATTCATTATGTTCTCCTGGGCCCCTCTGTGCTGTTTCTGCCACTCCCTGCTGCAATCCTGGCTTGTAATTGCCAGTTTTAGGCAGTGTTTACAAACAAAAAAACATGCTGCTAACCAACACGTGAGAGGCTGAGAGAAGCTCAGTCTGTGACTCATACAGAGCCTGGAGGGGGCGTGGAGAGGGTGTGTATAGCTTTCCAATATCACAGTAGAGCAGAACATTCCTGCCTCAGCCGACAAAGCTGACAAAGGAAAGAAGATTACATTATATTACAGGTATAATACAGCCACTGTGCAACTAGGAAAGGCTGCAGTAAGACAGACCACATTAGAACAGGTATATGAACTTATAGGATAGAAGAAATAAGGCTGATAATTTTGTTACAGAGTCTCTTTAAAGGTTTTTAGTTTAGTTTTCTCCCAATAATATATTTTAGTATTACAGTTCATGGTGACCTGCAAGAATGAAATAAAAATATAAATAAATAATGAATACTTTAGTGTTTAAATCTGTTATGACTCTTTAATGAATGGTGTTTAAAGAGTCTAATGTTAGAAATGGAACTCTAAATAAAAGCGGTGTAGAACAAACAGTATTTTACAGCAACAGTGGTAAACAGATGGTAAAAAAGCAAGCAGTCTTTAACCACTTGCCGACCGCACGCTTATACTGTGCGTCGGCAAAGTGGCAGCTGCAGGACCAGCGACGCAGTACTGCGTCGCCAGCTGCAGGCTGATTAATCAGGAAGCAGCCGCTCGCGCGAGCGGCTGCTTCCTGTCAATTCACGGCGGGGGGCTCCGTGAATAGCCTGCGGGCTGCCGATCGCGGCTCGCAGGCTAAATGTAAACACAAGCGGAAATAATCCGCTTTGTTTACATTGTACGGTGCTGCTGCGCAGCAGCGCCGTAAGGCAGATCGGCGATCCCCGGCCAATCAGCGGCCGGGGATCGCCGCCATGTGACAGGGGACAGCCTGTCACTGGCTGCACAGGACGGATAGCGTCCTGTGCAGCGCGGGTCACCGGGGGTGGACAGGTAGGAGAGAGAGGGGAGGAATCTCGCCGCGGAGGGGGGATTTGAGGTGCCCCCCCCGCAACACCCAGCAGGCAGGAGCGATCAGACCCCCCCAGCACATCATCCCCCTAATGGGGAAAAAAGGGGGGAGATCTGGTCGCTCTGCCTGCACCCTGATCTGTGCTGGGGGCTGCACAGCCCACCCAGCACAGATCAGCTAAAACAGCGCTGGTCCTTAAGGGGGGGTAAAGGGTGGGTCCTCAAGTGGTTAATAGATATTACGACAAAATTAAGCAGTGTTTTAAAGATATTAGGACAAATGAATGTATTTGTTTTGACAGAAAATACAAGTAGCCACCATGGTTGTTTTTTTAGTTTACTCCTTTTGAATGCCATGGTGTAGCAACAACAGGTGCACCATTGCTGTTAAAGGACACCTGAGGTGAAATTAAATTCATGAAATAAACAATTGTAGCTATCCGCCTTCTCCTAAAATTTACTTTTTAAGATATTTCACAGTTTTATTTTATATTTAAATAATTTTACTGTTTTATTGTTTTTGCTCAATGACACATTCATTTAAGTATGTCAGAGCTAAAATCTATGAACTATTGACTCTTTTTATCTCTTTCCTGCTCTCAGAAGCCATTTTCTGATAGGAAAGCGTTTTATAGTTGTAATTTCTTATCAGTGAGGGTCACACTATAGTCTGACCCAGTCCTGACTCGGACACAAACTGCCACTTACATACCTGATGTTTAACTCTTTCAGGCAGAGAAAGAAAAAAAAGAAACGCAGCATAGTTATTTGTGTGCTAGTAGGCACTGTACATACACATGTCTATCTCATCATGTCACATGTCACCTGGTATCTTTTAACTGGCATATGTTGTGTGTTTTAAATCAGCCTGACAACTGTGGAAGGCTAATGGTCACATGGCTAATCTTGACCTGGTGGGGGAAAAATGTGTGTGGGCATGTGTCTTATTATGTGAGTATGTGCAATGCATGGTTGTGTGCACATGGTTGTGTATTGCACTGCCATTTCTTATATTGACAGATAACACCTTTAGGGCTTGTTTCCATATGTGCGCTTTCAGCCACGCTAATGAAAACGCGATCGAAGAGACAGCAGAGAGTGTATAGACAGCACTCACTGATGTTTCCATGCATGCACTGTGATTCACTACTGAATCGCAGCGCATGGTTGCCTGCATTTTGGGGCGATTGTGCCCGTGATCCTATTCACTATAATGAATAGAATCGCAAACGCCGCCTCTGGGGAAGTCACATGAAACGCAGAGCCATGCTGACACATGGCTCCTGCTTTGCTAAATGGAAATGAGCCCTTGTTTTCAGCATGCAAATTAAGTTTTGTCAAAAAACTTCTTTAGACGTCCACTGCATATGGAGGCAGAAATTCTGAATCATCTAAAGACATCGGCAGCAGTCTAAAGCTTAAACTTTTTGTGTGTTCCCTGCACTAAGAAGTTGTTTTTAGCCTTGAAACGTGTTTCTCAGGCAAGAGGTATATTTCAATTTAATATATGCTAGACTGCTGATTTACAAGAACTGAATTTTTTAAGGATGTGGTCACAGGAGAACATAGCCTATGTAGAGAAATATATATAATATTATTTTTCATGGTTTATTAAACCAACAGTTTTACCACACATTTTGCTACTGCGTGACAAGGAAAATCGCTGTAGCATTTAAACTGTAATAGTGCTTTTCAGCTGGAAGACTTGCTCTGTTTGAGTGGGTTGGATACTTTGCTAAATTGCTAATTGGAAGTTTTACAACTGTTAGTTCATCTGCTACTGTGTTTAATCAGAGAAACTTTTTGTTTTATTTGCTGCATTTTCTGTGTTGAAAAGAGATATCTCAGAGACTGTTGAAAATATACCAGCAATAATAGCAATAAGGTCATATTGCTTCATCCACTGTCAAGGTTATAGTGAGTTCCTGCTTATTATTATTTTTATTAGTATTAGTATTACTACTACCACCACCTGATAACACAGATTGAGACTTGCTTGGTAGTGAATATGGTTTTTAGATTATTCAAACTTTTTTTTGATATATCTGCAATTTAATGTGTGCTTCTCTACGGAGCATATAACACATGCAGGTCTGAATTACACCAAGTGCCTCTGTGACAGAGGCACTTGGTGTAACTCAGATCTTTAAGTGTTATATGCTCCATCTTGTGTTGCTTGATGAACCAGGGTCTTACCTGTGAAACGCATTGCAGAAAAGTTTTTTGGGGAGTATGTAAATGTAATTTCCTTGATCTTTCAAAATTAACATTAGTCTTGTGTCTGCTTGGAGGAGTTAAGTCTACCACTACCTTCTCAGTTTTAAGGTTTTTAGTCATTTTTAACTTTCTGGCGCCTCTGTTTACCGTGCGCAATATCCAAGTCCACCCGTGGTAGAGGGGCGTTAATACCTTTTTTTGATCTACAGAAAGTGACTTCTTAATCCTGAGTGGGGACAGGTCTAATCCCTCCACCTGCATTTACAGTGGTTCCTATGAGGTATCCCTGGTTTGTGGTTTTTACTTACCTTTCACCATTCCATTGACTACCATTACATACTACACTATAGTTGGTTCTCAGTGTCCCCTCTTCTGTTTCTTCCTATGTAAGTGTACAGTTTGATTAGAATTTTAGAAATATCATAATGGGTATAGTTAACATTTAATTACTTCAGCTGTCACAGAACCCTTTAACCTATTTTGGTTCCTGGACATAGGAACTACGTCCAGGAACCATGCGCGCTAACGCGCGCTCCCACAGCCGATCGCGCACGTGCACGCGCGCTCCCTGCTGCGGTTCGTTAGCCAGGCAATCAGTGAATCGGGCTATGGTGCCCGATCACTGATTCCTCTCCCCCACTGAAAAAGCGACAGCTTCTCTCGGAAGTTGCGCCTTTTCTGGCTGTTACCTCCCCCATGCATCGCTCTAAGCAGGTGTTACGCTTAGAGTGACGTCATGTAAACAAATTCATGGCCGCCATCTTGTGGCCAAAAAGTAATACTACAACTAAAAGTAAAAAAAAAAATGAAAATCAACACACATTTACATTATAAACCTATTGATTACCTCCCACCCTCCCAAAACTACCCAAATAAAATGTTTAATATAAAAAAAAACATTACAATAAAAAAAAACATTACAATATTTACCTAAGGGTCTAAGCTTTTTAAATATCAATGTAAAGATGAAATATTTCTATTTTTTTTTATTTTAAACTTGTAAATAGTGATAGGTGCAAAACGGAAAAAATGCACCTTTATTTCCAAATAAAATATTGTCGCTATACATTGTGACAAGGACATAATTTTAATGGTGTAATAACCGGGACATATAGGCAAATACAATACGTGATTTAATTATGGAGGCATGTATTATTTTAAAACTATAATGGCTGAAAATTGAGAAATAATCATTTTTTTTCCGTTCTTTCCTTATTCTTCCTGTTAAAATGCATTTACAGTAAAGTGGCTCTTAGCAAAATGTACCCCCCCCACCAAAGAAAGCCTAATTGGTGGCGGAAAAAACAAGATATAGATCAGTTCATTGTGATAAGTAGTGATAAAGTTATAGGCTAATGAATGGGAGGTGAACATTCTCAAGTGAAAATGACGGAACGCGAATGGGTTAAAAGGAAAATTCATCCTTTTGGTGTCGCTTGTCAATGCAACACCAAAAGGATGCATGGATCCCCTCTCTGCAATAAACACAGGCAACCATCCACACCAACTCCCGGAGGTGCTTGGCTTGCAACTGGATTGAGGAGGAGGTGAGATCGTGATAGGTGCATTTCTCATGACACACACACACACACACACACACACACACACACACACACGCACGCACACACACACACACCTGTATTACTGTATTTCTCAGTTTTAACATCTGCTGTTCTATCGTGTAGTATTTTTCCCTGATTGTAGGTTTTACATGATTTACAAATTATCACATTCTGACATTCTGTTTTCATTTACATTTTACACAGTGTCTGAACTTTTTTGGGGGGAAATTGGGTTGTATTTATGTAATTTAAAAGTTGACAATATTTTCCATGTAAGCAAGAGGCTTTTTTGAGATATAGGAATCAGGAGCTGAGTAGGAGAGTCTCAGTGACAGGTGACTTTGCCTTGCATTCATTTTCCTTTTAAAAGGTTCTGTGACAGCTGAAGTAATTAAATGGTAAGTATACCGATAATTATATTTCTAAAATTCTAATCAGACTGTATACATAAAAGCAAATGTTGTGAATTTTAATCAGACTGTACAGAACAGCAAAAAGCTAACAATTTTCAGTACATTTTTTTGAAAATAACTGGTAACTACTAGGCACAGAAGAAATCAGCCAGTTCCAGCATTACTGATATGAATTGACTGGGCTGTGCAGAACTGACTTGACTGTTTCAGCTGACTGTTTGCACAATGATGATTACTGTACAAACACGTGCACTTCTTTTTACTAAGAAGGATGTATAGTCATATTGATATGCGATGGAAAGAGCTCCCCATAAGGGCCAAAGTGATTTTTGTGTTAAATGTTTTAAGGGACACTTGGGTTTATACAATAAACTGCATTAAGCAGAATTATGTGCATTAAAGAGAGACTGAAGCCTAAAAGAAAATAAAAAACAGATACTTACAGTACCTAAGGAGAGTGAAGGCTGTGGGTCCTAATGAGCTTTCCCGTTCTCCTGCCAGAGTCCGCATTCCCCCACAGGCTCCCCCGTTAGCAGACCTAGAGAAAAAGGGGCGTGGCTGTTCTCTTCAGGGGTGGTGAGACTTCTGCAGCCTTCAGAAGCACTCTGGCTTCTGAAGATGGGCAGCACCGTACTGCGCATGCGCTAGCGCCCTCTCTCACGCACTCGTACAGAGCCCCCGGTCTTCGGAAGAGTGCTTCCAAAGATTGCCGAATTCTCCCCTGGTGGCAGATACAAACAGAGGAGGCTGCTGAAGACCAAGGACACCGGGAGGAGAACGGCAAGGCTCATTAGGACCCAGAGCCTTCCCTCTCCTTAGGTAATTATCTGTTTTTTCTTTTCTTTTAGGCTGCTGATTCACTCCACTTGAGGACCACAGGCTTACACCCCCCTATTTTTTTACAGTTCAGGCCACTGCAGCTTTAACAGTTTACCGCTTGGCGATACAACTTAGCACCCAAATGAATCATACCTCCTTTTCTGCCCACCAACAGAGCTTTCTTTTGGTGGGATCTTATTGCTGCTGCAATGTTTGTTTGTTTTTTTATTACTTTAAAAAGTATATTTTTAACTAAATTATGTTATTTTTCTTCTTTTCCTCCCTCTGAGATCCAGTATTGCGATCACTTCTCATAGGCATCAGTCTATGAGAGGGATCGTGTTGTGAGCCACTCTAGGGGACAGCCAAGTGACAGGGCTGTCTCCAGTACAGCCATGCGCTAGATTGTAGTGCTGTACAAAATAAAAAAACTGCCATTTATTTTTCTTACAGCCTGCCAGCTCCTATTGCGGCTGGCAGGATGATAACGGAGCTCTGTAACTCAGTGGGCATTCGTGCGCACGATTCTCGCTAATCTCTGCCTACAGGACCTGACACCAATCGGCGTTAGGCAGTCCTGTAGCTGCCACCCTCCCACCGCCAATCGGCGCTAGGTGGTCGGGAGGGGGTTAAGTTTTATACATGATGAGTAGAGCATAATGGTTTCCATACGGTGCTCTTCATTTAAAGTGAACTTGATATCTCAGGTTTTTATACTAACCTGGGGCTTCCTTAAGACCCCTTGAGGCCACTTGGTCCCTCACTGTCTCTCTCGGTGCCTCCTGTTGGCCTCCTGCTGGAACCATAGTTTCTCTGCGTTAAGCAGAATTACTTGTGTAAGGTCTTACGCATTGCATTTTGCTCTGCTCATCTTGAAGTAAAACTTAACGCATGTAATCCTGTTTAAGAGACAGTTCACACAATCTTTACCACCGGCCGTGGCGCTCATCATATAAGTGGCGGTACCTTTGTTTTGCACAGTTTACTGTTGTTTGCATAAATGCTGCTTTTTTATCCCTACTTTTCCAATCCTTTCAGCCAACCATGGAAGCAACAGGTTGCTTCCAGGGTCACTTACCACCATATCTCTGTGTCCCTCTGCGTAGGTGAAAAAGGATGAGTACGGCTCAAAGCCACCAAAAGACGCTAAATGCATTTCTGCACACTTGCAGAAAAGCATTTAGCTGAGATGCTGACAGAAGCCTGTGTAAACTGACCCTGACACAGTTTTACTGCATACACCCCACTGTTATTACAGCAATTGGCAGCAATCCTTATCATGCCAATATTTTTGTAGCAGCCATATTGAAGGCCAAATACCTTTATTTACCAGAGGTAGGCATTCAGATCTAAACAAATTGCTGATTGGCCATTGCACATAAGCTAGCCAATTATCTCGCTTGGTACAAGATGAATGTAGGTCAGATTAATCGTAGTCAAAAACGTAAGCTAGGGTCATACACGTGAGACTATATGGTACAATAGGCTGAGACAAAGGCTAGGTCCATAACAGGCTAGGGCCATACATGAGATATCAGATGGCTGCGGTACAATAGGGTGAGACAAAGGCTAGGTTGTATGACAAGCTAGGGTCATACACAGGTTATCAGATGGCTGAGGTACAATAGGACTAGGCGAGAGAGTGGTCAGTAAGGCTAGGGTCAAAACTAAAGCCAGTCAGGCAGTCGCATTAACATACAATAATTAAGTAGTAAAGTAGCATTGAAATACAATAACAATTATATCACAGAGTGATAAAGTGCCCAGCAGACCAGCGTACTGATTGCTATCACAGGCAACGAGTAAATAAAAGACAAGGGTTTAAATACTCTAGAGCCTGCCCACGGCCGGCCCACAACCAATCAGAATGCCTACCTAAGTGTCAGCTGCTAGATGTGTCAGCTGACACTACAAATGTCGGCGTCTGAGGCAATAGGACGGGCGCGTGGTCATGTGCGCCATCTGCTAACAACGTTGAACAGACGCTTCCCCAGACGCATCCGTCTCACTCCCACAATCAGGAAGCGTGTGCCCGCACCGTTGCCATGGAGATCAGGGAGGCGGTGCGCACACAAGAGCCGCGGTGAGCCGGAAGAGCCAGGAGGCGAAAGTCTGCTGGAGGAGACGGCTGCATCGCTGGATCCCGGAGGTAAGCTCATTACGCCAATCATTGTGTATTTCGTTTTTAAGGCTCTCCCCTTATTGGTATTTTTTTCCCCACACAAATAATGTTTTTTATGTCTTTTAATTGAGTTAATTTAAACGACTTAAACCACAAAGACCCTTTTTAATCAGAATGGAAATCCAATATCCCCATTATGGTCTGTTTTATTTTTAAACATAATCTCCTATATAGCTAAAATAAGGTAGGATTGAATTGTACACCACCATTATGGGTAATTGGCTTGCAACCATTTTTTGAATCCTATACTGTAATTCCAAGGATATTGATATTTGATTGGTGTGGTGTCTCTTTCTCCATGTGCAGCAATGCATGCTTGCATCCACAGACTCAATTTCCTGGCACGCTTTGCGGTACACACATATAAGAGACACTGTCGGGAGCTTCAAAATCTTCAGATGTTGCCAGTCAGGTGGAGAAAATTGTGAATGCCGTACGGGCTGGGGGTCAACGGAGCAGTAAGTAATGAGGCACCCCATAACCACTTCCCCCCAACTGCAAACCGTTATAAACCTACCTTGAAAATGGTGCTCAGTTTGCTTTATGCTGGGAATACACAGTTCGTTTCTGATGTGCGTTTCTCCTCTTGATCGTTTTTGCCACTCGATTCTGCAGTTGATTTCATTATCTTCCACTTGTTTTTCTTATCTTTTTCCATTCACTTCTATCAGAAATCGAGCGGCGAAAGAATCGTAAGGGAGATCGGACATGTTGGAAATGATCTATTGAACCATCTAATCACCTAAAAAACTAACCCAGCATTAAAGTGAAGTTTTAGATTCTATTTTAAGCCCCATCAGGCCTTATCCTCATATGCATGGATATCATTAACCTGCCTCTTTCAGAACTCAGATATGGAGATAAGCTTTTTTGGCTGAGGGATCTTTGCAAAAGAAGACAAGAGGATTTATCTTTACTTACCGTATATTCTCCGTGGTGTATTTTTTAGCTTTATTTTTTTTTTAAATCTTTTTTCACCTTTTTTTCTGTTTACTTGTGATCTATATTATCAGACAGAGGCACAGGCACGAAGCTGTTTATAAGGTATCTGCATTGTTGTTACTTAATCTTATCCACATTGTTTTCAAAATCTGTGTTTTGAAATGTATTATCAAAAAGCTAGAATCAAATTACTTTTATTCTATTATAATATTCTGTAAACAAAAACTTAGCTCTGTTTAATGTTTGCTGGACTAAACAGTAAGATTATTCAATATTTTCCTCACTCTTTTCAGAAGCTGTTTTTTTTTCTGACTGATTTTTTATATTTTCTTCCTCACTGCTTAGTTACTTCTGACCTATGCATTACTGTGCATAAGTACCCCATTTGAGATTATTTTATTTTACCCCTGACCATTTTCAGAAGCTGGTATTGTCTGAAAGACTTTTGAAATATATGATCACAAAGCATGTACAGTATATGTATATATATGTATATATATATATAAACCAGCAGCACAAACCAAATTATATGCAATTCTATGCAAAGCATGCACGCAGCACTGGAGATTCCAAATCTGCATAATAAATACATAAATACAGCACACAACAGGAAAACTGTGACAGGGAGTCTTGGTCACGCTTCCTCAACAGATTGTGGACACGTTGACGCAGTTGGTGAGCTTAAGCACGTTAAAGCTTGACCAAGAGCCCTTGTCACTGTTTTTCTGTTGTGTACTGTAGCCCCTCTCTGTATTTATGTATTTCTTATGGAGATTGGGGAAAACATGTTTCTAAAAATTTCCCAAAACATTTACCAAGTAGCCTAAATAAAATAAATTCTTAATCAAAGCCTTAGTCAAAGTAAACTACCCAAAAAAGCAATGTGTGGGCCTTCATGTCACACATCAATTAAATCAGGGCTATAGTTAAGAAAAACAACCAAACATAATAATGTTTCACAATTGCCTTCCTCTGTTTGACATTGTTGTGACATCATGCTATAAAAATTCTGCACAACAACACAGTTCCCGTTGTGAAACACATCACAAAATTTGCACTAATTATGCCTATCCCATTGACTACAGTGAATTTTGTGGAAATTCTGCAATTCTACGGGATTCTGGCAAATGCTACAGAAGTTCTGTTTGAAAAAGATTCATCTTATTTGCAGTTTCCGCAGGTACATCCTAAATCACTTTTGGTGGCAGCATATTCTGGAGTTTTGAAATTACCTCAAAACACCACAATGGCCACTAATAGACTTCAATACAAAAGATGAAACTTTGATCTAAATCTAAATTGCAGAAGGATCACATTCATGTCAGTGTTAAGAGTGGACAGAGAAATGGAGAAATGTGGTTTACCTGATGAACCACACTTTGAAGACTGGAGTTTGACATTTTTGTTCTAAATCACATTTTTTGTCAAGTTTTGGGGTTAATGTGACGAAATTGGTAACAATTGGCAAATTTAACCATCTCTTATCCTAAAGCCTAGAGTCTGAAGAAGTCCTATTGGCTGAAAGCTAGCTCTTAATTTAGCCAATAAATGGTATCATTCTGATTCAAAACCTCCAGCTAATTCTAAAGCTGTGAATTCTCCTGTGGCATTAAAACTTTGAGGACCTAGCTTTTAGAAATGCTGACTTTTAGGTAACTTAAAATAGAAAAAAAATAAAAATGTATTTCATGCTTGCTTACAACAAATTGGTTTCTGTCAGCCCAGTGGAGCAAAAGCCTCCCTGTCACCCCTGAAGTTTTCACCTGTAGTATATGTCGCCTTCAATGAAGAAAGAAAATACTACTTGTTCAAAAGCCAATAAATAGAAAAAATAAATACGATCACAGATTATAAGTGCAGCAAACACCGCAGATGTCCTGATCTTCACGGATCTGGTAAACAGTGAAGCCATAAACTGAACATGGTAGCCAAAAAACCCCTGCCATTCTATGAGGAAATAACCAAGCAATCAGTGGCACATCCCATACATTTCTAAATAATGCTTTGCTCTCTGCCATTTTGTCATTGCTGTGCCTCAGAATATTGTATAATGAGTCACTGTTTTGAAAAATGAATTGTTACACTCTGTACAGCTCTTTATTACCATATGCTGACAGCGAGGATATATCCACTGTGACAAAGAGATTGCTTTGTATTCCTACAGCCTCCTGCAGAATCATTCCAAAGCATGTTCCAGTGTGTACAATACACTAGACAGCACTGATCTATGGCGTTAAACGCCACCACTTGAGACATACAGATACAACAGGAATTACTTCTTAAACAGGCTTAAGCATATATACAACAATTTAACGTAAGGCTAAAAGTCTGCAATGTCATCCTCATGAAAAATGAGCACATCCTTTGCATAGGCAGTTTTTTGATCTTAAAAGTCATATTATATAGCCTCTGCTACTCTCTGAAGCTTTAAAAAATAATTACGGGCACATCTTAACCGCATTAATAATTTGACAGATGCTGAAGTGCAATTTTAACCCATAAATACTGTATATACAAGAATGTTTCCTATTATCAGTCTAGCACAATGGCCTATATATTTTAATCTGGTAACTAAAATGTCTGTTACTGCACCAATAAAGATTTTTTTTACATGATCATAATATTTAAAATTGTTATATATTCTGTTGTGGAACAGCCATCACTAAAGCATTTTTTTTACATCACTGATTAATCCGCATATTCTTTTTGTAACTTTCTTTTTTTATAGAGCAATTTCTTCCAAATGTGAATGTTTCCCATTTAAAGGGAACCTAAACTGAGAAGTATATGGATTTTTCCTTAATCTCCTTGCCGGTCTAATTCTCGCCGGCAAGGAGGCAGCGCAGCACTTTTTTTTTTTTTTAAATCATGTATGTAGCGAGCCCAGGGCTCGCTACATGATAGCCACTGAGCAGCGGCATCCCCCCACCTTCGGCGATCAGAGTAAGCAGGAAATCCCGTTCAGAACGGGATTTCCTGCAGGGCTTCCCCGGTCGCCATGGCGACGGGGCGGTATGACGTCACAGGGAATCCCGATCCACCCCTCAGCGCTGCCTGGCACTGATTGGCCGGCCTGCGAAGGGGTCTGTGGTGGGGGGGGCGGCTCGGTGCGGCGGGTAGCGGCGAATCGGCGGGTAGCGGCGGCGATCGAATGTTACAAGCAGCTAGCAAAGTGCTAGCTGCATGTAACAAAAAAAAATTATGCAAATCGGCCCAGCGGGGCCTGAGAAATCCTCCTGCGCAGGTTACACCGAGCTGAGCTCAGGATAACTGGCAAGGAGGTTAAAATAATACCAGTTGCCTTTCTCTCCTGCTGATCCTGTGTCTCTAATACTTTCAGACACAGCCCTTCAACAAGCATGCAGATCAGGTGCTCTGACTAAAGTCAGACTGGATTAGCTGCATGGTTGTTTCAGGTGTGTGATTCAGCCATTGCTGCAGCCAAAGAGATGAGCAGGACTGCCGGGCAACTGGTATTGTTTAAAAGGAAACATCCATATCCCTCTCAGTTTAGGTTCCCTTTAAGAGCCATTAGAGAACTTTTTAATCCCCTTCCAGTTATTGGACAGTGTCCTATCCCAGAGGTTTCTGTAGCCTTATATATAATCCACTAGGAGCAGAAATGTTGTATAAATTTCAGCTGAGTTTATTCATTGTTATATAGAATAATCCCCAGTATAAGTTGTGAGCAGTTTGGCAGGCAGGCAGGCAGGCACCATATTGGCTTTATTTGATTTTATTTAAGTAGTAGGGATAGTACGAGTCAGGCAAAAATGGCACTGACAATTTGGGCACACCAGGAGCCGCCATAGGCCATAGTGGGAAGTACGGCAGGGACGGAGCCCAAATTAGGATACAAACAGTGTAATTCAGCCAACAGCAGTAGCTGGCAGCCGAATTGCATCTTATAACACAGTCCACGGCGGTCTGGAGGAGGAGTAGTAATGAATGCGACAAGGTAAAGTAATGCTGGGAATACACGGTACGTTTTTACCGCTCAGTTGAGCCATTTAGATGAGCAGGACTGCCGGGCAACTGGTATTGTTTAAAAGGAAACATCCATATCCCTCTCAGTTTAGGTTCCCTTTAAGAGCCATTAGAGAACTTTTTAATCCCCTTCCAGTTATTGGACAGTGTCCTATCCCAGAGGTTTCTGTAGCCTTATATATAATCCACTAGGAGCAGAAATGTTGTATAAATTTCAGCTGAGTTTATTCATTGTTATATAGAATAATCCCCAGTATAAGTTGTGAGCAGTTTGGCAGGCAGGCAGGCAGGCACCATATTGGCTTTATTTGATTTTATTTAAGTAGTAGGGATAGTACGAGTCAGGCAAAAATGGCACTGACAATTTGGGCACACCAGGAGCCGCCATAGGCCATAGTGGGAAGTACGGCAGGGACGGAGCCCAAATTAGGATACAAACAGTGTAATTCAGCCAACAGCAGTAGCTGGCAGCCGAATTGCATCTTATAACACAGTCCACGGCGGTCTGGAGGAGGAGTAGTAATGAATGCGACAAGGTAAAGTAATGCTGGGAATACACGGTACGTTTTTACCGCTCAGTTGAGCCATTTAGATGGCTCGATTGATAATTTCCGACATGTCCGATCACCCGTCCGATCGATTCCTCGCTCGATACCGCATGGGGGACAATGGAAAAAGATAAGGGAAACAAGCAGAAGATAAGAGAAATGCCCACGGTATCGAACGGGGAATCAATCGGGCGGCAGAATCGAGCCGCGAAAACGTACCTTGTATATTCAGCATAAGACTTTTTTTTTTTGGCTTCACCCTGTGCCTTAATTACATGTGCACAGTCCTTTACAAATAAGGGAAGGCTGCCGTTGCCCTCCCTCCTTCTTACAAATGAGTAGCTACATTTCATGCTATTGATTACACTTCAGAAACTATTCCTCTAAGGTGAGAATTATGTGGAATTGTCCTTTAATTTAACTGTGTAGCATTTTGCAGTTCTATGAGTTCATACAGCCAATATCATTTTTTCTTTTTTATTATTTAGTATTTATATAAGAAGATTATGTCTGACATCATATAAGGAAAGCCTCATCAATCAATCATGGTTATTCTCCTCCTAAAGACACAGGATGGCTACAGCATTCTTCTCTTAAAGAGAATCTGTATTGTTAAAATCGCACAAAAGTAAACATACCAGTGTGTTAGGGGACATCTCCTATTACGCTCTGTCACAATTTTGCCGCTCCTCGCCGCATTAAAAGTGGTTAAAAACAGTTTTAAAAAGTTTGTTTATAAACAAACAAAATGGCCACCAAAACAGGAAGTAGGTTGATGTACAGTATGTCCACACATAGAAAATACATCCATACATAAGCAGGCTGTATACAGCATTCCTTTTGAATCTCAAGAGATCATTTGTGTGTTTCTTTCCCCCTGCAGCTATCTTCCACTGAAGTGTCAGGCTGTTTCTTCCTGCAGAGTGCAGACAGCTGTGCCTGTATGTAATTTCTCAGTATGTGAAAGCCCAGCCAGCTCAGAGGAGGATTTATCCAGCTTGTAAAAGATAAGAGAGAAGAGAGAAGCTGCCTTTATCTAAATAATACACAGGCAGTGTGCAGAGAGGGGCCTGGAGGGGGGAGATGCATCACAGAACCACAACACTGAAGAACTTGGCAGCCTTCCAGACACAGGCCGACAAGTCTGACAAGAGAGAGATAAGTTGATTTATTACAGAGACTGTGATAGTAGAAAGTGCTGCAGTAAGCCAGAACACATTAGAATAGCTTTTGGAACTTGTAGGATGATAAAAAACAGGATGTAATTTTTGGTACGGAGTCTCTTTAAGTTAAACTGTCCATAAACTGTCCCATTTGTGGTGGATCACGTAAATGACTAATATCTTCTAGGTATCTATCAATCATTTACTTTTTCTACCACTTAGAACCTGTAGATATTTGAGCAAATTTCAGCATACATCTTATCACATGGCCCTTTTCCACTAGCTGCGTTTTTGCCAAAAACACAAAACGCATGTGTTTGCTGATTCTTAAGTGCAGCCTGTTTAAAATAATAATCTTCGGTGGCCTTTTCCACTGCTGCATTCTGATTTTTAAAAAAATGCAAACGCATGTCTGTGCGATTATGATGCGTTTTGCGTTTCAGTGTAAAGTATAGGAATGCATGAAAAACGCATAGAAATGCATTTGCGTTTTGTTTTGATTTAGCCACTAGTATCTATTTGCAAAAATAAACATTTGCCAATCAGAAAAACAGAAACGCAAACACATAAAAAAAGCACAAAAAATGCACAAAAAAACGCACATCAAATTCGGTAAAAAACGGTTTGCGTTTTGCAGTGGAAAAGGACCCTTATTCCGATGACTGCTAGTTTTGTGCTGCACAATGCAGTGGCAAGTTATAGAAACATCAAATGAGCACTGTTGCTGTCCATGGACACCTGTACTCCTCAAGCTAGGGTCATCGAACAAAGAACCAGCATGTTTGACATATATTAGATCAATATTTCTAAATAGATTTTTAATAGCTTTGATATTTTGATAGAAGTATAAAGTCAGTTATGTTGATTTCTGAGAGATACCAGGAATTTGAGTGAAAATACTGGCCAGCTAACTTGAAGCTTACTGTCTAATTTCAGTTTTTTTTTTTGTTTTGTTTTATTTTAATATGATTTGGAGACTTTTTGTTTTACTTTTTTCACACTGATATTCTGACAGTTCCCTGGTATTTGTGAACTGGAATTACTGTCATTTACTCATCCTAGCACTATCTATTTACATAGCAGTTGTTGTTCACTGTGTTCAAATGTAAAGCTAATTACTGTTGTGTTTTGCTGACAAATTACTGCACCACGTGTGCACCAGTGTTTTTTTGATTTTAATCTTTATTTTTGCAGCACCTAGTGTCCAGGTCGGTGATTGGGAGGGGGTGTGGAGAGGAACACCTGCACATGGTGCCACCTGCTGGTCACATAATCTGCAATTGTGTGCAACCATGCTTGCTCTCCTGTCTAAAGCGGATTTGTTGCAACTCCTGCAAGGTTTGGTACTGCAAACACAGGTGCAAGTATTTGCACTTATTATTGGCTGACAGAATGTCTGTGGACCGATTTAAATGGTAGAGTGCTTTCTGGGAGTGAGGATTTCCTTCTATTGTGTTTAAATTACTGCAGAAAGCCAGCTGTTTGCCACAGAGCGGCCTGACAGTATGTGAGGCCTGGGGCGAGTGTCATATGCGGGGCCTAGGGCCATAACTGTAGGTCATCTACCATACCACCATGCTCACGGACTTGCCCACTTTTAATTATTTTTATATTTTAATGAACAAATCAACCACCCTTGCCAGACACACAGCCCACTTTTTTGACTTGTAGTACCATTTTCTTCACTGTTAACGCAAAAACAGGTTATTAAAAGAGTGAGACAAAATACTCATCACATTACATTTCCTGACAGATTTCTGGCTCTGTACAGTAATGTGATATATAACTTTACAATGTGTCTATGCATGGAACAAATAGTTTTATTTACCAGGATAAAAGAAAAGATCAACTGTAAACTTTGAGGCAAAATTCCACTATTCCCACTGCGCTGATGCTGGCAAACCAGAGGCGGCCTTAGGGGGGGGGGACAAGTGGGGCAATTGCCCCAGGCCCCGCACCTGAAGGGGGCCTCACAGTCATGCCCACTGCCTTCGCACTGAGAGTCCTGTTCTTCTTGGTTGGCTCATGCTCAGGTTTTGACGCACGTCCTTGATTGCATGACCACGGACAAGAGCGACCTGCGCATTGACATCATGATTTATGCCATGCACATAGCACTCCCGTCCTGACCATGGGCACGCAAAATACCGCCAACCCAGAGCCGACCACTGCGAGTCTCTACAATACCACCAACAGAATCAGAGTCATAGAGTCAAACAGACACAACACATATTCCCCTGCCCCCCAGTGGTGATGCAGAAAAGGCACAGGGAGCTCCCCAGCTACCCAGTCAGCCTAGCACCCATCCCCAGCCAGTCTGGTACACACCCCTAGCTCCCCAGCCAGCCTGTATCTATCCCAAACTCCCCAGCCAGCCTCTACCTATCCTTAGCTCCCCAGCCAGCCTGGTATCCATCCATAGAGCCCCAGCTAGCTTGGTACCCAAACCTAGCTCCCCAGCCAACCTGTATCTATCCCAAACTCTCCAGCCAGCCTCTACCTATCCTTAGCTCCCCAGCCAGCCTGGTATCCATCCATAGAGCCCCAGCTAGCTTGGTACCCATACCTAGCTCCCCAGCCAGCCTGTATCTATCCCAAGCTCCCCAGCCAGCCTCTACCTATCCTTAGCTCCCTAGCCAGCCTGGTACCCATTAGTAGCGCCCCAGCTAGCCTAGTACCCATCCCTAGCTCCCGAGCCAACCTGTATCTATCCCAAGCTCCCCAGCCAACCTCTACCTATCCTTAGCTCCCCAGCCAGCCTGGTACCCATCCTCAGTTTATTGGTTAGCTTAGTGGCCTTTAACAAACTTAATTGTTTTTAAACAATAATAAGGTGTAGTGCATTAAAAGTGGGCAAGTCCGTGAGCATGGTGGTATGGTAGATGACCTACAGTTATGGCCCTAGGTCCCGCATATGACACTCACCCCAGGCCTCACATACTGTAAGGCCGCCTCTGGAGTAGTATAAACCAGAAAAAAAAGGTTTTCTCTCTCGCCCTCCTTTGTACCCTCTACTGGTCCATTCAACCCACTCTAAAGGTGCAGAAAGTAACATTTGTAAAACACCTGCTTCTTAAGGTGGCTACCCAAAAATCAAGAGAAGGGTTTGATTTCATGGCAATTTGATAAAAATGAACAGCTGCACATAAAAAGCCAAAGGTTTTTGTTCATCCGAGTCAATTTCCCATTCCTATCAACATAACATTCTTATGAAAATTGACTGGTGTAGGATAGATTGTTAACTTTTTCTTTCTTTCTTTCTTTCTTTCTTTCTTTCTTTCGAGTTTTCAATTATTTTTTTCAAAAATTTGGTAAAAATTGACTATGTGTGATAGATTGGTCAGATTTTTCAAATGTTACAATCAATCAGAAAAATTTAATGTTAATCGTGAATAGAAAAGAAATCTAACATATTGTATCACGTGTGGCCCCTTTAGGCTGTGTTTGTTAATATTAAAGATTCAGTACTAAAAAAAAAAAAAAAGCTCCAGAAAAACACTCATTATGAAATAATTTATTTTACACCAAAAAACAGGGGCTGAATATTAACAGTTGTGTATAAACCTAATGTGTTTAAGAATTTCCAATGTATAATTATTCCTTATAGAAAAACAATAGTTTATCTGCTTAATTACCTGTGCATTATTCATTCTGAACTATTGCTTAAGGTGTTCGGTTATACATTATTTTTCACTGGGGACAAAGAATAGTATCATATTTAACTTAATATCTACCTTAAAAACTGAAAAAAAAACCATATCTGACTATTTATTAACAATATATCTAGCATAATGAACTCTTTAATAATCATAGCATCTATGCACTAGTATGATTCCTGAAAAGATGAATAGTATCTATACACACCAGTGTTCCCATTATGTTCTCTCCAAGAACCAACAAAGCCCCATTCTCTAAACAAGGCATTCGTTTAGGCCTCTGCTGAAGCGATATTTTATCTATGTGTGTTGTTGTTTTATCAGTGAATGGACTGAAAACCAGATTAAAATCTTGAAAGGATTCTCCAGTGGAGCATAGGAATTAATAGCACAGATTGCTCTGCCTGCTTCTGACCACTGATTATTAAAAATCTACCAATTATATTGGAAAGAACTGACAACATTTGCAGGAGGAGAGATTTTCTTGTAAGGAGTGCAATCGCTTTGGTTTGTGTAGACGCCACATCACATTTTGTATCATTCTTATAAAAGCGTTTGGGATAGGAATAATTAGAAGAGTGAGTTCTTGTATAAAAAGTAAGTTTGGTGGGTGCTTTGGATAATCAGTTAATTATGTCATTTCTAGAAAGGGGTGTTAAGGCCCATTGCGTTTTAAAATTATATAAATGTTTAGGTCATTTCCTTAGCTGAACTTTGCACATTTAAAACCTAAAACAGTCTGTGTGTGCTGTAAAATCATACTAGGGTTACGGTTGTAGTAAATAAAACAAAAAAAATAAAGATATATTTTAAGTATATCTTGTTACATCCTGTAACGCAAGGGGCTAGGTAATTTGTTTTTTCTTTCAGGGACATGCACATTGCAATGCACATTTAAAGACAGTCTTATAGACTTGTTACAGGAAAAACAAAACAGGAAACATTACAAAAACTGAAACCATGCCACTAAATGGATCTACAACTTAAATGTGAAATGTGAGAATGCTCTCTACTTGGTGCAAAACTGTTGTTTGTCCCAAATCAAAACAACAGAGAACACATGCAGTATACAGCACTATATTCAGATACCTTTGTTTTAGTCCAAGAACCCATGTTCTTCCAATAGTAGGACAGGTTTGGACTTAGTATATTCATCATTTTATATTAGCTATGCTAAAGTCCAGATTTGGAAAATCCAGGATAATATGTAACAAGGTGCCTGGTATCCACTGAAGACCGTGCACATACACTAAGCCTAATTTCTAGCAGTAACCTTTCTTCCTAATGTCTAACACTAACTTCCCTCCTAATTCTTAACATTAGCCCCCGCCCAGAACTCAAAGTAATTAGTAGATGAAGTATTGGGCTTTCGGCTAGTGATAGCTGATTGGCTAGTGTAACCTAAAAGCACTAGCTTAAGTAGTAGCTGATCAGCTAGTAGTAGCTGATTGGCTATTATAGGGTACCCAGCTCACCAGTCAGTTCAATATTACACACTGCCAAACCCAGTGCCCAATTCACCTTTTCCAGTTTCCCCCATCCGTGCCAGATAACATGTAAACAGGAAATCATTTTGGGAGGTGTATTTTAAGACATAATGCCCAATTAGAGTAATCTACAGAGATATTAACCACTTGAGGACCCACCCTTTACCCCCCCCCCCCCCCCCTTAAGGACCAGCGTTATTTTTTGTGATCTGTGCTGGGTGGGCTCTGCAGCCCCCAGCACAGATCAGCTGGCACACAGAGCGATCAGATCGCCCCCCTTTTTTCCCCCCTATGGGGATGATGTGTGGGGGGGGGCTGATCGCTCCTCCTGTCTGGCATGTTGCGGGGGGGCACCTCAAAGCCCCCCTCTGCGGCGAAATTCCCCCCTCCCTCTCCTATCTGCTCATCCCCGGTGATCGGGGCTGCACAGGACGCTATCCGTCCTGTGCAGCCAGTGACAGGCTGTCCCCTGTCACATGGCGGCGATCCCCGGCCGCTGATTGGCCAGGGATCGCCGATCTGCCTTGCGGCGCTGCTGCGCAGCAGCGCCGTACAATGTAAGCAAAGCGGATTATTTCCGCTTGTGTTTACATTTAGCCTGCGAGCCGCGATCGGCGGCCCGCAGGCTATTCACGGAGCCCCCCGCCATGAATTGACAGGAAGCAGCCGCTCACGCGAGCGGCTGCTTCCTGATTAATCAGCCTGCAGCTGGCGACGCAATACTGCGTCGCTGGTCCTGCAGCTGCCACTTTGCCGACGCGCGGTATGAGTGCGCGGTCGGCAAGTGGTAAATGAATAAAGCAGAAGTAAGTAAGTAGGGTTGATGGTAGGCAACCTTTGGGAAAAAATCCGAAACACAATAAACACAGTAAATACAATTGTGAGAAAGCGCGGAAGAGCCGCCGCCATAAGCCAGCGGCAGGCGGCTCTTTCCGCGCATAGTGACGCTGCACACGGAGAGGCAGCCGCCTCCTCTCAGTATGAGGCGGCTGTCTCTATGCAGGGCTCAGCCGAGCGCGGAGAAACCGCCGCGTTGGACGCGGCGGCTAGCGCGCATGCCCCCGCTGCGGAGGCACCGCAGAGCGGGGCTGGTGTGGCTGGGACACGTAGTCCCTCTGGATTTAGAGTGACGTGCGCGCGCGCACTCAGGCAGGCTTTATGTGGCAGCCAGAGGTAGTCAGCTGACCAGGCTGGTCAGCTGACTCTGGTTCCACTCCTCATTGGTCCAGCACTTAGGGAGGTGCTGGAGAGGTTCCTGTGTTTATATACTGCAGGCTGTTCAGTTGCTGATTGTCTGGCGTTGCGATCACATATGTGGGAGCACCCAGATCCGTAGTCAGATCCGCAAGTGTGCCGGGACCAGCTGGAGCTGTAATCCTACACTTAGCTAGTTTCTGTTGATAGCTTAAAGTACTAGTTTGATTGTGATTATCTGTTATGACCGTTTGCCTGCCTGACTATCCTCCTGAACTCTGATCCTGTACCTCGATATTTCTGATACCCTGTTGCCGAACCCTGCTTGTGCCTTAGACTCCGCCTCTGCCTACTGTATCTGTACTTTCTCTGTCCGTGTGTTACGACCTAGCTTGCCCGACCTCGAGAACCGACCTTATTGTTAGAGGCGGTTCCCCGTCCTGTTAGTGACACTTCCTCCAGAGTGTCACTTTCAGACAAACCTTCCTACTTTTTCAGCCTGACTCCTCCCGTCTTGGAGAGTCCAGGCCTGCGGAAGGAATACGTGCAGTACTCCTGACTGCGCTGAGGCTGTGTCCTCAAATTGTTACTGTTACACCAAAACACTACACTCTACTCAAGTGAACAAAGGTTAGCTGGTATATCGGATTATCGGTGATACTGCAGATCACTTATAATCTGGTATACATCTGTATTCCCCGTGATACTGCAGATCACCGGTAATCAGGTCCTCTCTGTGCTTCACCGATCGTTACAGAACGCCAGACCAAAAAAGCAGATGGACGCACGCACTGACCCTCTGAATGTGCTTGCCACTTTGGTGGATAACATTCATCAAGCACTGGGCCAGCACAAAGCATTAATTGATGCCCTAACGGGCTTTGTGCGAACCCTCCAGACGTCAGTGGATTCGGTGCGATCCCCTCCTAGTGATGACATACGTATGCCCGTACCTGATAAATTTTCCGGCCACAAATCTGACTTTCGGAATTTTAAGAGTAGAGTGTTATCATATTTCGAGTTGAGACCCCGATCCTCGGGGACTGAGACCCAACGGGTCATTTTTATTAAAACCTTGTTAACTGGTGACTCCCAGTCCTGGGCATACAACCTGCCTCCTACAGATACAGCTCTGACCTCAGTAGAGGAATTTTTTAAGGCTATGGCCGTAATTTACGACGACCCAGACCTTGCTGCGACCTCGGAGCGGAAACTCAAGCTCCTACGGCAAGGCAAGGGTCCAGTCGAAGACTACGCGGCCGAATTTCGTAGGTGGTCAGTTACCGCCAGATTTGACACCTATGCCCTGATGGATTATTTCCTGTCTGAGTTGTCGGAGGAGGTCTCCGACTTAATGTTAACCTTACCCGAGCCCAAAACAGTCGATGAGGCCATTTCATCGGCCATTCGAGTAGACCGTAGGCTACGCCATCAGAGGCAGACTAGGGGCAGTCACCGGGTCAGGGTGACATCTTATGCGTCACCTTCCGCTGCACCCTTACCAACACCATCTCCGTCTGTCTCATCCTCTCCGGCCCTGCCTCCACCCGAGCCAATGCAGTTTGGTCGATCAAAACTGACCCAGGTGGAACGAAGGCGGAGAATAACGGAACAACTGTGCCTGTATTGTGCAGAGACGGGGCATAGAGTGCGAAATTGCCCTAACAAGCCGGGAAACGGGTCTGCCTAGGAGTAGTGGGGGGTGACACCCTAGGCACATCATTCTCACCCCAAAAAGAGAAAAAAATACTTCTCCCCTGTACGATTACATGGGATAATAAGTCTGTAGCCACTGAGGCTTTTATTGATTCTGGCTCAGCAGCTAATTTTATGAACGTTGAATTTGCTCAGGAGTTGGGTATTCCTCTCACTCCAGTAAGTCCCCCCATTCAGGTCACGGCGGTAGACGATTCCCCTCTGCAACGGGATCGTCCCCTGTCACAGACCCCGCAGGTGAAGGTCACGATAGGGGTACTGCATGGGGAACAACTACAGTTTTTCGTGTTGCATATGTCAACCTCCACTATCATCCTAGGCATGCCATGGTTACAAGTCCATTCTCCACAAATAGACTGGGCTACGGGTCAGGTAACCAGATGGTCCGATCATTGTCACTAACAGTGTTTAGGGAAGGTGACATTGGGTCAGACCAAGATTTACGTGGAGAGTGTTCCCGAGGTATATTCTGAGTTTTCTGATGTATTTTGTCCCAAGGCCGCTGATCAATTACCTCCTCATCGCCCGTTCGATTGCCCCATTGATCTCCGTGCTGGTTGTATGCCCCCTAGGGGTCACCTGTATAACTTGTCCGGTCCAGAGAAGATGGCTATGCAGGAATACATTCATGACAACTTGGCCAAGGGGTTCACCCGGCCCTCTCGGTCGCCTGCTGGGGCCGGTTTCTTTTTCGTTAAAAAGAAAGACGGGGGTCTTCGACCCTGTATCGATTACCGGGGTCTCAATAAAATCACGGTGAAAAATCGCTATCCGTTACCATTGATAGACGATTTATTCACGCAGGTCACAACTGCAAAGATCTTCTCTAAGTTGGATCTGAGGGGGGCATACAACCTAATCCGTATTAGAAAGGGCGATGAATAGAAGACGGCCTTCAACACACCCGACGGGCATTACGAGTACCTAGTGATGCCCTTCGGGTTGTGCAATGCGCCAGCCGTCTTCCAAGAATTAATCAATGAGGTATTCCGGGAGGTATTGGGTAGATTCGTACTAGTATACCTCGATGATATACTAATCTATTCCAATAACCTCTCCGAGCACAGGGTCCACGTGAGGTTTGTCTTGAACAAATTAAGACAAAATATGCTCTATGCTAAGGTGGAAAAGTGTATTTTCGAGGTGACCACGGTCACGTTCCTAGGGTACGTAATTTCCACCTCGAGCCTCTCAATGGATCCTGCCAAGGTCATAGCCGTGTTGGAGTGGCCACAGCCAGTGGGGTTGAAGGCCCTACAGAGATTTTTAGGTTTTGCGAACTATTACAGGAGGTTCATTAAGGGGTACTCCACATTAGTTGCCCCCCTTACCAGTCTCCCGAAAAAAGGGGCAGATACCAACCACTGGTCTCCTGAAGCCGTGGCGGCATTTTCTCATTTGAAGAAATTATTTTGCTCAGCACCAATTTTGAGGCATGTGGACACGTCCTTTCCTTTTATCGTGAAGGTTGATGCCTCGGAAGTTGGGGTGGGGGCGGTACTGTCTCAACGGTCTGGGTTGCAGGGCAGATTACACCCGTGCGCTTACTTTTCCCGTAGGTTTTCACCTGCAGAAAGAAATTACGATATAGGCAACCGGGAACTTCTGGCCATTAAATTGGCGTTTGAGGAATGGCACCACTGGTTAGAGGGGGCAGAACACACGATCACAGTTTACACCGACCACAAGAACTTGGAATACATCGAGGGGGCTAAGAGGCTAAGTCCCCGTCAGGCCCGGTGGTCTTTATTTTTTACGAGGTTCAGGTTTATAATCACGTACACTCCAGGCAGCAAAAACGTCAAGGCAGATGCCCTCTCCAGGTGTTTTGAACCAGAGACAGCACAGCCCTCCACTCCTGAGTCCATCATCCCGCAGAAACTAGTGTTAACCGCCACAGAGACTTGGGAGGATTGGACAGAGGTTTTGGGTCCTTTTCAGCAGGATGTTCCTGAGGGAAAACCCGAAGGGGTCATGTTTATCCCACTGCCATTTCGTTTACAAGTCCTGCAACTCTTTCACGCCCATAAGAATGATGGTCATCCTGGAGCTGCCAGAACGCAGGATCTGATTGCCAGGTGTGCTTGGTGGCCTTTTTTGGCAACAGATTGCAAGGAGTATGTCAGGGAGTGTGAGGTATGTGCCAAGAGTAAACCCTCCCGGCTGGCATCTGTAGGAAGGTTGCAGCCTTTGCCCACCCCGAGTGAGCCATGGACCCACTTGTCCATGGATTTTGTGGGGGAATTGCCCAGGTCTGAAGGCATGTCGGTCATTTGGGTGGTAGTCGACCGGTTTAGCAAAAATGGCCCATTTTGTGCCCCTGAAAGGACTCCCCTCGGCTCAAGAACTGGCCGAATTGTTTATCATTCACGTCTTCCGGCTGCATGGCATTCCGGAAGACATTGTGTCAGATAGGGGAGTCCAATTTGTGTCTGGATTCTGGAGGGCATTTTGCCACCAAATGGGCATGAAATTGTCTTTCTCATCAGGCTACCACCCACAGACAAATGGGCGGACGGAACGTATTAACCAGTCTTTGGAGCAATTCCTAAGATGTTACGTTGCGGAGGCACAGAGTGACTGGGTAAAATTTTTGCCCTTTGCGGAATTCGCACAAAATAATTTGAAGAGTTCCTCGTCTGGGTTCTCTCCATTTCAGATTGTGACAGGGAGGTCACCCAAATTCTCCCCTTTTCCAGTTGTCTCTTCTCCAGTTCCAGCACTGGAGGATTGGCAGAGGTCACTCAGGGACAATTGGGGAATTGTTAAGGGGAATTTGCAGAAGGCATTCCAGAGTCAGAAGGGTCAAGCAGACAAGAGACGGTCCATGGAATGGAAGTTTCAGCCAGGGGATTTAGTCTGGGTGTCCACACGTCACTTGACCCTGAAGCAGCCATCTGCTAAACTGGGTCCCAGGTTTGTGGGTCCATTTTCCGTGTCCAAAAGAATTAATAACGTCACTTACGCCATTGATCTTCCTGCCAGCATGCGGGGCGTAAGGTCGTTTCATGTGTCCCTACTCAAACCTGCGGTGCATGTGGGTCCTACTCCTCCTCCTCCGGTGATGGTGGAGGACCAACCTGAGTACGAGGTGGAAAAGATATTAGACTCACGCATTGTTCATAACTCGGTACAATATTTAGTGCATTGGAAAGGGTACGGCATTGAGGAGAGACAATGGGTACCAGGGACTCGCATGCATGCCTATGAGTTAAAGAGGGAGTTTCACACTTTGCACCCAGAAAAACCGGGTAGGAGCTGTCCGGAGTCCACTCCTTGGGGGGGTACTGTGAGAAAGCGCGGAAGAGCCGCCGCCATAAGCCAGCGGCAGGCAGCTCTTTCCGCGCATAGTGATGCTGCACACGGAGAGGCACCGCAGAGCGGGGCTGGTGTGGCTGGGACACGTAGTCCCTCTGGATTTAGAGTGACGCGCGTGCGCGCACTCAGGCAGGCTTTATGTGGCAGCCAGAGGTAGTCAGCTGACCAGGCTGGTCAGCTGACTCTGGTTCCACTCCTCATTGGTCCAGCACTTAGGGAGGTGCTGGAGAGGTGCCTGTGTATATATACTGCAGGCTGTTCAGTTACTGATTGTCTGGCGTTGCGATCACATATGTGGGAGCACCCAGATCCGTAGTCAGATCCGCAAGTGTGCCGGGACCAGCTGGAGCTGTAATCCTACACTTAGCTAGTTTCTGTTGATAGCTTAAAGTACTAGTTTGATTGTGATTATCTGTTATGACCGTTTGCCTGCCTGACTATCCTCCTGAACTCTGATCCTGTACCTCGATATTTCTGATACTCTGTTGCCGAACCCCGGCTCATCCTTAGACTCTGTTTTTGCCACCTGATCTTGTACCTCGATATTTCTGATACCCTGTTGCCGAACCCTGCTTGTGCCTACTGTGCCTACTGTATCTGTACTTTCTCTGTCCGTGTGTTACGACCTAGCTTGCCCGACCTCGAGAACCGACCTTATTGTTAGAGGCGGTTCCCCGTCCTGTTAGTGACACTTCCTCCAGAGTGTCACTTTCAGACAAACCTTCCTACTTTTTCAGCCTGACTCCTCCCGTCTTGGAGAGTCCAGGCCTGTGGAAGGAATACGTGCAGTACTCCTGACTGCGCTGAGGCTGTGTCCTGAAATTGTTACTGTTACACCAAAACACTACACTTTACTCAGGTGAACAGAGGTTAGCTGGTATATTGGATTATCGGTGATACTGCAGATCACTTATAATCTGGTATACATCTGTATTCCCCGTGATACTGCAGATCACCGGTAATCAGATCCTCTCTGTGCTTCACCGATCGTTACAACAATTCAAGCTATATCAGTTACTGTAATTCCCTGCTCACATCACCGGTGAATCCTACATCCTGATCACATAACTGCATCATACCCACATCAGTAGCCACATCCCACCCTTATCCACGATAAACTTGCAGAAAAAGTACTCCCAATCATTGGATAATTTTGATTACCGGTAGATTATTTTGTGATCTCAAGTGAATACTACATGGTGTGTACAGATCCTTAGTCAGAATGCTGTCGAGATTCTCAACACCATTGAGATTTTTTTCTGCTGATACTTTTTGAAGCACAAAATAGGTATGCATGACAAATTGTATCATAATCCTCAGTGATAAGGAATTACAGTTATGAAACTCTTTCCTGGAAGAGTACAGCTCCTTCTGAGTGCAAGGTACCAAGGTAGAGATAATAAATATATTGTTCATATGTTTTGATTTAGGAGATGTCATGAGGATAGGGACTAGAGGAATGCTTGCTGTTGGAAGAATGGCTACATTATGGAGAGTAATTTAGTAATTCTGATCTGACAGATCAGTCAGGTTTTAGAATAGTCCATCTGCTTGTGGGGGATTCTCAGGTATTTCTTTATTTAGAAAAACATTTACTGAACTATAGTTTCTCAGCCCAACTGCCAAAATAGTGTACAAAAGAGTAGGGAAGCTGGCTGACATCTTTGTATAGATCCTATCCAGGGATAGGTTTTGTAAAGAATAAAGGTCATTTACAAATTTTTCACTATAGTGGTCCTTTTAATAGAGCAGGAAAGCTAAAAAAAAATTCTTGCTTCAAAAATCTGATGTGCTTCATTTTATGTGAGAAAGTTGGAGGAGTACTTTAGTATCTCTATACAGAACAGTAGAATATATGATATTAAAATACCTGTATGTATATATTCGCTATTCGCTCGATGCCACACCTCCCCCAACCTGCTCCAGCCAGCGAGCACTCCTCCATACATCCATGTCTCCGTGCACTCCTGTATTCATCCTGGCAGGGTGGCTCTCCTCCATGACCCAAAGCATGTTATTATGTTTAGCATGCACCAGGTCGCAGAGGAGAGGTACCCCTGAAGGGATGAAGATGGGAGTGCACATAGCCACAGACATGTGCCCACTGACTATACTGCAGACCAAATTTAAATTAGGGCGGTGGAGACTTAACGTGGCCCAGCAGGGCCTTGGGGCAATTGCCTGTGTTGACATTATGGCAGCACCGGCCCTGTAGATTGCAGAGAATTGAAATTGATTAACTGTGTCTGTGTAACGGTACCATTTTTGCACAAGCTATGAACAAACCTTTTTTATGCTATATATTATACAACAAATGCATTTAACTAGAATTATATAAAGAAAAAATATATTATTAACTGTAATATCTATTAACTCTGAATCATGTAATCATTTTTCAAATAAATGTATCTGATATTGGTCTGAGTACAGCTGACAGAATAATACACTAAGACCCAAAGCAAATTTTCATTTAATTGAGGAAGTATATTGGCCAAGGTTCCAGCTCATTAAACTTCATTGTGGTTGTTTCCATTTTATACAGTAGATCTCAAAATGAGCTTCTAAATAGAGTAATTCTTCTGTCCTACCTACTGACAGAAAGACTGCTAATGCGAGAATATGAGATTTAAAAACTTGGCTCTTGCACTGGTACTCATTAAAAGACCAACACAATAATTTTTACTTTGCTAGGTACACCTAAATTACTTAGAAATTGTAATAGTTTTTTTTTAAATTGCACAGTAGGCAAAAAAACTTTATTATGCTAGCTGTGCATAACCTCGGGTTTAAAAATATGTAGATATCAAACTTTTGGACATAATTTGAAATATCACTATTCTGGATAAATGACAGTTGAACAAAGGGACATCAAGGCTATTAGGGATGTCTACATATGAGTACATTTAAAATGGGCGCAGCAAGAATTCGGGTGCTGGGTATAGCTGCAAATTGAATATCATTAAATTATCAATAGTCTACTATGAATTAGTACATTATATTTTAATTTTTACCGATGTTTTACCATAGCCAAACCTCATTCTTCTCACACAGAGCCCTGATAATTAACCCTCTTAGGAGACCGCATCACGCCGATGGGCGTAGCCGCGGCGGCAGCCCCAGGACCGCCTAATGCCGATCGGCATAAAGTCCTGGGGCTGGCTTTTGCAGGAGATCGCGTGCACGCTGTGCGGGCATCTCCTGTTGGTAGGCGGAACTGAGCTCCGCCTTCAGTCTCCAAGCAGTGATCGCCGCTCGGAGACTGTTAGACGACAAAACCGACATCTAATTACCTTGTACAGTGCTGCGATCTGCAGCAGCGCTGTACTGGGGACAACCGTGAGACACGGCTGTCCCCCTGGGACACTAGAGAGCGATCGTCTCTCATGGACAGTAGCCTATGACAGCCGATTACCATGATTGGCTGGCTGCGGGGAGTGAGGGGAAAAAAAAAGAAATAAATAGTTATATTTATTATAAAATAAATAAGAAAAATATTTATAAAAAAAATAAACACAGGGGGAGCGATCAGACCCCACCAACAGAGAGCTCTGTTGGTGGGGAGAAAAAGGGGGGAGGAATTACTTGTGTGCTGTGGTCTGCAGCCCTGCAGCTTGGCCTTAAAGCTACAGTGGCATATTTGACAGAAAATGGCCTGGTCTTTGGGGGGTTTAACACTGCGGTCCTCAAGAGGTTAAGGAGCTGCTATAGGCAGCTATATCAATAGCTGAGATTAACTACTTTTACTTGTAATTTAAATAGCAGGCATGTAGGCCACCTACTATGAACTATGAAAATTGCAGCTACATATAGCGGGTGCCCCCTACAAATTAACTGATTCACCTGTATATGGATATAAAGTTCTTTAGACCATGATTCGGGGACTCCCATTCTCTAAAATTGTTAGGTAGTTATTTGGCCATACCCCTCCAGGTGAAATAAGTACCCTGTACCCATTTCCACAAAGAGTTCAAATGGAAAAAAAACTGCAACCACAAAAAAGTCCTTTAATGTTCTCAATTAACCATAAATACTTATCTTTTGTTACTCCCATGACAGTATCCTTGGAAATGACCTTGTGCCGTATCCTGTCAATACCTGACAAATGACGGAGAATGCCACACGCGTCAATCCCTGCCCCTATAACCAATGAACAGCGTCACACATGACGATCCCATTCCCAGCCCTGGACTTGCTATACTAAGTAAGCAATGACTTTCTGAATTCTGTTGCATAATGTAATTTTTTAACTTTAAAAAAAAATCATTTCTTTTTAAGTATTCAAAATTGATTTTTTTTTAAAAACTACTGGATCTTTTTGAAAAATGTTTTCCTGCTGTTCCCACTGTTTTCTTTAACATATACAGCAAATTTTGTGATTCTAGCATGTACAGGGGGCTTTGCTATTAATGTTAAATTAAATTAAACGGCGAATGGTTATTATTTGCCAGGCACAAGGTTCATCCATCCCTACTGACCAATATGAAAGGGAAGTACCCAGAGTACCCTGGAAATCCTACAGGATCTTATCACAAACATTAAGTTATAGCCAGCACCACCAACTGTGGAATTAAGCACTTTTATTCAGTACTAATGACCTTAGCCCATTTAAAAACGGGCTAGGTCCGTCACTGCTGCCAGCGCACCACGTGCGCACCCGCCCGTTTGCCACCTGGCCGGCCGCCCCCTGGCTGTCCTGCTCCCTGTCCAAAGCGTGTCCCTGCAGCACATGCGCAGTAGCGCAAATGCAGGGACACACACACACATGGACACGGAGCACAGAGACACAGGGCTTTTATTATAGAGGATAAAGGATACCAGAGGCAATATTTTGGGGCCCAGGCTCCTTTATATCAGATAAAAGAATTCAATTTTATAGTGGATGGTGCCGGGTAAAACTTGTTAATAGCAACATTCTTGAAAGAGAGATCTTAATTTAGGCGCATTGGGCAATATCTTAGCAAAATGTGTATTAGGCTATGTTTTTGGCCCTATTTGGAGCTTAATATTGATTTTTGAGAGCATGCAAAGAAGCATAGAAGGACAGATTGAGAAAACTGAACGATAATTGTATTTTACCAACCAGGAGATTCTTCCAGCTCTCAGAACTCTGGATTTGGTCATTCCAATCCACTTTCATCCTTCTTCTGACCCTTAAGGTACATACACACGTCGGATTTGCACAAATGACCCGTTGTTTGGCCGTCAAATCGGGCGTGTGTACAGTCTGTCGTTCAGCTGATAAGAGCGAACTTAAGCGATCAGCTTGGCGGATCGCTCAAGTCCGCTCTTATCAGCTGAACGACAGACTGTACTACGCCCGATTTGATGTCCGAACGACCGGTCGTTTGGATGTCACAAGGAAGGGTCGTTTGCGCAAATCCGACGTGTGTATGTACCTTTACTTAGTAATTGACCTGGAAATAATTAATCTGTATGTATGACACAGACAAAGTCACCCTATGCAACTGAAAGAAAAACAAAACAGACTCATTGAGAACAGCAAAAATTACTGCAAACTGCCAATAAATTAGTAAATCCCTCTTAATGACTTTATAATAAAAAAAACAGTATTGAAAATGGCATAGAATAATTTTACCTGTTGCAATAAAAAAAAGCCGCAGTGCACTGTTGTAACACACTTACCTCACGGCGGCAGGTCCCGCGATGGCTCTAGCATGGTCCAAGCGAGCGGCGGGACTGCCGTTCTGGATTCCTCTGGCGGCATCCCCGGCTTCCCTTCAGCGGTGTCTTCCAGCTTGCGCGTGACCCAAAGGTCGCATCCCGCACGCGCGAGCCTTAGCCAACATTATAGGCTAAGGAGGAGAATGTAGGTGATTATGTAACCAATTGGAGGAGTGGCTGCTGGATGCCGAGGCTGCATTTAAAGTCAGGAGCGTTCAGTGCTCGCTTCCTGGTCTAGCTAGCTAGCTACTTTGAGCTACATTCATATATTGTGTAGATGCACGATATATATGTACTCCAATTAGTCAGTCTTTTTGCTGTATATTATATCTTTTTGTAATTCCTTCGTAATATCCTCCTAATATTATTGAAGTAACATCTCATTGTATATTTATCTGTGTACCGACCTCTTGCTTGTTCCTGACCTTTCTCTAGTTTAGTCCTTTTGTACCGCTGCCATCTGACTTATGTTACTGACTCGGCCTGTCCTTAACTCTGTTACTGCCTGATCTTTGCAATACGACTGACATCTGATACACGTGTATGACCCTGCTCGAATTTGACTACGATTTAGCTTAACGACTTTGTACCTCGAGATCTTTACTTGTGCACAAGTTCTGACCATTAGATTACACCTTATACTTTTGTTGTGTAATTATCTAAAGTGTTACCTCGTCACGCACCAGTAAGATAACTGTTTTACAGTGGGTAGTAAGGGATGGCTGAACATCATGATTTCGTGTTCATGAATTTAAAGTGAACATTTTTGAACCACAAATTTGCAGCAAACATAGACTTTAATTGCAGGTGAACTTCTAAAACTTTCAGGGCATCTCTGCAGCCACAATTTCATTGAAGAAGGTTTACAAAGTGTATGAAACCGGACAGTGGCATGGTGGAGGGCAAAATATTCTGAAAAAAATACTGCTTGGTATGGAAGAGCTACATTTTGGCCACCCTTGATGATTCCGCTAGCAACTCCACCATTTTCTCTTTGTACCGAGGGTCTAATAAAGTTGCCAACCAGTACAGGTCCAGGTCATTGTTTTGATATGGGGGTCCTTCCTCAGACACGTCAGCAAGAACTGCCCCATTCTAATGAGGTTTGTGGTAGAGGGCTCCAGCTCCTGTTCCTCAACCAGGGCAATGTCATCAACCACAGTTTGTTCCCCCCAGCCACGGACAAGACTAGGAGCTCCCCCAAAAAGTGAGAAGCCCCCCGGGAAGCTTGCTCTACTTGCTCTTCCACACCACCTCCTCCTTTGAATTCTTTTCAGACTTTTCCCTGTGCCCAGGTACAGCAGTTGATGACATGACCTCTTCCTCCTCTTCATGCTCCCACTCATACAGCACCTGCTCAAGGACACAGGGCACGGTGCACGCCAGAAAAAATATGTAAGGCAGGATATTACGGATGGTGCCTTTGCTTTGACTGGCCAGATTAATGGTCTCCTCTAAAGTATGCATCAGTCTGCAGGCATCAAATTTAAGGACCCATTGCCTCAGGTAAAAATAACCCATCCCCCAGTGACTGTCCTACTAGCTAGTGCACACAGGGACCCTTTCTCTGCATGTTGCTGCTGGAACAGTCAATGAAACATAAGCAATAATAAGCCCGGTACAGGTCCAGGATGCTAGTCTGTCTGCACCTGCAAAGCGTACAAAGATACGCGTTGACACCAGCAATAGCATCCTGTACCTTAGGGAACGCGTGCATCCCTCTAGATTGTAAGCCTTTGGGCAGGGTCCTCCTCCTTTTGTGTCCTACCTGATCATGCACCTCTATTACTGTGCACCCATGCTATGCATTTGAGTGAACCTAACTTGCCTAACTCCATGCTCCCATCCAGTGACTGACTAAGCATTACCTTGTACTCATACTGTGCTGTGTGATCTCCATGCTCCCCTCCAGTGACTGACTAAGCATTACCTTGTACTCATACTGTGCTGTGTGATCTCCATGCTCCATCCAGTGACTGACTAAGCATTACCTTGTACTCATACTGTGCTGTGCTGTGTGATCTGGTCTTTCTTGTATTCCTGTATTGTCATATTGCTGTATGTCACCCTAAATATTGTCTCTAACCTAAATTAATGTCCAGCGCTGCGTAATATGTTGGCGCTTTATAAATACAACAAATAAATAAATAAATATGCGTCGTGGCCTGCCGACTCCGAGTCGGCAAAAATGAAACCAGCTGGCGGTGGGGGACCAGAGGATCCGGGAGTGACTTTGAGGGCACAGAATGGCTACAGGTGGCTGGTAGAAGCCCCAGGTAAGTGAAAATCTTTTTTTTACTAGAGTTTAGGCTCCCTTTAAAGAGACACTGAAGCGAAAAAAAACATATGATATAATGAATTGGTTGTGTACTATGAATAATTACTAGAAGATTAGCAGCAAAGAAAATATTCTCATATTTTTATTTTCAGGTATATAGTGTTTTTTCTAACATTGCATCATTCTATAATATGTGCAGATTACACAACACTCAGCATTCAAAATGAGTCTTTCAGAGCAGTCTGTGAAGTAATGAACTCTCCTCCAGCAGAGGAAAAGTAAACAGTTAACTTACAGTTGAGATAATAAAAGTCAGATAACAGCCCTCTCCACGACTAAGTTAGTCGGAGAGCTTAATAGCTTTTTTGCATAGAGATAACAACTGGAGTTTCTCAACTCTTCCTGTACTGGAAACAATTAGACTGTTGTATCTGATCTTAATGTTTTTTTTCTTAGCTGTACTACACATACAAATCATAATATCATCATTTTTTTTTTCGCTTCAGTGTCTCTTTAAGGCTCAACTAAACACAGTTCTGAAAGCATAAATGTTGTTTAGTGTAAATTGAAAGCGTTACATTTGTCACTGAATTTTCTAATTTTTAATTCTGTTTTATAACTGTGCCTACCTGGACCGACACACCTATCTATACAGATTCAGGGTCTCTGCATTCCTGTTCAGAAAGTGAAGTCTAACAATTCAATTTCCTGCAAATGACTTATCTACAAGCTACATCAGTATAGTTAATGACTGAAGCTCTTGTCCATCTCTACAGCATGAAACTGAAAATGGATGAAGGGGACGGCAAACTGTGCCACTAAAGAATGTGCAAACTATTTTCATGCTTCAGCTATTACCCCATTTCCTCCTTTTACCCCATCTTTATATCACATATTTTCTACTCCAATGCCTGAAAATGTAGTCAATACTTTCTTATTCTTCCTACATTGAGATTTACATGGTCACTCCTGAATGACACACTACCTAGCTGTATCTTCCAGGGAAAGAAAACAAGTTGTACTGCAGATTCAAGCACATGACTCGTGATAATAAAGGCATTTTGTTTACCACATTGCTTTTTTACTCTGTGCACATAGATACTTTCTATTAGAATTTTTGTTTTGTTCAAGTCCAGGTTTGGTTAGCCGTTCATGGAGGTTCAGAGATGCTTGTTTTAGGAAGTGGCACAAAAACATAGAAATATGCTCTTATTCTCCTAGCAGAAAATGTTTCATCTTCTATTTAAAATAACTTTTCAACATTCCGCAATTGAAAAAGTGCCCCAACAAGTAGGTGGAAAAGTACTGTCAAAATTATTCTGAGTATTTTCTTGCTTGCTGATGGCTGAAAAATATCACCAAGGAGAAAACGTGATAGGAAAAAAGTGAATCGAATAAGGGCCATAATGCGCAAAGTACAGTAACCCATAACAATCAATTAGATCAGTGAAAGAAGAATAATTGCATATTATGCATACTGCATATTATGTGTTGTGGCATTTTAACCTTTGCCATTTGTGTCATGGAATAAGCCTAATGCACAGGTGATCCCCTTGCACTGACACCTTGTGTTGTAATTGTAAAACTACACCTGCCAACCAACTCTCACATTTGAAAACAATCCCACAGAATAATGATTCATCATATCAGCATACAATGTTTGAGACTCAAACAAACATTTAATTCATAAGATATAGCAGTAAGTACTAGTAATTTGGTGCTCTATGAAAATTTTGGCCACCTCATGTGGGTCAAAATGTATATAGTTTAAGTGGGATTGCACACAACTATTTTATTGCTACAAAGCATAAAATATTGCTTACTGCAACCACTTACTTTTTGTTTTCTCTACATACGGGGGCATAACTACAACCTACCAGGCTCACCAGCAAAGATCTGCAGGCTGGGCCCTCATCCTCCATCCTCCACCCCTTCCTTGGGAGCCCAGTTGAATGCAGAGTGGTGGCAGCAGAGAGATATAAATTACTTGCTTCCGGTAACGGGTCTTTTTGGCTTCCTCCTCCCTCTGTAGCTCCGTGCTGTGCAGCCAAGCACCATGTGGCTTCTGCCATGTGACAGGCATTGAGAGGCATTGAGAGCCACATGGTGATTGGCTGCCAGGCACGTGGTTACACAAAGGAGGAGTGAGGAGGACCTGTCCTGCCACCGGAAACAGCTAATATATAACCCTCTGCATTTAACGCTGCCTTTGCTGACAGATAGAGATGGCCCGAACCTCCAATTTTCGGTTCGCAAACCGGGTTCGCGAACTTCCGCGAAAGTTCGGTTCGCGCAAACTTTCGCGAACCGCAATAGAATTGAATGGGGAGGAGAACTTTGAAAACTGGAATCACTTATGCTGGCCAGAAAAGAGATGGAAAAGAGGTTTCAAGGGGTCTAACACCTGGAGGGGGCATGGCGGAGTGGGATACACGCCAAAAGTCCTGGGGAAAAATCTGGATTGGACGCAAAGCAGCGTTTTAAGGGCAGAAATCACATTGAATTCTAAATTGCAGGCCTAAAGTGCTTTAAAACATCTTGCATGGGTATACATCAATCAGGGAGTGTAATTAGAGTTCTGCTTCACACTGACACACCAAACTCACTGTGTAATGCACCGCAAACAGCTGTTTAGTGATGGTCGTGCTGGACTGGTGCAACCATGGCCAGAGTGCAGGCCGTGGCGGTTTTTAAGCCCATATGGTCGCCGGGCTGTGGTAGCTCAATAATAAAACAACAGTGACTGTCCAGCTGATCAAATTTGGTCTGTCCACAATGAAGCAACAACCTTATAATCTTTGGTGTGCTACCCCCCGAGACACTCATATAGCCAGCGGTCATTGTTTCATTGTGATACGCAAGCCCCTTCACTGTGGCAAGGTAATGATCACGAAGGGGAATGGGCACATGTATATGCCTTTTGTTTTGTTGTTGCAGCTGCACTGCAGCCAGAAAAATTAGGCAGGCATGTACACGCACCAGAAAAATTATTATAGCGGCCGCTGCTAGCAGCGGCCTTAACAATTCAGGAATCCACCTAGAGCCCTGGACCCTGTTGGTGGTGGCGGAGAAAGCAATCAAGCGGCCTGCGGGCAGAGATGCTGTGTGGGGAGCGACTTAGTCTTGGGGCAGGCATCCAGTCACACGGCGTGCAGGCAGAGATGCTGTGTGTGTGGGGACTGACTTAGTCTTCGGGCGGGCAGTAGCCCTCCGGGATCCATGCCTCATTCATTTTGATAAAGGTGAGGCACTGAACACTTTTGTGAATTAGGCGACTTCTCTTCTCAGTGACAATGCCTCCAGCTGTGCTGAAGGTCCTTTCTGACAGGACGCTTGAGGCAGGGCAAAACAGAAGTTGGATGGCAAATTGGGACAGCTCTGGCCACAGGTAAAGCCTGCGCACCCAGTAGTCCAAGGGTTCATCGCTGCTCACAGTGTCTACATCCACACTTAAGGCCAGGTAGTGTGCTACCTGCCAGTCCAGGCGTTGGTGGAGGGTGGACCCAGAAGCGCTAAGGCGAGGAGTTGGATTAAAGAATGTCCGCATGTCCGACATCACCATGAGATCGCTGGAGCGTCCTGTCCTTGCCTGCGTGAACATGGGAGACGGATTACTGGCAGTGGTACCTTTATTGCGTTGTGCTGTGACATCACACTTAAGCGCATTGTAAAGCATAGTTGCCAGCTTGTTCTGCGTGTGCTGCATCCTTTCTGCCTTCTGGTGAGTTGGTAACATGTCCGCCACTTTGTGCCTATACTGAGGGTCTAGTAGCATGGCCACCCAGTACAGCTCATTCCCCTTGAGTTTTTTTTAATACGAGGGTCCCTCAACAGGCTGGACAGCATGAAAGACGCCATCTGCACAAAGTTGGATCCAGACGTACTATCTATCTCCTCTTACTCTTCCTCAGTGATGTCAGGTAAGTCCTCCTCCTCCAGAAGCCACAAACAATACCAAGGAAACCTCGAGCAGCACAAGCCCCCTGCGACGCCTGCTGTGGTTGTTCTTCTGCTGCCGCCTCCTCCAAAGAAACACCTTCCTCATCATCCGAGTCTGACTCCTCTTCCCCACATGACTCTTCCTCCTCCTCCCCCCTCTGTGGAGGGGCATGGAGGAGCGTGAAGAGGAACAGTTATGGGAGGAACAGTTGTGGGAGCAGTTTTCAGCAGAACCAGATGTTTCCTCAACACCTGTGACAGCATGGAGGAAACATCTGGTTCTGCTGAAAATTGCTCCCACAACTGTTCCTCCCATAATTGTTCCTCTTCAGGATCTTCCACAGCTTTATCCACCACTCTACGCACGGCACTCTCCAGGAAGTAAGCGTACGGGATCAAGTCGCTGATGGTGCCTTTACTACGACTCACCAGGTTGATCACCTCCTCAAATGGCCGCATGAGCCTGCATGCATTTCGCAACAGTGTCCAGTTGTTGGGCCAGAACATCCCCATCTCCCCAGATTGTGTCCTTTTACTGTAATTGTACAGGTACTGGGTGACGGCTTTCTCCTGTTTTAGCAGGCAAAATAACATGACCAGGGTCGAATTCCAGCGAGTCAGGCTATCACATATCAAGCATCTCACCGGCAAGTTGTTTCTCCGCTGAATGTCCACAAAGTGTGCCATGGCCGTGTAAGACCACCTGAATTGCCCACACAACTTTCTGGCCTGCTTCAGGACGTCCTCTAAGCCTGGGTACTTGAGCGCAAATCTTTGAATGACTAGATTGAGCACATGTGCCATGCAGGGTACATGTGTTAGCTTTCCCAAATTCAATGCGGAAAAGGGATTGATGTCATTGTCACACACCATGTTGCCATCTCCAGCTGGTGCGGGGTCAGCCACTGATCCACCAGTTTGTTAAGAGCAGCCAGGAGAGCTGGTCCAGTGTGACTCTCCACTTTGAGGCAAGACATGTCTAAGATGGCGTGACACCGTCGTACCTGGCATGCAGCATAGGCCCTGGGGAGATGAGGCTGTGTAGCTGGAGAGGATATTGCAGCACCAGTAGAGTTGAACTGCCACTCAGCCAAAGAGAAGGATGACAGCGAAGAGGATGTAGCAGGAGGAGAGGAGGTGGCAGGAGGCCTGCCTGCAAGCCGTGGAGGTGTCACAAGTTGGTCCGCTGCACAGCCACGTACTCCCTGCTTGTCATCGGTCACCAGGTTGACCCAATGGGCTGTGTAAGTTATGCACCTGCCATGACCATGCTTGGAAGATCAGGCATCCGTGGTCAGGTGGACCCTTGACCCAACGCTGTGTGCCAGAGATGACACCACTTGCCTCTCAACTTCATGGTACAGTTTGGGTATCGCATTTATAGAGAAATAATTGCGGCCTGGTATCTTCCACTGCGGTGTCCCAATGGCCAAAGATTTACGGAAGGCCTCAGAGTCCACCAGCTGGTATGGTAACAGCTGGCGAGCTAACAGTTCCGCCACGCCAGCTGTCAGAGCCCGGCAAGGGGGTGACTTGCAGAAATTGGCTTCTTCCGCTCAAAGATTTCCTTCGCGGACACCTGGCTACTGTGGGTAGAGGAGCAGGAACCGCTCAAGGGCAGAGGTGGAGTGGAGGAGGGTGGCTGTGAAGGTGCAAGGGAGAAAGCGGGTGAAGATGATGCACCTGAATGAGGAAGAGGAGAGGGAGGGTGGATTTTCTTTTGTGTGAGGCTTTTACTCAGGTGCTCTTCCCATTGCAGTTTGTGCCTTTTCTCCAGGTGCCTTCGTAAGGTACTTGTCCCTACGTGAGTGTTGGCCTTTCCACGGCTCAATTTTTGGAGGCAGAGAGAACTGATGGCATTGCTCTGATCTGAGGCAGACACATTAAAACATTTCCAAACTGCTGAGCCCCCCTGGGGTGATGGCACTATGGTGGCATCAGCAGCTGATGTTGAAGGGCATGTAGGCTGGCTGTACATAGGTGGCGCCGGACACTGCCACCAGCTGTTTCTGAATCTGATGACGAGCTTCCCCTGCTTCTTTCAGGAACTCATCTCCTCCTACTCCTCTCTGACTCCCCCTCTGAACTGTCCCCTTGGTCATCTTGTCTCTGAGGAACCCATGTGGGAATCCGTATCATCATAATCATCATAATTATCCTGCCCAGCTTCGCTTGCCTCAAACACCTCTAAAAATGCACCAACAGCAGGTACTTCATCCTCCTCCTCACACGTTACGTCCATAGTGTTGCCGCCTAACTCAGACATATGGGGTGGTGTAACTTGCTTAGCGCCTTCATCTGGTTGTAACAATAATGGCTGGGAATCAGTTAATTCCCCACCAATTAACTCCTGCGAAGTGTCAAATGCAGTGGATGTGGCGCTTGGAGTAGCACTGGTGACTGCGGAAGATGAGGTGTTCTGTGTTTAATAGTCAACCACGTCTTGACAATCTTGGGAGTTGATGGAACGTGCCTTCTTCTGAGCACTGTACATTGGTCCAGGGCCGCACGAAATCACATCAGCACGACCTCACACAGACCTGCCGGGTGGCCTTCCTCTGGGTCTGCCTCTACCTCTGCCTCTACCTGTTTTGTCCATTGTATCCATATCGAGGGGGGGAGGAAGTGAAAGGTATGCACTGACTTGACTAATACAATGTGCAGTCACACAGGTGCAGTTAACAGGTATGCATGGAGTGGTATATCACACTGCATGCACTCACATAGGTAGGTGGGTGCACTGAACACAACAGGTAGGTATATGCATTGATGAGGTTTGTGCACTGAACACAACAGGTAGGTATATGCAGTGATGGGTATTACAATGTGCACCTGTCACACACAGACCGGTAGCGGACAGACACAGTGACACTGCGTGCGCTCAACTCACGTAGGTAGGTGGGTGCACTGTGAACAACAGGTAGGTAGGTATATGCAGTGATGGGTATTACAATGTGCACCTGTCCCACACAGACAGGTAGCGGACAGACACAGTGACACTGCGTGCGCTCAACTCACGTAGGTAGGTGGGTGCACTGTGAACAACAGGTAGGTAGGTATATGCAGTGATGGGTATTACAATGTGCACCGGTCACACACAGACAGGTAGCGGACAGGCACAGTGACACTGCGTGCGCTCAACTCACGTACAGTGGGTTGCAAAAGTATTCGGCCCCCTTGAAGTTTTCCACATTTTGTCACAACTCTGCCACAAACATGCATCAATTTTATTGGAATTCCACATGAAAGACCAATACAAAGTGGTGTACATGTGAGAAGTGGATCGAAAATCATACATCATTCCAAACATTTTTTACAAATAAATAACTACAAAGTGGGGAGTGCGTAATTATTTGTCCACCCCCCCCCCCCCCCCCCGAGTCAATACTTTGTAGAACCACCTTTTGCTGCAATTACAGCTGCCAATCTTTTAGGGTATGTCTCTACCAGCTTTGCACATCTAGAGACTGAAATCCTTCCCCATTCTTCTTTGCAAAACAGCTCCAGCTCAGTCAGATTAGATGGACAGCGTTTGTGAACAGCAGTTTTCAGATCTTGCCACAGATTCTCGATTGAATTTAGATCTGGACTTTGACTGGGCCATTCTAACACATAGATATGATTTGTTTTAAACCATTCCATTGTTGCCCTGGCTTTATGTTTAGGGTCATTGTCCTGCTGGAAGGTGAACCTCCGCCCCAGTCTCAAGTCTTTTGCAGTCTCCAAGAGGTTTTCTTCCAAGTGTGCCCTGTATTTGGCTCCATCCATCTTCCCATCAACTCTGACCAGCTTCCCTGTCCCGGCTGAAGAGATGCACACCCCGAGCATGATGCTGCCACCACCATATTTGACAGTGGGGATGGTGTGTTCAGAGTGATGTGCAGTGTTAGTTTTCTGCCACACATAGTTTTTTGCATTTTGGCCAAAAAGTTCCATTTTGGTCTCATCTGACCAGAGCACCTTCTTCCACATTGTTGCTGTGTCCCCCCCATGGCTTGTGGCAAACTGAAAACGGGACTTCTTATGCTTTTTGCTAACAATGCCTTTCTTCTTGCCACTCTTCCATAAAGGCCAACTTTGTACAGTGCATGACTAATAGTTGTCCTATGGACAGATTCCCCCACCTGAGCTGTAGATCTCTTTAGCTCGTCCAGAGTCACCATGGGCCTCTTGACTGCATTTCTGATTAGCGCTCTCCTTGTTCGGCCTGTGAGTTTAGGTGGATGGCCTTGTCTTGGTAGGTGTATAGTTGTTCCATACTCCTTCCATTTCTGAATGATCGCTTGAACAGTGCTCCGTGTTATGTTCAAGGCTTTGGAAATCTTTTTGTAGCCTAAGCCTGCTTTAAATTTCTCAATAACTTTATCCCTGACCTGTCTTGTGTGTTCTTTGGACTTCACGGTGTTGTTGCTCCCAATATTCTCTTAGACGACCTCTGAGGACCTCACAGAGCAGCTGTATTTGTACTGACATTAGATTACACACAGGTGCACTCTATTTAGTCATTAGCACTCATCAGGCAATGTCTATAGGCAACTGACTGCACGCAGACCAAAGGGGGCCGAATAATTATGCGCACACCACTTTGCAGTAATTTATTTGTAAAAAATGTTCGGAATCATGTATGATTATCATTCCACTTCTCATGTGTACACCACTTTGCGTTGGTCTTTCATGTGAAATTCCAATAAAATTGATTCATGTTTGTGGCAGTAATATGACAAATTTGACAGAATGTGGAAAACTTCAAGGGGGCCGAATACTTTTGCAACCCACTGTATAATGTAAATATATATGTAATGTGTGTATATATATATATATATATATATATATATATATATATATATATATATATATATATATATATATATATATATATATAAAATGTAAAAGAGTTACCGTATATACTCGCATACAAGCCGAATTTTTGACCCCCAAAAAGGGGGTCAAAAGTTGGGGGGTCGGCTTGTATGCGAGTCTTCCCTGGTGGTATAGTGGTGGGTGGTGGGTGTTCCGCGCCCCGCTCCCCCCCCTCCCCGCTCCCCCCGCGGCCGCCGCTGCTATTACCTGCAGGCAGCGGCCGCTTCCTAATCCGCGTTCCTCTTCTTAAACTTTTCAGCGTGTATCACAGCAGCGCGCCCGGCGCTGCTGCTGTGACGATGCAGGGGCAGGAAAGAGCGGTTCCCTTGGTAACGGCGATACAGATCGCCGTTATAGGGAGCCGCGCTCTTTCCTGCACTCTGCATCGTCACAGCAGCAGCGCCGGGCGCGCTGCTGTGATACACGCGGAAAAGTTTAAGAAGAGGAACGCGGATTAGGAAGCGGCCGCTGCCTGCAGCCTGCAGGTAATAGCAGCGGCGGGGAGGGAGCCGGGAGTACTACCTACCTATGCTGGGCACTATACTGGCTAAACTGGGCACTATACTGGCTAAACTGGGCACTATACTGGCTAAACTGGGCACTATATTGGCTAAACTGGGCACTATACTAGCTAAACTGGGCACTATATTGGCTAAACTGGGCACTATATTGGCTAAACTGGGCACTATACTAGCTAAACTGGGGCACTATACTGGCTAAACTGGGCACTATACTAGCTAAACTGGGCACTATACTAGCTAAACTGGGGCACTATACTGGCTAAACTGGGCACTATACTAGCTAAACTGGGCACTATACTAGCTAAACTGGGCACTATACTAGCTAAACTGGGCACTATACTAGCTAAACTGGGCACTATACTGGCTAAACTGGGCACTATACTGGCTAAACTGGGCACTATACTAGCTAAACTGGGCACTATACTGGCTAAACTGGGCACTATACTGGCTAAACTGGGCACTATACTGGCTAAACTGGGCACTATACTAGCTAAACTGGGCACTAAACTGGGCACTATACTGGCTAAACTGGGCACTATACTAACTAAACTGGGCACTATACTGGCTAAACTGGGCACTTTACTAGCCATACTGGGGCACTATACTAGCTAAACTGGGCACTATACTAGCTAAACTGAGGCACTACCTACCCATACTGGGCGCTATACTGGGCACTATACTGGCTATACTGGGCACTTTACTAGCTATACTGGGCACTATACTAGCTATACTGGACACTACCTACCTATACTGGGCACTATACTAGCTATACTGGGACACACTGGGGGGCTGCACCAATCCAGCATTTCCTACCCCCGGCTTATATGGGGGTCAATCATTTTTCCCAGTTTTTTCAGGGAAAAGTTGGGGGGTCGGCTTATATGCGGGTCGGCTTATATGCGAGTATATACGGTATCCAACTTCCAACTTATCACAAGTTGCGACAAAAGTAAATTATTGTGAAGAATAACTATTTTTTACTTTCACTCAGCAATGCATGTTTCAGGACATATCAGTGTGTACTAGTAAGATGATGATTCATCTGTATGTGTACTGTAGAGGGTGTGCTACCTAGCTGTGTATTTTCTGTGTTGTCTTTGCTTTTCAATGTCATTTGTTTGTATAAAATACTTTTTTATTTGGCCAATGCCATGGAAGAGACTGCTGTTATATGAATCAACAATAATGGATATAATTGCAAAACCCTCTTGCTTAGGTTTTCTTGTGCAGCTCTTGGTGGATTGTCTGATAAAAATTCCAGTCAGTATCTATCAGGTGCACAGCAGTCTATGTAACAATTTTTATCTGTTCTGAGAGGATAGAAGCATGGTATTTATGTACCACTGAACACTTGCATTATAAGTATAGCACAGGCCCTGACTCCCTCCTTTCCTCAGTCTTTGCAATCAGTGTCCTGGCAAGATTTCCCCTTGTGCAATATGCCTCTGCTAAGAAGAGAAAAAAAAATCTAAGAAATCGGCTACATAGATTGTCAGTCTCGTGGAAGCAGACAGGCAAAAAAAAGGCTTGGTTTTTTGGGGTCTCAGCCTCAGTGTAAAGCTTTCCTATGTGTCGCCACCAGGGATGTTCATCTGGATTCCAGATATCCGGGTAACCCGGATATCCGAACTTTTTTCCGCTATCCGATTCGAATTTTAAAAAAAAATCCGGATAGCTATCTGCGGATATTTGGCAGCATAACTGGGATATCTGTGGATATTGCGGATATCCGGATCCGAAATACTGTAACTAAGGAGATGACTTCCTGGAGCCAATCAGAGGGCTCCCAGCAGAAGCTCTAGCAACCAATCTTGGAGGGGAACCCTGGCTGGCCCTACCTGACCTCATTGAGCCAATCAGAGGGCTCCCAATCACAGAAAGTAACACTGGCCAGCCCCCCTGTATAATAAGTAGGGCTGCCATGATGAGACATATCGTCTTAGCTTGCTGAATGCTCACTGAGAGACATGCTCCAGTGCTGGTGGCCTAGCAAGGGCTGTACACAGTTATAAACCTAAAGCTGTTCAGTGATTAACCCCTTCACTATCACTACACTATTGTAAAATCGTTAATTAGCTTGATTGATGCCATTGTATGACAGTCAGAGTGTGTGCACCAGTCAGTGCTGCTGGCCTAGCAAAGGCTGTACACAGTGATAAACCGAAAGCTGTTCAGTGATTAACCCCTTCACTATCACTACACTATTGTTAAATCATTAATTAGCTTGATGTCATTTGTGTGACAGTCAGAGAGTGTGCTGCAGGCAGCTGCTATGTGTCTGTGTGTGTGCTGTGCACAGACCAGGCCAGCCACTGCCTGTAGGCCAGCTATTAGCCTTAGGTATAGTTTAGGGATTAGGGTATAGGATTACTGTTTTATTGTGTAGTTAGTACTGTAGTACTGTAGTCAGTGCTAGTAGTTGTTAGAGTAGTAGTACTACTGTGTTAGCTTTCTACAGAACTGCTGTGCTGTGAGCAGTGCCAGTGTGACAGTTAGTGTGCACTAGTGTCTTCTCCTCTGCTGTCTGACTGTCACTCGGCACTTGGCACGTGACACTTGGCACGTGTCATGTGGCACTTGGCATGTGTCATGTTGCACTTGGCACGTGTCACTTGCCACGTGTCATGTGACATGTGCCACTTCACACGTGCTAAGTTCCAATTGCCACATGCCACGTCCACTGTCACTCGGCACGTGTCACGGGGCACTTGGCATGTGTCATGTTGCACTTGGCACGTGTGACTTGCCACGTGTCACGTGACACTTGGCAAGTGCCACGTGACACTTGGCAAGTGCCACGTGACACGTGGCAAGTGCCAAGTGCCATGTGACACGTGCCAAGTGCCAAGTGCCACTTCACACGTGCTAAGTGCCAATTGCCACATGCCATGTCCAGCATGCTCCTGGCACACGTTACACCTGCTGCTGCATTGCCCTGCTCCTTCTGTGCAGCTCTCACCGCCAGGCCAGGGTGCCACAGGCCACTGATACCACCTATATTTAACCCAAAACACAATGGCTGCATAATTTTTTGGAGGTGTCTTGGCTGAAAACTGTCATGTCCCAGTTGTGTGGTTGAACTTTGGACACAATGTGGGCTGCACGACCGCTGTCTGGAACCTAGGCCTAATGTTAATTGACAGCCATTTTTTTTGGGGGGGGGGGGGGTTTAAGTCCCCACATCATCAATTAGTGTTCCCCTTTAAAAAATAATGATGCTACATGCCTCATTTACCCTAAACAAAACACACTGCCCGAGCACAGTATTCAAATCATGGGTACAACCATAAGGTAAACCATACATCTAATCACAAAGAAAGACACCTTATTCAGGTTGAGTGGCTGTCATGCCAAAGTATATAGATAATAGCATAAATAAGTACCTCCACACATTAACTATAGTGAAAAATATATCCCAAGTTTATTAGGGACATATCCCTTTAAAACCAATTAAGACCAATTTCATAAAATCCCTCAAAACACCTGCCCGTTAGCAGGCACTTTGCTGCATAAGTAATATACAATTTCATCCACAATAATACAATATTCCACACGGGTTAGTCAGAGTTTCAAAGTGCTTTGTGCTGTAAACAAATAGTGCATAAAAATGTACATAAACTAAACAATCTGAGCAGTGCAACATTATATCCTAAATCTCCTAGTAGATAATTTGATGAACTGTGCTAAGAGCTACTAAAGTGTCAAGTGCAACCAACGGAAGAGAGATGGTAAGTATCCATCTCAAAATAGTGTGAATTGTGTCAATGTATAGCTGGGACTTACCCGTGAATGTGTGGCAGCAAGCAATTTAAAGGGCACTTCCGTTTTTTCTATCCGGATATCCAAATGCACCCGGATAATGCGTTCGGATATCCGCATGAACGCGAATATCTGTAAGTTCGCATTCGGATATCCGATCCGGATCCGGATATCTGGGTATCCGGAACCGGATCAATTCGGATTTTGAAAAGGGGTATCCGAGCACTCCTGGTTACCACAGATGTTCAGTTGGTCCTCTGTTCTTACCTCAGGTATTTAAACCTAAATGAAAAGTGTTTCAGAAATTTACAAGACAGTCAGACCAGTGCTTTGCACATCACACTGATCCCCAGATTTGGGTATGGCCTGACATATACTTTGTCTCCAGATGGAGCTTCCTGTCTTTGTGCTAATGGAATGGATCTGCTTAGTGTTTTCTTTGTACACAGAATGAAGGGGTAATAGGAGATATGTGCAGGGATGGGAGGTGGTCAAGTCAGTTTGTCATATTTTGTGATAACAGAGCAGAGATAAGTGGAATTGAAACTGAGAATATTGTCCCAGTGTTCCTATTAGTCATGTTTCCTCAAGCACTTTTCAATAATTTCTCATGAGATAATAACAGATCATTGATAAGGGTTAGTTCAGATAATTGTCAGATGGTTATCAAATAAAATGCTAGGGAACCATTGTGGACATCTAAACAATGTTCAAATGCAATGTTTAGTGTTAAGCTAAAAACTTTTTTAGCTCAGTTATGGAAAAAAATATGTTATCTTTTACACCACTGTAAGGAGTCATGTAACAGGAGCAGCATAACATTCTTCATGTACTTTTATTTAACATTGCCTACAAATACAATTTTTGCACTGTCCGCTCATCACCCATCCACTCCTTTCTCTTTCCTCCTGCTGATTGTGTTGAAACTTATAAAGCCGCCACATATGATGAAATTAGTCAGTGAATGAGCCAGCAGCCGAAGAAACCCTCCTCACAGTGGGTTAATTAACGTTAAAGACAGTAAAATGATAATTAGCGATATGCCGCTTAACAATTTTACCTTTCAGTTATTTTTTCGTCTGTGCACCATAATTAAACATTGATATTGCTAAATAACGTTAAGGCTATGTGTTCAATGCGTCGCCATTTTTAAACATCGACACTATGTGCTATTTTTCTCTGACCCCCTTTTAACATCTCACCACTTAGGCCTGGAACCCACTACAAAGCGCTATCGCTAACCCAATCGGCAACGTTTTTAATGAGCAATTCGTAAGTGATTTCATGAGCATTTTCTGGTGATTTTGGTAGCGATTTTAAAAAGTGTAAGCATTTTGCCAGCGGTTGTGTAGCGATTTGCAATAAGCGTTTTTAATTCTGATTGGTCCTTTCAATTAATTTACATTTTTTACAGTATGCTGTAATTTAAAAACGCTAGCAAAATTGCTCTGTATAGTGATTCATGAGCGATTAAGCCAGCGTTTATATACTTTACATTGCAGGAACGCTAACGCAAAATGCTAGCACTCAAAATTGCTGCATGTCCTGCGTTTGCGATTTTGCTAAACGCTCCAGTGGAATTTGGTCCATTCATTAACATTAGCTGAGCATTTAGGGAAATAGCTAGCATTTTGAATCGCTCCCTAAACGCTCAAAAAAACACTCTAGTGGGTTCCAGCCCAAAGGCCGTTTGTTCAAAGAGTAAGGGTTTTGCATTTTGTGCTGGTAAACAAAGAGGCTTTTGCGTTTTACAAGAATTTGTATAAATGATTCATGGAATAATGCTGTACAGACCCATCCCTAGCTTTGAGGCTAGCGATGTGTTCTGTTGCTATGAAAGGGGGGGGGGGGGGGCGTTTTACAAGAATTTGAATAAATAAGTACAGTGAGTGACTGAAAAATACAATATTTTCAAAACAAAATCCAAATAGTTGAAGACAATAGTTGAAGATAATAGTAACATTGAGAACACAAAAAAACCCGACATGACATACCTCTACAAATGTACAGTCTATTTTGTCTGTCACACCTGACTATGAGTATGACAAAATGACCACAATAGTGAAGCTAAGTAAACACGTGTAAGATTTGTCATCCATTGGGGAACGGGAAATGATCCCTGGGGCGACAATTCATGAAATAATGCTGTACAGACACATCCCTAGCTTTGAGGCTAGCAATGTTTTCTGTTGTTATGAAGGGGGAGGGGCGATGATGATTGGCAAACGATGGAGGGAGTACTTCCGATTGCTGATTTCAGATTGATTCTAGGCATATTTAGAGCGATTTTCTAAACATGCATAGTGTTTTTGGAACGTTTTTGTGTAGTGTTTTTTATATTTTGTTATAGTACAGCTGTAACTGAACAGATACTGTAACAAAAATTCTTGGAAAACAGATCTGATCTGCATTTTTCAGAGCGGTTTTCCACTTTCCTATACTTAACACTGAGGCAGAGTCGCCTCAGAAATCAGCAAAAATGCTGCAGGACCCAAGTTTGCGTTTGGTAAAAAAAGCGAACCGCTCTGGTGTGCACCATCCCATTGCAATACATTAGCCAAGCGGTTTCCTCCCCCCCCCCCCCCGCACACAAGCATTTCAAAAGATGCTCAGAACTGCTCTTGGTGTGCACTAGCCCTTACTCTTGCTGCTGAGGCTGATTCATTACTCTGGCCACACACACCGTCCCTTCAAAGGATGTATGCTGTTCAGGCCACACACAAATGTTTTACAGAGGGCAATGTGCACAAAGGAGGGCCAAATCATGAGCACCTCCATATGATATTTGTGTAGGTGAAACCACCCACTCCACAGAGAGATCCTGCAAGGGGAGGGATAAAGACAGAGCTTGTTACCAGGTAAACAAGGTGAACCAGAACATTGAGGCACTCTATACCTGAGCATTCAAATAGCTAATAGTAGCAGGGGAAGGTAGAAGGCTATTATTTTAGCTTTCCTATGTATAATTTATTACAATGGATAACATCAGTTATTATTTCTCATTTATCTGATATTTAGTTTAAGTCCTCTTTAATGTCCTAACACAGATTGTGTTTGATTGTCTTGATAATCAACCAGAATTTGTAAAGTATTGTGAATGCAAGGGAATTATTTAACTTTACCACTCAGATGCACATATTATGAATCATGGAAAATACTTATAAAACCTATCATATCAGGATGGGTCTTAGAAATCCAAAACTTCTGAAAATCGGAAAATAAAATGTGTTGGAGGTAGACACTGTGTGTGTGTGTATGTTTGAACAGTAGACACTGTGGTTGTGTGTGTGTGTGTGTGTGTGTGCGTGCGTGTTGGAAGTAGACACTGTGTGTGTGTGTGTGTGTGTGTGTGTGTGTGTGTGTTTGTGTGTGTGCATTGGAAGTAGACACTGTGTGTGTGTGTAAGTAGACACTGTGTGTGTGTAAGTAGGCACTGTGTGTGTTTGTGTGTGTGTGTGCATTGGAAGTAGACACCGTGTGTGTGTGTGTGTGCGTGTGTGCGTTGGAAGTAGACACTGTGGTTGTGTGTGTGCGCGTTGGAAGTAGGCACTGTGTTTGTATGGGGGTGTGTGTTTGTGTGTATGTGTGTGCGTTGGAAGTGTGTGTGTGTTTGTGTGTGTATGTGTGTGTATGTGTGTTTGTGTGTATGTGTGTGCGTTGGAAGTGTGTGTGTGTTTGTGTGTGTGTGTGCATTGGAAGTAGACACTGTGTGTGTGTGTGTGTGTGTGTGTGTGTGTGTGTGTGTGTGTGTGTGTGTGTGTGTGTGTGTGTGTGTGTGTGTGTGTGTGTGTGTGTGTGTGTGTGTGTGTGTGTGTGTCGGAAGTAGAAACTGTGTGTGTATGTGTGTGTACAATTCAAATTTTATTCCAGGATTCTAAAGCACATCCACCCATCTTAGAACAGGCAATGGCCTACAATAATTAATTTTCATGGACAGCTGTATTTCTTTTCCTTGCTTCCTTTGCTTCTTTTCTACCTTGTTTCCTTTCATTAATGTTGTTTGTTTCTCCTATTTCTACCCTTGTCATTGATTATGCTTCATAAAGAATATTTGAAATGTTGCTATAAAAAATAAAAAGGAAGGCTCTAGCTAGCTAGTAAACAGAGACTGTGTTGTGTAGGTGCACTATGATTGAAGAATAGGAGCTTGAGAGTTCTCATACACAACATAGAACAATTTCTTTTTTACCGTGTGTGCTTTCATAGCTAAATTGACACAGCTTTTATTGTATGAAGGTTATTGGAGATGAGCGGAAACAGAATTACATTTTTATATTCATTATTGTGTAAAACAATACCTCTATGCTATCTTTTATTCTTTCAATTGTTATAACATCTTTTAAAGCACTGATTCACCTTCCTTTTTGTAGCATACCTGAGGTGACATGTGACATGATGAGATAAACAGACGTACATATAATACTACTCCTACTAAGAAATTGCCCAAAGTCCCTCTCTGCATTCTTTGAAAGAAAGTGTTGAAAAAAAGGCTTATCAAACAGCTTGTCCTTTCCTAGTAAAAAGAAGCCAAAAGGCTGTTATCGGATGGGGAGAAGGCAAAAAATAAGGTTTTAGTGCGAGAAAGTTCAAACGGTTACTACTTTGGTTTCTTTTTCAGCTAAACAAGGCAGGGGTTGGATTCTAAGCAGCAGCTGTGACAGTCTGATCCAATCTTAAATAATGAAGCAATTAAAACCTTATATTTATCCCCAGTACTACACATTTATGTATTTAATAAGTTTATTTTCACATCAGATACACTTTAATAACTACATACATTATAATAGCATTCAAAATAATATTGCATGTTTGTTTTTTTTTTTGTTTTTTTTGCAAAGACAAAAAATTCCAAAGTTTAGAATACAAGCTGTCTGCAGTGGTCATCTTGCAGAATTTTGACCTCTCTTTACCATGATTCGCCAACAGTGACAATGTTCATGGCTAGGGGATGGGGACCATTGAAATCCCTAGCAAAGCCATGACTTCTTAGTGGCTGACTGTCTATCATTGGCTATGGCATGATTTGCAGTTTGCTCGGTGTCCCCTGTCACAAACACAAATGTTATGGACCACAACACTGATTCAGAGAGGGGAGTGGGGTATTTTGGCTGTGCAGACCGGGCCACCACTCAAAACTTTTCATTTTTATGTTGCAAAAACAACATGTAAGCAATTTTACTCATTTTTGAAGAAATGGATTTCTGTTCAATGTAGCTCTAAAATGGGAAGGTGAACTAGGGCTTTGAGTATTCTTTAAAAATCTTAATGTGCAAAAAAAGAGTAATTCGCTAATCTAAGTTAAGTTGGAAACCATCTGACATCTAATCCTTCAATACAGAATTTAAAGGGAACCTGAACCGAGTAAAATTATTTAAAATAAACCCATCATGTACCTGCAAATGAATAATACATATTCATATCATTGTCAGTTCCTCTAAGAAGCTCACTATTTTCTCCTTACAACAATCCCTCCCACTATTTTTTGTCAAAATTGAAATATATCAGTTGCTGCCAGTTATATATAAGTTGCTGTCAGTTATAGCTGAAAGTACAACTGATGAGAAAGGTAATGTCCATGTTTCCCTATGGCTCAAGTGGGTGTGGGCGATATTACAGTTTAACAATGTGCTGATCCAGAAGCTGTGACAGGGTTATTGCCATTTTTAAAGTGGAGAATGGAAAATTACAATGATCACAGTGGATAAACAGGACACAGGAGAGGAGCAAGATATTGATATGTAGACTACATGGGAGGTAATTATGACGTGTGTATGTTTATTCTGACTTTTAATTTTCAGTTCAGGTTTTCTTTAAGCATTGAAATATTTTTGTAAACAATCTTTACTATTTTCTTTTTCCAAAATGTACTCAAAATGGGATCCAGTGTACATAAAACTTTTACTATATCTTATTACCTTAAATTCCCATTTACGTTGTTTGTTTTACAGTTTTTCAAGCCTTCCATTAGGAATTGTATTGCTTGAGGTGAGAACTCAAAAAGCTGTCTAGCATTTGCCCCTGGAAAGATTTCAAGAAAGGCGATGCAAAGGGTAAACACTGCAGCATATCTGACTACATACAGCATTAGCAGTACATGTGAGTAGATCTAATCATAAACTGTCAGAGGTAAGAAAATACTGGAGATGATGAACAAAACAAGAGTTAGAATATTTTGTTTCTGTTGAGTTGTTTTTTAGTAGACCTTAGCAGTATAGTTATTACTTTAACACCTTGGGGTAAATCCATAAAGGCTCGGTAAACGTAACAAGTGCAGACTGTGCATGTTAAGTTTACCGTCTTTTACACAATATATGTATCAAATTATGCAAATTGTGCAACTCGCTATATGCATGCATCACTTACGCTACTTGTTACACAAGCAACATTAATGATGCATATATAAAGCAAGTTTTTCAAATGTGCGTTGCTCGTTATGTAAATTGCATAAATACCGGTAAATGTAATGTTCACTTTCTGCGCACATTACATTTGCAAGGTTTTGTGAATTTACCTCCTTGTATCTTAAGCATGGCTCTATAGTAAAAATAAAGTGTAGATGTTATCCCCTGTTAATGTGCGTTACCATCTTTTTTTGCAGTGTGTTGTAATGCTGCGTTGTGACTTTAACATTGCTTTAAAACGCAACACCCTACTGTGAATGAGGTCTAAAACTAATGGTCAGCTGCATGTATAATGAGCGTGAAGTACAATGGAGACTGGACATAGACTTTAATACAAAGCCTTTATGCAGCGAGTCAGAATAACGTGATCAGTTACAACACAGTACTGTAAACAGGTCCATAGAATTGTATCGGCAGTGAATTCACATGCAGAATTCTTCTGCAATGCAACCGAGCACTGTGAATTAGCCCTGAGTATACAAAAATCTAAACATCTAAAACCATCTGCACATTACAAATTCACATGCATAGGCACAAACAGGAACTTTTCTTTTGCACACTGAACTGCTGTTCCAAGTTCCATTCATTTGAATCCCCACACTGTTTTTCTCACAAATTATTTAGTATTAACCTCTTGAGGACTGCAGGGCTAAACCCCCCTAGTGACCAGGCCATTTTTAGTAAAATTGGCCACTGCAGCTTTAAGGCCAAGCTGCAGGGCCGCTCAACATAGCACACAAGTGATCCCCCCCCTTTTCTCCCCACCAACAGAGCTCTCTGTTGGTGGGGTCTGATCGCTCCCCCCATGTTTATTCTTTTTAATAAATATTAGTGTTGCCGTTTTTAAAGAAAAAAACCCCTGTTTCTTTAACCTCCTTGCCGGTCTAAAAAATCCGGCAAGGAGGCAGCGCCGCACATTTTTTTATTTTTTTATTTTTTTAAATCATGTAGCGAGCCAAGGGCTTGCTACATGATAGCCGCTAAGCGGCGGCATCCCCCCACCCACTCCGATCGCCTTCGGCGATCAGAGTATGCAGGGAATCCCGTTGAGAACGGGATTTCCTGCAGGGCTTCCCCGGTCGCCATGGCGACGGGGCGGGATGACGTCACCGACGTCATGGACGTCGGGACGTCATAGGGAATCCCGATCCACCCCTCAACGCTGCCTGGCACTGATTGGCCAGGCAGCGCAGGGCTCTGGGGCGGGGGGGAGCGACTCGGCGCGGCGGATTGCGGCGGATCGGCGACGAGCGGCGGCGATCGGAAGTTACAAGTGCTAGCTGCTTGTAACAAAAGAAAAATTATGCAAATCGGCCCAGCGGGGCCTGAGATATCCTCCTGCGCAGGTTACCCCGAGCTGAGCTCGGGATAACCGGCAAGGAGGTTAAAGAGAAACTCCAACCTAGAATTGAACTGTATCCCAATCAGTAGCTGATACCCCCTTTTACATGAGAAATATAATTATTTTCACAAACAGACCATCAGGGGGCGCTGTATGACTGATTTTGTGCTAAAACCCCTCCCACAAGAAGCTCTGAGTACCGCGGTACTCTGGGCAAACTGCCACAATGTAACAATGTTCACAGACAGGAATTAGCTGTTTACAGCTGTCTCCAACAGCCAAAGCCAGGAGCAGCTACATAACCTGCCCACAGTAAAAATGTCACCATGTAATAAATGTCAGAATGTAAATCGGGGAGAGGAAAGATTTTACAATGAGCAAACACTGACTAAATCATTTATACATAATTATGGTAAAAAATGAAGTACTTTTTTTATTACATTATTTTCACTGGAGTTCCTCTTTAAATACTCTCCCTCCCTCCCTCCCCCCAGCCAGCCAATCATAGCGATCAGCTCTCATAGGCTTCACCCTATGAGAGCCGATCGCTCTCTTGTCCCCCAGGTGGACAGCCGTGTCACACGGCTGTCCCCAGTGCAGCGCTGCTGCTGATCGCAGCGCTGCACCATGTAAATAGACGGCGATCACACCGTCTAACAGTCTCCCGAGCGGCAATAGCCGCTCAGAGACTGAAGGCGGGGCGGAGCTCCGCCCCCCAAGCAGGAGATGATGGCGCAGCCTGTGCGCGATCTCCTGCAAAACAGAGCCCCAGGACTTTACGCCAATCGGCGTTAGGCGGTCCTGGGGCTGCCGCCGCGGCCAAGCCCATCGGCGTGACGCGGTTGGCAAGAGGTTAAATGGCCACAGTCACTTTTCATACATGACAATTAAGGCTGAGCGGGCGAAAGCAAAATTCAGTTTTGCCCGAGATGAAACTGCGAATTAGTTGATGCAGGCCACGGCAGTGGGGGTTAACTCAAAGATGTTAACAACATATTTATTAAAGCCCTTAGACTATATCATATAATTCAATTATGCTGCTGCGCTCTCCAATCCTGAAACAAAAAACACACTCCACATAGGGCAATATTGTTTAAGTTTTGTGCCCCAATTTACACCAGTGTCTCGTGCTCCCCCGGTGTCACACGCTTATTCCTTGTCCCCTCTCACTAGATGCTCACCAGATTGTTACCACCTCAGTCTTTCAGGTGGATCTTAAGTCTGTCTATATCAATATATTCACTTGTTCCTGTAAATCAGAAAAAAACTCCACATAGAGTAGTACAGTTCAAAATAAGGCAGTTCAGGCAATCCCAGTGCTACATACACTCCAATCGTGCAACACCACCCGTTGATCGTGTTCCTGCACCAAATTACATGCCACACTGCTCACCAGATGCAGCCCACCTCTATGCACAGGTGGATATTGCGCTTTTTTACTCCAATAACTCCACACGATCCTCAGTGGTTCAAACACTCCTCTAACAAAGGCTTTCCATTTATTTTCACTAAAATTGTAGCTCAAAACATAAAAACATAAAAACAAAAACCGCATATAGCGTATTACTGATAACAATGCTCCAGTGCGCAGCCAAAATATTGCACTTACGCCTCCTGAAGCTTTATGCGCATATTGTACAGGTGGATGTCAATGCCCATCCGTCTGGCTCCCGGGTCCGCTCCGAGACTTCCGCGTCCTCCCGTTCCGCCTTCACGTTTGCCCGCAGGGTGTATCCTAATGCGCTTCCTTGTTGACCGGCCTTAGACTATATAGTATCCAGTAAGCTCTGGTGAACTTCTAGGAGTGTGTAAGGGGCTACAATGGACCAAAAAGCCCTCTTATTACAATGCTATGGAAAACAAAAGATTCCTTTCTATGAAAAACTTTTGTTTTCCATAGACTATATGTACAAATAGCACAAAGGCAATTAAAAGCACAAATAAATGTCTCCAGACAACTCTCTATCTCCCTCTCATATAAACAGTAAGTAGTAAAGCAAGAAATCAATTAGTCATTTGTAGTCATGTACAATCAAGATAAATAACTGGCAGGATAACCTGATCTACTCTGCCCAGATCAATTTCTAACCACAAGCTGAGCTTAAACCAAAAAATATTGTTTGTGTACACTTGCAAAAGTAAGTAAATGATTCAAAACTACAATAAACCTACTGTTTCAATACTGTGTGTCTCACTGTTCTAGATGCCCCCGGTGCGCTCACGCACATGAACGTAACATGCAATTTATGCATGATGTGGCTGCGGATGTGCACTCTAATGGTCGGGCATAATGCGGGCATGCATGGAAATCTGCTATGGCAGATCTGCGTTTGTGAAACTACACTATGTGTGTGGATGCGGTGGCACACAAGCACAAACACGGTAGTATGCATGTGTGGATTTCCGGCGCCAAGTTTGTAATTGCTATATAAGGAAGCTGTCAACAGCCACTCTGTGCTGTGACTACTGAGCATCTCGGTGCTGGTATTATTTGCCTGATTACTGGTTCCTGACCCCTGCTAGTTTGACTCTGCTTCATCTGTCTGTTCATTGCTAAACCTGCCTGTTTGACCTCCATTTGTGTGCCACCTGCCCTTGACCTCTGGCCTGTGAACCAGTTCTGCCTGTCTACTGCCTGCCATTGACCTCTGGCCTGTGATACTGTTCTGTCTGCCTACTGCCTGCCCTCGACCTCTGTCCTTTTAATGGCTAGGCTTCTGCTATTTTCCTTATTGGACTTATTGCTTCCAATGGGGCATTCTTAAGGGACCACAACCTAGTGACTACTAGGAAGCAAAGTAGTCCATTGCTCACTAGGGGTAGCGACCCATCATCCATTGCGGGATGCTGTGTTGAAGACCCATCATTGCTTAGACTACGTGCCCTAGGAGAGCCCACGCTCACCACTAATAACCTGTCTGTAACATCTGCAGTCCACTTACATTGAAACTAATGTTGAAATAAAAGGTGAACTGAAGTCAAATGCCCATCTTAACAGTGTCTGATTATTTTTATTATTTAACAAATGATTGTGGTATTCAGCTGTTTTAATGGTGCAAATGCACTAACACTGGTAATGATATCTAACCTAAAGTAAGTCAAATGTACTGGTCATTATGCATAAATGTTGCTTTTTTAGGAACTTAAAATCCCAAATCAATGGGCCAGTTTAAGACTGGCTAAAGTGTACCATAATGTGCAATGAATTGAAAAATGATAGTAGTGTTGACAATGAATAATTATAGAAAACCTTAGTTTTTGAAAGGCAAACCTAAGTCTACCTATAATATATTATTTCGTAACATGCCATGCTATTTTTGGTGTTTGTTTTATTCTGTATTCCAGGCTGCCCTCTTTTGTACTTATGTCTTCTAAAACTTCTGGAAACACTTTTCTTTTGAGATAATTTGACATTTTTGACATGTATACTTTGAAAATTTTGACACCTATACTTTGTCCTGTACTGCATAAAAAAGTTTTAGGTTATATATCCTTCACAAGTTCTCTCGAAATAGTTCTTTTGAAGCCACAAGTGATTCCATCTGTGATTCCATATTGTCAGTTCAGGAAAGGAACAAATCTCACCGGCATTCCTTTATGCACTGACAGATTTATTTTGTAATTTTTGATCTTCATCTGAAAGGTTGTTATTATATCAGAGTTGTATTGCTTACTTCTTATTTGAAGGGCCTTTAACAATAATTTTAAGCATACACAACCTTGATATAATACTGCTATGGTGTTCAAGATCAATAACCTTGCAGTTGGCAAAACCTTGTTGTTTTGCATCTGAAGCCTAATTCATTCATTCAAAATGTAAAATTCATTTTGGTTCTGTCTAATTTTTCATATTACATTCTAAATTAAAACTGATATTTGTTCTCATTAAAAATGAGCTTAAGGTAGTACTATAGGGTCAAAAGTAAACACACCACTGCATATCCCATTGCCAGCATCTTCGCTATAGCTATGTTACTGTAAGGTCTGGCAGATCTCTCACCTTCCTTTAGTCCCTATACCCTAATCTACTGCACACTCTTCACCTATAGTCAAGTCCTCACATGTACAGGAGATGGAGATACGCCTACCTGACTATGGTTACCCCCAGGACTTCAGCGCACAAGGTATAAAGACTGAGGCCAGGAAGACAGGAGTACTAACAAACCCCACTAAGCAAGATAAATGTAACTGGGTTATATCAGGTAATAGTGCAGGATGCACGTGTGCAGGCGACAACACTGGAGTAGTAGACTAGAGACAGTGAGCAAGATTGCTCAGAGCGACCACAGCTCTGAGCCACCAGTAACCTCCACAATAAACAAGACACAATTGTTGCTCCGAGCGACCGCAGCTTCAAGCTTCTGTTATCCGCCACACTGAATAAGACAAGGACAGGCAAACAGACGGGAAGGAATGTTTGCCAATCTAACTGCTACTACAGCGATGGCAAACATCCACGCAAACAACACAGAACAAGAAGGAGCGCAACTAATAGCAACCATTGCTATAGTCACATCCACAGGATCAGAATTAGCAGGAGTGCTAGCCAATCACTGCCACAGTGATCGGCCAGCGTCCAAGCCAGAAAGACTGGAAGGACTTTGCTGTTAACCCACACAGGAACAGCAACTGTCCACAAGGAAGCAAGACAAGGCAAATCCCAATTAAGACATGAAACCCTGCAAACAGCTATGGCAGAGCTGAAAGCTATGACAGGCAAAGTGTCAATACATGAACAGGCTTTTATATGGACATCACCCAATGAGAGCAGGCATGCAAATCCCAACACAGCTAAATGGTAATCACTCAATCCTGTGTTACTCTAATTGGAGGCTGCAGGCTAATTGCAAATGGATAGGACTCTCAATACAAATGCATGCAACATTCACACTTCCTGTGATATGGTGCCGAACGAAGGTGTAGTGTTGTTGCCAATAGCAACCAATGTATAGATGTATAGATTCTTACAATTGGTGATTATATCAGCGAGCTCGGCACCTCTGTAATGCCAGAGGACACCTGAGTTCATTAAGTAGCATGGATTAGTATGAGGAATGTGAGAGTACTTCTGGGCGGAAGTGTGTCATAGAGGGGCTGGGCCAAAAAAATTTAAGCTACCAACAAGCAAGAAAATACTCAAATAATACTCAGATTATATTGAGAGTACTTTTTCACCTACATTTTGAGTTGCAAGCCCATGTGCTATTACAATTTTCTTCAAGATCATTTTCATCTTCTCTTTAACTTCCTGCCGATCGCTCCACATCAATTGGCATGAACACGGCGGCAGCCCCACAACCATTCCACGCCGATTGGAGTGAACGGCTTCCTATGAGGCTAGCAGGAGATCATGTGCGCCTATGCACACGCATCTGTACTTGGAAGGCGGAGCAGAGCTCAGCCTTTAGTCTCCCAGCAGCGCTCGGAGATCACAGCTCGGAGACTGTTAGATGGTGAAACCGTCGTCTAATTAGGCTGTACAGCGCTGTGATCTAAGGCAGCGTTGTACTGGGGACAGCCGTGTGACCCCTGGGGGACACAGAAGCTATCGGCGGTGATAGGCTGAAGCCTATGACAACCGATCGCTGTGATGAGCAGGCAGAGGGAGGGACCTGGGGAAAAAAAGATTACATTTATTTAAAAATAAATGAGAAAAATATTTATTAAAAAAAAATAAACAGCTGGGGAGTGATCAGACCCCACCAACAGAGAGCTCTGTTGGTGGGGAGAAAAAGGTGAGGGGTTCATTTGTGTGCTGAGTTGTGTGGCCCTGCAGAGAGCCCTTAAAGCTGCAGTGGCTCAATTGAAGAAAACTGGCCTGGTCTTTAGGGGGGTTTAACACAGTTGTCCTCAAGTGGTTAAAACAACTTTTTAAGCATTTTACAACTGAAAAAGTACCCCACAGTTGGTAAAAAAAAGTGCTATCAAAATTATTTTAAGTATTTTCTTGCTTGCTGGTGGTTTAAACTGAATGTTATGATGAGGTGTGAAACTATCACCAAGAAGAAAACTTAAGAAAAAGTGAATTGCATATGAGCCACAGAGTGATGAAAAGTTATTTATACATTATATTAAAAAAAAATATCTCTAAGGAGAGAACTATCCAAATCACTTTGGATCACCGGGGACATTACTGATGTCCCTGCACCCGTGATGGAGCAGGGTGAGTGACAATCAGCTGCAGCCGCTGTGCATGGGAGGGAGAGAGGGAAGGAGGTATTGGGCATTGCTTGGAGACACTGCAGCTGTCACTGCTCAGCAATGGAGCATGCTGGGTGACATTAACATGCTGCCTCCAGCCCTCCACTGTGCAGGGAAGGGGGCGGGGAGGGAGGTATTGGGCATCACCTGGGGACATTGTAGCTGTCACCACTCCCATGCTGGGTGACTGTAGTTCCTTTTAGTTTAGCTTCCATAGTTTCCCTGCTAATCTAGTGTAATGTAGCTAAGGGGGGGGGGGTGCAGCAGGTATTAGTGTAGTGCAGTGTAGTAAAGTGTAATTGGGGTGGGGGCAGCAGCAGGGGTTAGAGTAGCTGGGCAGTGTAGCTTAGATAGAAACAGCTTGGGGTAAAAGGTCTACAAGATGCCCCGACCCATAGAGGCATCAGGTTTAGTATATTTTTTTCTCTGATTTTTGCCCTCTAATCCTGGGTGCGTCTTATGGTCCGGAGCATTTTAGCTCCATTTGAGCTAATCAAATTAAAAGAAACATTGGGAAAGGCCAAAAAGGAAAGATTTCTGTTAGGCCCCGTTCACACTTGCGGTTTTGCGAAAACCGCACCGGATGTCCGGACCGCACCGGAGCCGGATCGGACCTGAACCGTACGGTTCCTGTCCGGATCCGGTCCGGTTGCATACGGTTTCCGTGCGGTATGAACACGGTTGCGGTCCGGATCCGGATTCTTAAAGAGATAACAACCTGTATAAATACCTGGGGTTCTGGGAGGTCAGCAGAAGCTCTGGGGTCATTGTTGGAGACAGCTGGACGTGTGGAGACCATCCTTGGATACAGAGACAGCAGTTGGGACCATGGATCCAGTCATTTTTTACGCTTATTACCTGGGAATTCTCTCCTTCCTGTTGTTTACCTACTACTATGTGGGGAGAAGGCGTGCTCCTCGCAGGAGATGGTGGGTGCACCCTCTACTAGCCAGGAGGCAGAGGAAGGGAGAGTTCCAGGCCCTCTACCGGGACCTCAGACGACACCCACAGAAGTTCTACAGCTACACTCGGATGTCTATTCCCCTGTAAGTATATAGGCCTAAATACACCAACCCCCACCATTCCTAAACACCCCACCCTCACCCCCACAACACCTCATCCCTGTATACCTAGCTAAACACACCACCCTGACCCCCACACCCCTGTATACCTAGCTATACACTACACCCCCACCCTCCACAACACTCCCAAACCTCTGTAAACACACCTCCCCCATCCTCCACCCAACACCTTGTCCCACAACATACTTTACAGCTTCTTCCTTTACATCTCCTGACAGGTTTGATACCCTTTTGGAGATGGTGAAGGATGACCTTAGGAAGAAGGATACCACGTTCAGGAGAGCAGTCACACCACAAGAACAACTACTCATCACACTGAGGTATGTAAAAACAAAATTTTTTATTGCAAAAACAACCACTTTCCAACATGGAAACATTCTTCCAACATGGAAGACAAAAAAATAACATATCTATGGTATATAAACAAACACAGAAAGCGCTGCTAAAGGAGATTCAAGTGAAAAATGCTGTATTTATTGAATAAAACACATAAAATTGGACAAATTTGTCCAGCTGTGTATAAAACGCTGTTAGCGTAAAAAACACCTGAGGTGCTGAGATGGGTGAACTCACCCGCCCCAGCAGTATATGTACATATACTAAAATTAAAATTAAAAATGATTTTAAAACTTCATTGGTTGGTGAGGAACCTGGAAAAGTCTCACACAATGATATTGGGGTGGATCCTTCTGTCCTGTGACTGGACTGGAATAGATGTTAACAGTGACTTCTTCCGTAATGTGGATAAATTGAATGGTCAAGTTTGCATCATAGTACAATATCCTTGCTTCACTGTGGCAATGAAATTGATGAAACTAAAGTGCAACTGTACTGCAACAATCTCACCCGTCCTTTGTTGGTTCAGGTTAATCCGTATGTTGCGCAGGACTGAGTCTTCTTGGGAGCCGCTCGATCTTAGTGGCCCCGGCCGGCGGCACAGTAAGAGAGACTGGACGGAAGTGTCACATCGGGCAGGAGTGCCCGGCTCCCCTGCAGATGGTAAGAGTGCTTGGGTGGCAGCGATGCGTAGCTACGCGGACTTCCGTGCTTGGGCTTGATGTGAACAGCCGCTTGGCTCCAGCTGGCCCCGTTCCCCACTCGTCGTGACGTCACACTCACAGCCTACGCTGACGTTTCGGAGGGAACGCCCCCCTTTCTCAAAGCTTAGCTGCCGGGGATCTGGGGCTGGCTATTTATGTCCTCTGTTGCACTGTCAGTTTTACTCAAAAGCGAATAGCTCTAAGTCTTTATTAAGCCCATGTGGAATAAGGGAATTTAAATTGAAAATCCACATTGTTTCTCTACGGGACATTTCTGAAACATAGTCTCCTCCTCTCCATGGTCTTTTTACTAGCTCCAGTGCACAAAATTTAGTTCCCTTAAAGGAACATCCATGTTTAGTCTTATAGTGCTCTGATAATGGGTGCTTCTTGCAACCTTTTTTAATGTTTGTACAGTGTTCATTCAGTCTTTCCTTCAGGGATCGTTTGGTTCTACCCACGTAGTGTTTAGAACATGGACAAGTCAATACATATATGACCCCCTTAGAGTCACAGTTGGTCACGTCCCTAATATTAAATTTATCGTTACTAGTCATCGATTGAATTTCACATATTTTTTCAATTGGGGAATTTGATTCTCTGCACGCTCTGCAGAAACCGCACTTCTTAAAGTATCCATTTGATTTGCTCAATGTTGTGTTTTTTACGGTTGGGGCTAATATATTACCCAAATTTTGGGATCTCCTGAATATCAATTTTGGTCGTTCTGATAGTATAGGCATCAGTATGGGGTCTTCCCTCAAAATGTTCCAGTACTTGCCTACTATACCCTGAACCTTTGAAGCTTGTGATGAATATTTCATGATGAGACATGGTTGCTGTTCAATGTGGTCCCTATGAGCCCCCCTCTCCCTCAATAAATCCTGTCTATCTACATTTTTAGCTCGTTCTCTCACTTCCATTAGGGCTTCAGCTTGGTACCCTTTTTGTTGAAATCTATCATGCAGTACATCAGCCTCAACTTCAAAGTCACTAATCTTAGAACAGTTTCTCCTCAACCGGAGGAATTGGCCTCCAGGTATATTGGTTAACCATTTAAGATGATGGCAACTATCTATATTGATGAAACTGTTGGTGTCCACTGGTTTTAAGTAGGTTTTTGTTAATATCTTATCTCCTTCCTTGTAGATTGTAAGGTCCAAAAAGTTGACCTGTAGCTGGCTGAAATCTCCTGTGAACCTGAGGTTGTAGCTGTTATCATTTATCCATCTCATAAAGGCCTCCAGACTGGCCCTAGTACCTTGCCATATAAAAAACGCATCGTCTATGAATCTTCTCCAGAGCACCAGGGCGGCTCCGGGGCCCCCCGGGGCAAAAAGATGGAACCGTTCCCAGTGGGACATATAGAGGTTAGCAAAGGAAGGAGCGAACCTCGTCCCCATCGCCGTCCCGGTGCCCTGGAGGAAATACTGGCCCTCATAGACGAAGTAGTTATGTTTGAGGATGAACTGGATGCCATCCAGGATGAACTGTATCTGCTCCCCCCTTAAGTTATTGGCCTCCTCCAAAAAGAACCTCACTGACTCTATTCCCTTTTCATGAGGTATGACAGTGTACAGCGAGCTGACATCCACTGTACATAACCAGTATTCATCCTGCCATCCATAGCCGTTGAGAGTTCTGAGGAAGTGGCCAGTGTCTTTAATGTAGGCCGGAGTATTTTTGACCAGTTCTTGTAGATAAAGATCCACATAGTGTGATAACTGCGAGGACATAGAACCAATCCCCGATATTATCGGCCTCCCAGGTGGATCGTGTAAACCTTTGTGTATTTTTGGGAGGTGATAATACACGGGGATTCTGGGATGTTCCTGGTAGAGATAAAGATATTCCTCTTCATTGATAATGCCCTTCAATTTAGCATCTTCCAACAGATTCTTCAGTCTCCTGAGGAATTTAAATGTAGGGTCCATAGACAGTGTCTGGTAGGTCTCTTGATTTGTTAATTGCCGATTGGCTTCTTGATGATAATTTTCTACATCCTGCAGAACTACCCCCCCTCCCTTATCCGCAGGGCGGATAATAATTGAGGAATCTTTCTGGAGATTCCTCATAGCTTGTCTTTCTATGCAACTTAAGTTGTCAACAAATTTAATATTCATCTTCTTAATGTCTTCCAAGACTAATGTTTCAAAAGTGTTCATAGCTTTACTGGCTTCCTGGGTGGGGTTAAACTTGGATCTGTTCTTAAGTCCAGAGTGTTTAAAGGGATCCTCTTGCTCATGGTTAATCGGGGGATAATCACCCATTTTTTTAGAAAAATATTTTTTCAAACAGAGCTTTCTCATGAATTGTTTGATCCCAATAAAAGCATCAAATTTATTGAGTTTGTTCCCTGGGGCGAACTTAATCCCCCGTGCTAAAATTCCATGTTCTAATCGGGAGAGCACCCTTCTACTTAAATTGAAGACTCCCCCCTCCCCCACCTGGAGTGGATGAGTAAATGTCTCTAATTTTTCTTGCGGCTTTTTGGATAACCCCCTCCCCCTCCTCCCCCGTGTCTTAACCTTGGATCTCTTTCTTTGATATAATGATCCAAATTCTGTTGTTGATATATTTTGTCTGGTGGATTCTTTCTCTGTTGAGATTGTCTGGTAGTGCTCCTGGTTTCCCTCTGAAAATTGGGAGCCCCGTACTTCAGGGCTGTGCGATAATCTAAAAAATGAATGTGTGGTTTGGGATTTGCTCCTAACACATCGAATCTATTGGAAATGGGAATGGTGGAGATGGAGTTGGGCATGGGTTCCCCCTTATCTTCCCCTTGCTCAGGCAGAGGTGTATTGACACTCCTGTTGGATATTCTCCCTGGTGGACCCAACTTTTCATGCATAACGTTACTGTGGACCCCCTGAGTCACATTACAGGGCCTGGACGTATTAATCTCTGTCAACTGTACAGATTGATCTGTTGTATTGTTGTTGTGGGCTCTAGTACCTGCTGTGGACACCTCTGGTGCATTCATCCTCTCTGGGGAATGTGGGGGTATGATGGTCTCCTGGGTGTTTGATGTTGCCTCACATGTTGGGCCAGACTGGTTCACCTCCTCCCCCCCATTCGTGGTTGGGGCTGTAGTTTGACCTAAGTCACTGCCTCCCAACCCCGACTCCTCCCTGCATTCTCCTCCGGCTGCTACTAATGGTGGCACCTTGCTTGTGTAGCCCGAGTCGTCGGTCCCCGTATCCACCGACCCAGGGAGAGCCGGCAGCTCGGCAGAGCTAGGATTGTCTACAAATGATTCCTCCCTGGAGGAAATGTCCTGCAGTGCTGAATCATTAGGCTGATCTACTCCTGAGGATGTAGCTAGTTGTTGTTCCTCCCCATATAGCCCATCCCTCTCAAACTTCCTTCTTTTTCTTTTGATAATATCATCTTCCATGTTAGCCAGTCTAATTTGTATATTAGTTTCTAAATGTTTATAGAATTCGTTGTTTTGAAATGGTTCTAACTTGCCATACAGTTGTCTAATATCTTCCCCACTCCTCATAAGTTGAATCTTCCTTAGTTCTAAAATGAACTGCATTACTTGTAATGAGAAACCGTGAAACATCCGGTCCCATTCTAATTGAGCTGTCTCTTACAATCTACAAGGAAGGAGATAAGATATTAACAAAAACCTACTTAAAACCAGTGGACACCAACAGTTTCATCAATATAGATAGTTGCCATCATCTTAAATGGTTAACCAATATACCTGGAGGCCAATTCCTCCGGTTGAGGAGAAACTGTTCTAAGATTAGTGACTTTGAAGTTGAGGCTGATGTACTGCATGATAGATTTCAACAAAAAGGGTACCAAGCTGAAGCCCTAATGGAAGTGAGAGAACGAGCTAAAAATGTAGATAGACAGGATTTATTGAGGGAGAGGGGGGCTCATAGGGACCACATTGAACAGCAACCATGTCTCATCATGAAATATTCATCACAAGCTTCAAAGGTTCAGGGTATAGTAGGCAAGTACTGGAACATTTTGAGGGAAGACCCCATACTGATGCCTATACTATCAGAACGACCAAAATTGATATTCAGGAGATCCCAAAATTTGGGTAATATATTAGCCCCAACCGTAAAAAACACAACATTGAGCAAATCAAATGGATACTTTAAGAAGTGCGGTTTCTGCAGAGCGTGCAGAGAATCAAATTCCCCAATTGAAAAAATATGTGAAATTCAATCGATGACTAGTAACGATAAATTTAATATTAGGGACGTGACCAACTGTGACTCTAAGGGGGTCATATATGTATTGACTTGTCCATGTTCTAAACACTACGTGGGTAGAACCAAACGATCCCTGAAGGAAAGACTGAATGAACACTGTACAAACATTAAAAAAGGTTGCAAGAAGCACCCATTATCAGAGCACTATAAGACTAAACATGGATGTTCCTTTAAGGGAACTAAATTTTGTGCACTGGAGCTAGTAAAAAGACCATGGAGAGGAGGAGACTATGTTTCAGAAATGTCCCGTAGAGAAACAATGTGGATTTTCAATTTAAATTCCCTTATTCCACATGGGCTTAATAAAGACTTAGAGCTATTCGCTTTTGAGTAAAACTGACAGTGCAACAGAGGACATAAATAGCCAGCCCCAGATCCCCGGCAGCTAAGCTTTGAGAAAGGGGGGCGTTCCCTCCGAAACGTCAGCGTAGGCTGTGAGTGTGACGTCACGACGAGTGGGGAACGGGGCCAGCTGGAGCCAAGCGGCTGTTCACATCAAGCCCAAGCACGGAAGTCCGCGTAGCTACGCATCGCTGCCACCCAAGCACTCTTACCATCTGCAGGGGAGCCGGGCACTCCTGCCCGACGTGACACTTCCGTCCAGTCTCTCTTACTGTGCCGCCGGCCGGGGCCACTAAGATCGAGCGGCTCCCAAGAAGACTCAGTCCTGCGCAACATACGGATTAACCTGAACCAACAAAGGACGGGTGAGATTGTTGCAGTACAGTTGCACTTTAGTTTCATCAATTTCATTGCCACAGTGAAGCAAGGATATTGTACTATGATGCAAACTTGACCATTCAATTTATCCACATTACGGAAGAAGTCACTGTTAACATCTATTCCAGTCCAGTCACAGGACAGAAGGATCCACCCCAATATCATTGTGTGAGACTTTTCCAGGTTCCTCACCAACCAATGAAGTTTTAAAATCATTTTTAATTTTAATTTTAGTATATGTACATATACTGCTGGGGCGGGTGAGTTCACCCATCTCAGCACCTCAGGTGTTTTTTACGCTAACAGCGTTTTATACACAGCTGGACAAATTTGTCCAATTTTATGTGTTTTATTCAATAAATACAGCATTTTTCACTTGAATCTCCTTTAGCAGCGCTTTCTGTGTTTGTTTATATAAATGTATTCAGGTTTGGGACCCCTCTGCAGAGTCTGCAGCTGTGAGTGTGGGCGCTACGCTATTCTGTTCATTCATCTTTATTCCTTTCCCATCAGTGACAGCAGCCCACCATGGAGATTCAAGTTACTACCAGTGCCAATTTGTGGCAATACAGGAAAGACAGACTGGAGAGGTTGGAAAAATTCTTCAGCCATGACACTAACATACAAGTCATTCCCTTTGAAAACGATTCTATAAAATTCCATTGTCGTTCACTAGAAAAGCTGTTAACTCAAGAGACCAAGAACCTGTGGGAGGTCTACACGCTGGAGAGATACCTCTCACATGACAAATGCCCGCCGGGTTTGGAGGTCAGCAAGCTATTATCATTTGATTTGCAATCAGAGACAGCTCAATTAGAATGGGACCGGATGTTTCACGGTTTCTCATTACAAGTAATGCAGTTCATTTTAGAACTAAGGAAGATTCAACTTATGAGGAGTGGGGAAGATATTAGACAACTGTATGGCAAGTTAGAACCATTTCAAAACAACGAATTCTATAAACATTTAGAAACTAATATACAAATTAGACTGGCTAACATGGAAGATGATATTATCAAAAGAAAAAGAAGGAAGTTTGAGAGGGATGGGCTATATGGGGAGGAACAACAACTAGCTACATCCTCAGGAGTAGATCAGCCTAATGATTCAGCACTGCAGGACATTTCCTCCAGGGAGGAATCATTTGTAGACAATCCTAGCTCTGCCGAGCTGCCGGCTCTCCCTGGGTCGGTGGATACGGGGACCGACGACTCGGGCTACACAAGCAAGGTGCCACCATTAGTAGCAGCCGGAGGAGAATGCAGGGAGGAGTCGGGGTTGGGAGGCAGTGACTTAGGTCAAACTACAGCCCCAACCACGAATGGGGGGGAGGAGGTGAACCAGTCTGGCCCAACATGTGAGGCAACATCAAACACCCAGGAGACCATCATACCCCCACATTCCCCAGAGAGGATGAATGCACCAGAGGTGTCCACAGCAGGTACTAGAGCCCACAACAACAATACAACAGATCAATCTGTACAGTTGACAGAGATTAATACGTCCAGGCCCTGTAATGTGACTCAGGGGGTCCACAGTAACGTTATGCATGAAAAGTTGGGTCCACCAGGGAGAATATCCAACAGGAGTGTCAATACACCTCTGCCTGAGCAAGGGGAAGATAAGGGGGAACCCATGCCCAACTCCATCTCCACCATTCCCATTTCCAATAGATTCGATGTGTTAGGAGCAAATCCCAAACCACACATTCATTTTTTAGATTATCGCACAGCCCTGAAGTACGGGGCTCCCAATTTTCAGAGGGAAACCAGGAGCACTACCAGACAATCTCAACAGAGAAAGAATCCACCAGACAAAATATATCAACAACAGAATTTGGATCATTATATCAAAGAAAGAGATCCAAGGTTAAGACACGGGGGAGGAGGGGGAGGGGGTTATCCAAAAAGCCGCAAGAAAAATTAGAGACATTTACTCATCCACTCCAGGTGGGGGAGGGGGGAGTCTTCAATTTAAGTAGAAGGGTGCTCTCCCGATTAGAACATGGAATTTTAGCACGGGGGATTAAGTTCGCCCCAGGGAACAAACTCAATAAATTTGATGCTTTTATTGGGATCAAACAATTCATGAGAAAGCTCTGTTTGAAAAAATATTTTTCTAAAAAAATGGGTGATTATCCCCCGATTAACCATGAGCAAGAGGATCCCTTTAAACACTCTGGACTTAAGAACAGATCCAAGTTTAACCCCACCCAGGAAGCCAGTAAAGCTATGAACACTTTTGAAACATTAGTCTTGGAAGACATTAAGAAGATGAATATTAAATTTGTTGACAACTTAAGTTGCATAGAAAGACAAGCTATGAGGAATCTCCAGAAAGATTCCTCAATTATTATCCGCCCTGCGGATAAGGGAGGGGGGGTAGTTCTGCAGGATGTAGAAAATTATCATCAAGAAGCCAATCGGCAATTAACAAATCAAGAGACCTACCAGACACTGTCTATGGACCCTACATTTAAATTCCTCAGGAGACTGAAGAATCTGTTGGAAGATGCTAAATTGAAGGGCATTATCAATGAAGAGGAATATCTTTATCTCTACCAGGAACATCCCAGAATCCCCGTGTATTATCACCTCCCAAAAATACACAAAGGTTTACACGATCCACCTGGGAGGCCGATAATATCGGGGATTGGTTCTATGTCCTCGCAGTTATCACACTATGTGGATCTTTATCTACAAGAACTGGTCAAAAATACTCCGGCCTACATTAAAGACACTGGCCACTTCCTCAGAACTCTCAACGGCTATGGATGGCAGGATGAATACTGGTTATGTACAGTGGATGTCAGCTCGCTGTACACTGTCATACCTCATGAAAAGGGAATAGAGTCAGTGAGGTTCTTTTTGGAGGAGGCCAATAACTTAAGGGGGGAGCAGATACAGTTCATCCTGGATGGCATCCAGTTCATCCTCAAACATAACTACTTCGTCTATGAGGGCCAGTATTTCCTCCAGGGCACCGGGACGGCGATGGGGACGAGGTTCGCTCCTTCCTTTGCTAACCTCTATATGTCCCACTGGGAACGGTTCCATCTTTTTGCCCCGGGGGGCCCCGGAGCCGCCCTGGTGCTCTGGAGAAGATTCATAGACGATGCGTTTTTTATATGGCAAGGTACTAGGGCCAGTCTGGAGGCCTTTATGAGATGGATAAATGATAACAGCTACAACCTCAGGTTCACAGGAGATTTCAGCCAGCTACAGGTCAACTTTTTGGACCTTACAATCTACAAGGAAGGAGATAAGATATTAACAAAAACCTACTTAAAACCAGTGGACACCAACAGTTTCATCAATATAGATAGTTGCCATCATCTTAAATGGTTAACCAATATACCTGGAGGCCAATTCCTCCGGTTGAGGAGAAACTGTTCTAAGATTAGTGACTTTGAAGTTGAGGCTGATGTACTGCATGATAGATTTCAACAAAAAGGGTACCAAGCTGAAGCCCTAATGGAAGTGAGAGAACGAGCTAAAAATGTAGATAGACAGGATTTATTGAGGGAGAGGGGGGCTCATAGGGACCACATTGAACAGCAACCATGTCTCATCATGAAATATTCATCACAAGCTTCAAAGGTTCAGGGTATAGTAGGCAAGTACTGGAACATTTTGAGGGAAGACCCCATACTGATGCCTATACTATCAGAACGACCAAAATTGATATTCAGGAGATCCCAAAATTTGGGTAATATATTAGCCCCAACCGTAAAAAACACAACATTGAGCAAATCAAATGGATACTTTAAGAAGTGCGGTTTCTGCAGAGCGTGCAGAGAATCAAATTCCCCAATTGAAAAAATATGTGAAATTCAATCGATGACTAGTAACGATAAATTTAATATTAGGGACGTGACCAACTGTGACTCTAAGGGGGTCATATATGTATTGACTTGTCCATGTTCTAAACACTACGTGGGTAGAACCAAACGATCCCTGAAGGAAAGACTGAATGAACACTGTACAAACATTAAAAAAGGTTGCAAGAAGCACCCATTATCAGAGCACTATAAGACTAAACATGGATGTTCCTTTAAGGGAACTAAATTTTGTGCACTGGAGCTAGTAAAAAGACCATGGAGAGGAGGAGACTATGTTTCAGAAATGTCCCGTAGAGAAACAATGTGGATTTTCAATTTAAATTCCCTTATTCCACATGGGCTTAATAAAGACTTAGAGCTATTCGCTTTTGAGTAAAACTGACAGTGCAACAGAGGACATAAATAGCCAGCCCCAGATCCCCGGCAGCTAAGCTTTGAGAAAGGGGGGCGTTCCCTCCGAAACGTCAGCGTAGGCTGTGAGTGTGACGTCACGACGAGTGGGGAACGGGGCCAGCTGGAGCCAAGCGGCTGTTCACATCAAGCCCAAGCACGGAAGTCCGCGTAGCTACGCATCGCTGCCACCCAAGCACTCTTACCATCTGCAGGGGAGCCGGGCACTCCTGCCCGACGTGACACTTCCGTCCAGTCTCTCTTACTGTGCCGCCGGCCGGGGCCACTAAGATCGAGCGGCTCCCAAGAAGACTCAGTCCTGCGCAACATACGGATTAACCTGAACCAACAAAGGACGGGTGAGATTGTTGCAGTACAGTTGCACTTTAGTTTCATCAATTTCATTGCCACAGTGAAGCAAGGATATTGTACTATGATGCAAACTTGACCATTCAATTTATCCACATTACGGAAGAAGTCACTGTTAACATCTATTCCAGTCCAGTCACAGGACAGAAGGATCCACCCCAATATCATTGTGTGAGACTTTTCCAGGTTCCTCACCAACCAATGAAGTTTTAAAATCATTTTTAATTTTAATTTTAGTATATGTACATATACTGCTGGGGCGGGTGAGTTCACCCATCTCAGCACCTCAGGTGTTTTTTACGCTAACAGCGTTTTATACACAGCTGGACAAATTTGTCCAATTTTATGTGTTTTATTCAATAAATACAGCATTTTTCACTTGAATCTCCTTTAGCAGCGCTTTCTGTGTTTGTTTATATAAATTTATTCAGGTTTGGGACCCCTCTGCAGAGTCTGCAGCTGTGAGTGTGGGCGCTACGCTATTCTGTTCATTCATATCTATGGTATAGCCCGGTCAGTTTTAAGGAACACCAACCACCAACTTTGTGCTGGAAGAGTTGCAGGGCATAGCTGCCCAAGTGTCTTTCGGGGACACCAGGCCCTAATAAATTGAAGTGCTTCAAAAACCTAACCACTGGCACAGGACCCTCTGAGCCATGGGTGAAGGACACAGGTAAGTGAAAAGGCTAGGCCTCTCACCGACCAGTCAAGGTGTCCTTCATCCATGGTTCAAAGGGTCTTGTGCAAGTGGTTAGGAACAAGAACAAAGTGAGGAGCAAGAGGAACCGATGGCAGAGGTGCAGGACTACAGGTAGTGTCTTTTGGGGACAAAAGGCCCTAAATTATTATTGCTTCTAAACCTAACCACTGGCACAGGACCCTCTGAGCCATGGATGAAGGACACAGGTCAGTGAAAAGGCTAGGCCTCTCACCGACCAGTCAAGGTGTCCTTCATCCATGGTTCAAAGGGTCTTGTGCAAGTGGTTAGGAACAAGAACAAAGTGAGGAGCAAGAGGAACCGATGGCAGAGGTGCAGGACTACAGGTGCAGTGCAACAGGCACAAGGTTGTGACCCAGGTAGTGTCTTTCGGGGACACCAGGCCCTAATAAATTGAAGTGCTTCAAAAACCTAACCACTGGCACAGGACCCTCTGAGCCATGGATGAAGGACACAGGTCAGTGAAAAGGCTAGGCCTCTCACCGACCAGTCAAGGTGTCCTTCATCCATGGTTCAAAGGGTCTTGTGCAAGTGGTTAGGAACAAGAACAAAGTGAGGAGCAAGAGGAACCGATGGCAGAGGAGCAGGACTACAGGTGCAGTGCAACAGGCACAAGGTTGTGACCCAGGTAGTGTCTTTCGGGGACACCAGGCCCTAAAGTTCAAGTCCAGCAAAACCAAAAGTTCCCTGACATGGTCATCTGAACACCTCTGAACCTTGGTTGAAGGAGATGGGGCAGGGAAAAGGTTGGGCTAAAAAGCCCTGTGATGGTATCCTTCCTCCGAGGATCGGAGGTATTCAGAGGAGCATGTCCAGGAACAATTTGACTTTTTTTTTCAAATTGTATCGGCACCACTACTAGAAAAGGTGGGAGTTGCTGCCTGGAAATCTGGACTCTCTTGGGTGGTGGTCGTGGATGAGCTGGACCCTGACAGCGGTGGCCCATATTGACTGCCTCTGTAGCCGGTGTACATCTGTGATGATTGCCAGGTGGGCACCGCTGTTGGTTGTGGGGGTCTAAAAATTGGTGGTTGCAATAATGGCGTGTCCATGTGCTGTTTGATCACCTCCAGCAAAGTGGAATGGCACGCCATCATGTTTTGGGAAGGCACCTTTTCCAAATATGGTAGTAGAGACATCACAGTGTGAAAACACGGGTGTGCCTGCAGTTTCAGTAGTTCCTTGCTTTGTTGATGCATTTGCTGCATCATGTTCTGCAGCTGGCCCACCGACTGATGATGCTGCGCACGCAGTTGGTCGATTTCTCCTCTGTGCATCTCATGCATCATTTTAAGCTCGTCCCTGTAGTGCCCATGTACAGCGTCGAGCTCACATTGCAGTGAAGTGATGTGGGACTTGTACTGCTCCATGATATGGCCCCTGTCCTCATCTTGCAACTGCCGGGTTATGAGAGTTTGGTGGCTCTGAAGAATCCCGAGAAGTCCGGAGACAGCCCCGGACATCTCGGACTCTGTCTCTCTCCTTGTTGGGGGGAGGGTACCTCGACGCCTCACTGGTGTGGTGGTCCTCACTGGTGGTGTGGCAGCATCTTCCCGTCCTCTGGCCTGTGTCGGGGTTGCCCTGCGCGCTGGTTGTGCTGCAGTCTCTCGGTGCTCCTCACTTTGTTCTTGTTCCCCTGGAGCTTCCATAGTGGTCGATTGTGGAGGTGCAGCTTCTTCCACACTCGGTCCTGCAACCTCAACATCCAAGCTCTCTTCTCCCAAGTCATCATCAAAGGAGAGAGCTGGGATAGCTAAGGACTCCCTCCTCCTACTCCTCTCCTCGGGGAAATAGGTTACATCGGCGACGTCATCATCCACCAAGCTCTCCTCACTGCTGAACCGTGCCTCCTGGGTCGGTTCCTCTTGCTCCAAATTGTCTTCAGTCCTGTAGATTAAAACAATATTTATTGGTGTGCCAAACAGCATGTGGCGTCAATTCACAGAGCTAGCAAACACTAGCAAACACTTTATCAACCGTTTCTACCAAACATTTGATAAAGCTTGTGAGAAAAGTTCGCTAGCCATGGGAATTGAGGCCAGTTTATAGCAATACATGGCCGAAGTCATGGTAGTAAATGAGCTCTCAGTTCCTGCCCACAGTAGTGGTACTTACAGTCTAGGTTCCAGGCTTGCATTGATGAAAGACAATTGCTTGGCAAATTGGTAGTCTTTTTGTCGCTTTCCCCCGCCACTGCCACTTCGTTCGGCAAGTTTTTTCTTCCGTAGCCATTTCACGTATGCATCACGTATATTGCGCCACCTTGTCTTGAACCTTTCTCCTGTAACGACATGAAAAATTGATTTCGATTATTTCTCTTGTAGGTACATCGCAACTGGACAAACATATACATCGCTACATGTCACATTTCGTATTGGGAAGAGCACGGTGGCAGGCATCGTCGTGAGGACTTCGAGGATCCTTTAGACGCGACTGAGGGCCAGATACATGCCTGTGCCGGACACCACGAAATGGGAGGAGATCGCCCAGGGCTTCTGGACCGAGTGCAAGTTTCCTAATTGTGTTGGCGCACTGGATGGGAAACACATCCGGATTCAGAAACCCGTGGGGAGTGGCAGCCATTATTTCAACTATAAAAAATACTTCAGCATTGTTCTAATGGCAGTGGCAGATGCGGACTACAAGTTTGTGTACGTGGACGTGGGGTCGTACGGTAGTTCCAATGACTCTGGAATTTTCCAGCGTACGACCCTTTGCCGGCTGATGGAGGAAGGCAGACTGCGTCTCCCCCGTGACAGACCCTGGCCTGGGACAAGGGCACCGGCCTACCCCTATGTGTTTGTGGGGGACGAGGCCTTCGCCCTGTCCGACCATGTAATGCGTCCGTACCCAGACAGGGGACTTGATGCCAGCCAGCTACACTTCAATGCTCGGTTGAGCCGTGCAAGGAGAATGGTGGAGTGCACATTTGGGATCCTGGTGTCAAAGTGGAGGGTGTTCCACACGCCCATGCTGCTGAAACCGGGCAACGCAGTTGTCGTGGTGAAGGCAGCATGCATCCTCCACAACTTTGTGCGGCAGGAGGAAAGAGAGACTCCGGAACCCCCGAATGTGCTTCCACTAATGCCCCTGCGGAGGTATGCAACCAGGCCAAGGGTAGTGTCACTGCGGAACAGGGACCAACTGAGACTTTATTTTACCACACCACCAGGACGAGGGTGAATGTTTGGTTTTTAATATGTTTTGTTGAAATGTGTTTATTTTGGAGTTTCAAGTTTTTAAGTGATTTTAAATGTCTTAATTTTTTACAATAAATTGATGTTTAATAATTGGTCATTGTGTATGTTTTATGTGCACAGGTGGGGTACATCGCAGGTGGGTGGGAGACATCACAGGTGGGTGGGATACATCACAGGTGGGTGGGATACATCACAGGTGGGGTACAGGTGGGTGGGATACATCACAGGTGGGGTACAGGTGGGTGGGATACATCACAGGTGGGGTACAGGTGGGTGGGATACATCACAGGTGGGTGGGATGCATCACAGGTGGGTGGGATACATCACAGGTGGGGTACAGGTGGGTGGGATACATCACAGGTGGGGTACAGGTGGGTGGGATACATCACAGGTGGGGTACAGGTGGGTGGGATACATCACAGGTGGGGTACAGGTGGGTGGGATACATCACAGGTGGGTGGGATACATCACAGGTGGGTGGGATACATCACAGGTGGGGTACAGGTGGGTGGGATACATCACAGGTGGGGTACAGGTGGGTGGGATACATCACAGGTGGGTGGGATACATCACAGGTGGGTGGGATACATCACAGGTGGGGTACAGGTGGGTGGGATACATCACAGGTGGGTGGGATACATCACAGGTGGGGTACAGGTGGGTGGGATACATCACAGGTGGGGTACAGGTGGGTGGAATACATCACAGGTGGGGTACAGGTGGGTGGGATACATCACAGGTGGGTGGGATACATCACAGGTGGGTGGGATACATCACAGGTGGGGTACAGGTGGGTGGGATACATCACAGGTGGGGTACAGGTGGGTGGGATACATCACAGGTGGGTGGGATACATCACAGGTGGGTGGGATACATCACAGGTGGGGTACAGGTGGGTGGGATACATCACAGGTGGGTGGGATACATCACAGGTGGGTGGGATACATCACAGGTGGGGTACAGGTGGGTGGGATACATCACAGGTGGGGTACAGGTGGGTGGGGAACAGGTGGGTGGGCAACACGTGGGTGACACAAATCCATAGCAAAAGTGGAATACATCACAAGCTAACCACAAGCCCCCCCAAAAACTTCTAGTCAACATACCCTCTGTGCCTTGCTGTCTCTTGCTCAAGTGCTCAAAGTCCTCCACATACAGCTTGGCAATTTTTTTCCACAGGCCTCTGCATTTTTTGATGTTGCTGTGGTCCGCATCCCCCTTGTCCCACAGGGCTGGTACCTGCTGCACCTGTAGGATGAGGTCTTCTGATGTGTAGGGCCTCACCCCCTCGTTATCAGACATATCGTCAGACATGTTGCTGCCAAACAGCTCCAGCATGAAGTCACTGCTGCTCCACTCTGTGAACGCTGGTGCCATGTGGTCCCCATCCAAAATGGCCACCATACCATAGAGTCAGCATAGGAAGTGTGGTATAACATCCGGTTTTTATAGCCAGTGTGTTGTGCGCTCTCCGGTTCTCATTGGTTTCCATTGGCCGGATGCAACATTCCGGCTCCGGTCCGGATACGTCAGCCGGACCAGCCGGACCAAAAAATAGCGCATGTTGGAACGGACGCCGGAGTCCGGATCCGGTCCGGCTCCGGTCCGGACGAAACGGACGCATGTGAACGGTCGCATAGACTTTCATTGCTATGCCGTGCGTCCGTTTCGTCCGGTCCGCATGCGGTCCGGCTCCGGCACGGCTCCGGCACGGCGATTCCGGATAGCAACCGCTAATGTGAACCGGGCCTTAGACATTGGTACTGCCACCTGGTAAATTATAATTTGCTATCATATTCTTTTTCTGTTTTAATCAAACAGCTAAGAAGGAAAAGAAAGAAAGAGAAAATAAATAAACAATCTACTAATTTACTGTGTAGTTTTATGACTGTGGTAGTGAGGAAGAACTAAACGTATAAACTTGCTTTTTGGTAAATGGCTGTGGATTTTAAATGTGTACTAAGGGTTAAATATTAATTACCTGTTTTTAGCAAATGAAAAAGCAAATTTCAAAGTCAACATTGTATTAGATAAAAACAGCTTATTGTGTACCGATAATGGTTGCCATTAGTTCTTCATTCTAGATTAGAAGAAATGTTGAATTGTGCAGACAACCATCCAAATAATAAATTTCCTTTGTAGGGTTTAGTTTGTCTTCATTACATAGCAAGTCTGCTTGCTTCATTTTAACTAAGCTGCAGTTGTTCATCAAACTCAATGTTGTAGAAAATGCAAACAGAAAATAAACTAATAAAAAAAGAATGTTTACTCAATGTCCTTGCCATTAATACTCTAATTTAAGAAAACATTACATGAGGACTAATTTTTTTTCTCCATTTAAAAATATGAGGTACTTTAAAATAAAATGTTTTATCGACTTTAAGGATTTAGACTATGTACAAAAGTGCACTAAAGTCAGTAATTAATTTAAATATTTACATCCTGCATCACATCATTGAGAAATGAATGAAGCAAATGCACTCAGAGTCATTACTTCTTCCAGAGAAATACGTAAAGAAAAAAGTAAATGCTCTTGCTCAGAAGCATGACGATTATACACAAATAATTAAAGTTTTTTTGAATGAAGTTTACTTTTCATAGCATTGTAGTCAGAATTCATCTTCATGTGTTTGTACATATGCACTCCTTTCCATAAATAATCAAACACTTCGGAAGAGAAGAACATTTAAATTGCATACTTAGAGGATTGTGACCAAATCAGAAAGGTCCATTATTTTAGTAAAGCGTGTTTATCATTTAAATAATTACTTTCCATTAGGCTTTGCATTTTGATTGATTTAAATGGTTGTGCTTACATGACCAAGGCACTTTGGTGAGATAGTAAGATAGTCCCTGTACCAAACCGCGGCAGCCACCCGTTGGGTCTGACACATGTGTTGCGGGAACACCCGCTGGTCTCTGAGGCCTGCTGGTTATGCACATGGTTTGCATTTTACACAAGTCATTTACAAATAGGTTTACAGCTACTGGTTCACATTTTTGCTTTTATTGAATGTGCTCTGATTTTATATTACTTTACTGAGCCCCATTAATCCAGCGCCAAACACCCTGTATATTTATTATCAGCCTATTTCACACTCTTTTCCCTCTTCCATTTCCTTGGTTTTTAATGTTTGTGTCTTGCATATTGTTCATTAAAGAAGATTATTCATAAAGTAGTATGGCAGCCTCGGCCCTTGGCTTTTGGACATTATCCTCACCTCCTTCCAGAACCCGTATGAGCCAAAACCAATTCCGGGTACAACCCCCTCTTTTGTACTTGGCAAAATAAATGATTTTGATTATACATTTTTCACAATTTAGTGCAGTATCCTGGTTTCATTTTTCTTGATGTTAAAACTAGTAAAATATGTACTCAGAACTTAGTGGTATGTATATAGCACCAGGCCTCCTGAATTCTGTTGACTCTTATTCACAAGGCATGTGTGCCCTTATTGAAAAATGCACAGCATATGCTAGCATTACAGCAGAACTTTATGGGTAGAAATGAGTTCCACAGGGAACCAAATTTTCTTCCAAAAGTACTCCATTAAGCAAAAGTAAACAAAACATTAAAAATGCATTTGCATTAGATAAAACATCAGATATATGCATTTTAAACAACACATTTTGTGATTTAAAATATCTGGTCACGTTACGTATGAAACTAAGGGTTGATTTTAATTTGTTGTTACCAAGAAAGCTTTTTATGTTATACAATGCCATACTATGCAAATGAGTTGTCAAGTGGTTCTTTTTAACCAGGAATCCCACAGAGCCAAAGCTCTATTTTTTATAGTGACAGATGCCTACTGTGACATATATTTCTGCTTCTAGTTTGCTATCTTTATTTCAACTATGAAAAAAAAAAACCCTTTATCACTGCCGATGTTAAAATACATTTTTTTTGTTTCTTGTTGTTTTGGTTTTTGTGAGCAGATCAATGCATGGCTAATATTTACTAATTTGGCACCAGTTGAGGCTAACATTGCAAGAAAAAAATAATTTGATTGACTTTTAGTACATTGCTGTGTACAAATAATGTAATTTTTGGATAAATGTTGAAACATATGAGTATGCATTGCCAATGTCTGGTGTCTCCGTTGAAGGTTCCAGAATAAATCCATAATGATTCTGAAAAACAGAGCTATTTTTAGGTATGCACAAACAAGAGAGATTCAGTCTTTTGTCTACCTAGGGGAGTGGTGGAGCACACTCATCCCCTACAAAGGCTGCACTGAAATGCACACACTATACTAGCTACACAGAGTACCTCAGAACATAAAGGCAGTGGTACTTGAGGTCTTGGTCTTGAGAACAGTCCTCTTTTTGTTAGGATATTCCTCACACAATACCTCTTCTGCCACTGTTGTGTACTAAGCTGTGTGTGCTCTCTGTTTGTTGCTGACTCTCATAACAGTGTCCATCTCTCTGCACCTTGGCTGCTCTTCCTGGTTCATCACATGAACTCCTCACATGCACGTTGCTGACCAATTCACTAGGTCTAGCTGGGAATCATTGTAAATGACAAAAGCAGAATGTTTCCCATAGTGTGCAGGAGCGTAACAATAGACCCTGCAAGGGATGCAGCCTCAGGAAGGCCCAGAAGCTGCAAGAAGGCCCCATGGGGGGAGAAGTTTATTTTATCTGTCCTGAGAGACTGAGAAATAAGGGCACAGAATGAAAAAAATGTGCTGCTCTCTGCAAAATTGTTCTAATGACTGCATCTGCTAAGCCACTGTTAAGGAATCATACAAAGTTTTGTAGACAAAGATTTATAGACAGTCCCTATTCAGTGTGCAGCAGGCTCTTGTGTATAATGCCCAGCCCCCAACCTCTCTACCCCTCTCCAAGTGCTGTATACTGTAGTGATGCTGGAGAAGTCTGTAGAGCCAGTCCTGCTGCACCAGAGGTGGACATAGTGAGTGTAATAAGCTGAGGCTGGGAGCACACTCACCTGTCAGTTTTCTGTATGTGTTTTCTGTATGTGTGAAAACATACACATTTTCTCACAGAAGCTAATGTAATTGATAGAGAAGATTCATGCAGTGCTTGATTGCTGCCTGCTGTGCACTAGCCAATTGAATATCATTGGTTCTCAGTTTACCTGTTCAGAAAGCAAGGGGGGGGGGTAGTGGGGATGGGGCCCCATCCAAAGTTTTGCAGGGGGGGCCCAGTGATTTCTATTTCCGCCCCTGATATTTTGAAATCATTTATTAAAATGTTACTCCACATGCAAGTGATCCACAAGTTACTCCACATGCAGTTGAGTGTGTGCAGGAATTCACCTTCCTCGGCTCTCAGATCAATTGAAATGGTGATTGTAGTCATGAAATAAAACGTCGGATAACCCTCGGCAGAAACGCGATGGTAACCATTAACCAAGTATGGAAAAGCAAAGACATTAGCATTACGACCAAATGTAGACTGGTTCATGCCTATGTGTTCCCCATAACCATGTATGGCTGCGAAAGTTGGACCCTAAGAAAAGCAGATAGAAGAAAAATAAACTCCTTCGAGTTGTAGTGCTGGCGACAGTTGCTTTGCATTCCATGGACAGCAAGGATGACAAACAAAGAAGTATTGGAACGTATAAGACCAGACATGTCACTGGAAGGCAAGATCACCAGACTCAGATTCACATATTTCGGCCACGTGATGCAATCAAATTCCTTAGAGAAAGACCTAATGCTAGGACTGATCAGTGGCAAAAGGCGACAAGGCCGCCAGAGAACGCATTGGCTTAACACCATCAAAGCTGACACAGAATTGAGCATAAGGCAACTGGCAGAAATGGTACAAGATTGGACAGCATGGAAAGAGCTAACACATAGAATTGCCAAGAGTCGGATACGACTCAATGGATAACATCATCACCATCCACATGCAAGTATTGTACTTACTCTATTATTGATTTATAAAGTGCCAACATATTCCGTGGCCCTGTACAAAGTAGGAAAACAGACAAAGGTACATAATGATACACACAATTATATACATCAAATATGGGCACTGGTACAAAATACAGAACTAGTGATTACAATGACAGATGTAACATGATGAATAAAATGTATAACAGAGTGCGTAACTAGAAATCACTAGGCCCCCCGTGAAACTTTGGATGGGCCCCCCCGCCACCCCCCCCCCCCCCCACACACACACACACACACAAACACACACACCTTCAGCACAGGTAAACTGAGAACCAATGTTATTCAATTGGCTATTGCACATTTGAATGTGTTTTCCCTATGCAGATAAAAAAAGACAGCAGTAAAGCACTGCATGCATTTTCTCTATCAATCACATTAGCTTCTGTGATAAAAAGTGCATGTTTTCCCACATACAGACACACATGGTGTGCAGAAAATGCATACAGAAAACCGACAGACAAGTGTGCTCCCAGCCTCAGCTCATTGCACTCACTCTGTCCACCTTTGATGGAGCAGAACTGGCTCTGCAGACTTCTTCAGCATCACTACAGTAAAGAACACTTGGACAGGGGTAGAGAGGTTGGGGGCTGGGGGCTGTACACAAGAGCCTGCTGCACACTGAATAGGGACTGTCTACAAATCTTGTTCTGCAAAACACTTTGTATGATTCCTTATCAGTGGCTGAGCAGATTTAGCCATTAGAACAATTGTGCAGACAGCAGGAAGCTTTTTCTTCCATCGAAAAATGTATAGAGCATTTCTTGTTAAATTTCCATGCCAAGATGGGTCTGAAATGTATTGTTATAGTAAATTTAAGTAGGTGTGGGCTCAGCATCTCTTCAAGACATTCAACTCCCTTCAGCATTCATCAGATATGCTTTTCAAATCAGCATATTTCAAGAGAAAAGTAAAGACCCCCATCATGGGACTTTTATCAATCCATCTCTTTGCTCAAATATGACCTTAAGATAGTCTCACAGATATTGACCAATAGACTGAAAAACATTACCACTAGAGATCATTCATTCTGACTAGCCTGAATTCATAAAAGGCTTAAAAACAAATGATAAAATTATTTGAGTGGTGGATTTAATTGGATTATGCAAAATCTAGAGGAAATACTTTCCTTTCCCTGTCAACAGACTCAGAAAAGACCATCAATACATTAGATTACACATTTATTACATTAATGATGTATTGGACTGGATTGAAGGTCAATATGAAGGGATGGATATAATCCATTATCTTCCTGTCCTCATGAAAGGATTAGTGTTAATAGGGGAATATTCACAGATCTTTCACATCCTCAATGACAAAAGGCAAGGATGTTGACTCTCCCCCCTTATTTTTTTTCTTAGCTATCAAACCTTTATAAGGCCATAATAAAGAATGTTAATATACATGGATTAAAATTGGGACATGATGAAGATATTACACTTCATTTTCATTGTCTCCTACTTGAGAATCTCCCTACTCACAATAATGAGGAGCTGGATAGGTTCTGATTATTGTCAAAATATAAAAACGGTTATAGGAAGAGTTATGGTATATTAATTGTAAATTAGAACAATTGAAAACCTTGACGCCTTATTTTAAATTCATATTGGACACAGATTTAATATCATATCTGGGAGTTAAATTGTCTAGTGGCATACTGTAGCTTAAATAATGCAACCTTTGGGAGAGAGTGGAAGAAATATTAAAAGAAAAGGAAAAAGCTGGATTTGTATGTATTATTTTAATAAAAATGAATTTCCAACCACAATTATTATATCTATTTCAGACATTGTCCATTGTAGTAGTAGTAGTAGAGTATTGTACTGTGGTAGCCATCTGTTAAGGGAGAAAGTTTTGAATTAAAATGATACCATTTATTAGTTAACTTGAAAAGATTCAAATAGTAAGCTTTCAGTATATAATTGTAATACTTTCTTAGGATGAACAATTAATTAATTGTAAAAAACAAACAAAAAAAACAACTTATACATTTAAACATCAGGAGGAGGCATAGAAATGTTATTTTGCTAGTATAAATACATCTCATTAACTACTTTAGTACCAAGCTAATTGAAATCTATGCCCTGTTTTGGTGGTCACCTGGCTGGCAGGGCGTAGATTTCAATTAGCCGCCGCTGCGTGCATCCGCCATTTCCGTCGTTCCCGCCGGTCTCGCTGCTGAATCCCGACATCTCTCGCCACAGCTTACTGACTCTGCCTGTCTCTATGACGGCAGAGCACTGTGAGCGGGTCAGGAGCCGATTTCATTGGCTCCTGGTCCTGTCTTTCAATGTAAGCCACTCCCATTGGCTTACATTGAAAGACAGGGTCAGGAGCCAATGAAAGTGACCGGCTCACAGGAACTCTGCCATTATAGAGATGGCAGAGTGGGTGGCCCAGGTTCCCGATGTGCGGCAGCGATTGCGGTTCCGTCAGGATTCCGCTGTTTCTGTACCAGCGTTCTCTGGTCCTTAAGGGGGCAGAGACTGATGGTACTTAAGTGGTTAAAATGTATTAAACACAATTGAGCATCCAAAAGATGAATAGATGATTTTTTTTTACATAGAAAAAAATGTAATTGAAATGTTATTTATCACAACCAGATAAAATCGCTTATGAAACTTCTAGCAGTGTTGATGAGAATAGTTGACTGGGAAATAAGTGTTGAGCAAAGTTGAAGATTCACATCAATGTCTTTTGTGATGGAGATACTGCTGCATAGGGCCAAACTGGGAGAACAAAACAACTATTCAGGACTCAGGGGTCTGTTATTTGATAACACTGTTAAAATTGTTGAATATGTGGCAGGTTGAATCAGTTTTGAATTCCCTCACTTAAATATTATAGCAAGACAAACAAAATGCAAAAATATATTTTAATTTAGCCCAATGATCAATATTTTAAAATAGTAAAACGATGACAAAAGGTTTAAAGGCTTCTCGTCATTCAGAAACACTTACCGTATATATGAAGTGATAATCCCTACCATGCATACGCCACTCCCACACTTTTGACCTAAAAAATCGTCAAAAATGTATGACTCACCAATTAGCCGATCCCCCCAATATGTCGCCATCACTGCCCCATGCAGAGCGTGCATAGGAGCTTGCTGGTGGATTCAGAGTTTGCTGGGGAACATGCATCAGCATGTCTAGCTATTCAGGAGCTTGGGCATATTCAATACATTGGCCACAATTCACTAGAATTATGCTGGTGATAATAAGGTACAAATTGTTTATACATTGATTGCATTAATTAGAAACCTGGGTTTCTGTCTGAGTAGGGTCCCTATTGGAATCACAAAGATCCATTTATTGCAATTTTCTTTGAATCCTATGTGTATCAGAATGTTTGATAATTATAATTCTATTATCATTATGCAAGTGGGGAATATCATTCAACTTTTTAAGTGTTTTTGTTATTGTGTTGTTTGAATTGTGGATAAATAAATATTCTTGATTGTACTTTATACAGTGGTGCTATGTTTATTGGCCTCATCTTTTGTATTGTAAAATAACGGGTGCCATTCAAAAAATGTTGAAGTCTGTGGCGGTGCCCTTTTCACACAGACAGCTCTGGTGCCCTTTTCAACTGATACCACTGCATGAACCTAATGTTTGTTATCTTTCTCTTTTATTTAACCTGTATATACTCGAGTATAAGTCTAAAAATTTAGGTCTGATTCACTTCATAAAAGTATAGGGGTCGACTTATACACAAGTCACAGGCAACTCTGACCACAGAGAGTTATGTGTGTACTAATAGTGACATTCCCATTTGCAGCAATTTACCGTGTAGTAAGTGATACTTTGAGGAAAGGAAATGCACAGAAAACACAGGTCTGAAAGTCCTAGCTACAACAATTAACAAGGAAAGAAGCAGGGGAGAAATACTGGGCTGCATTAAAGTCAGTGAATATTTGCAGCATTTGGGGATCCTGGATGAGGTATTGGCTGCATTTAAGGGACAGGATGGGTTAATGACTGAAATACAGTAAGCAGTGCAGCTATTAACCCCTCTTGAGCCCCAAGTGCAGCCATTAACTTTGCTGGGTAGACTTATACTTGAGTCAATAAAAAAAATTCCAGCTTAAGAGGGTTGAATATTAGAGTCGACTTATACACGAGGTCGACTTGTATTCGAGTATATACAGTATTAAACTTTGTATACGTTTCTACTGAGATTTCTTACAGAGATCTTTTCTCATCTTATTATTAAAATACCTTTTTAGTTCCTAGTAAACAAAAAAGTACTTAAAACAAATTGTCTTAAATTACATTTGATATTACTTTTCTTACCTAGCACTGTTTCAGTGCTGATAATGTATTTTGTAAGTAAAATTAAAAAAAAAAAAACTTCAAGGGAGAAATTTCAGGAGAGAAGTTAATTGAATCGAGGCCAGCATGTTCTACTACTTGATTGTTTACTTAACGTTATAGTTGCATTTACAACTGTTATAACTGTCAAAGCATATATTTTGCTACAAACCGATACTGACAAGCTTCATTTTACTTCAGCTTACTTTTGCACCCTGTTATGTTCTGAATGGTTTCTTTTTTTTTAAGTCAGTGTGTCCAGTATACTGTTCTGTTATTTATCTTGTCATCTTCAATAAAAATATTTGATTGTAAAAAAGCAGCAACACCAACTATTTGCTGCTTGTAAATCAGCCGCTTAATGGAAATACCTGGATATTGCTGGAGACTTTTTATGACATGAGGCCTGATGTGTATCTGGGTATTCAGCTCCTTCATAAATCCTACCTGATTAGGCTTACTTGCATATTGACACACTGGACCAGAGATTGTCAGGCATCCCTTATAGGGATATTATAAGTAATTCAGCAAATGTGAACTCAGATTTATATTTTATAAGTAAAATTCATTAAAGTTTACAGTAAAACAAATATACCCAACATGGGTATCAATTACATAAACAAAAAAACATAAAACAAAGCTTTCACACGTCATTGTATTGTACAATAGAAGTCAGATAAATGTATGTAATGCATTACAACAAAATATGTATACAGTCCTTTATATTTTAACAACCTAAGAGCCATATCCTATTCAAGGTGATAAGTAGCTTGCAGATGCAAATCCTATTGCCCATATCCTTCGCGCGATGGCCGATCGTTAGAGAGCATTACTCAGGCGAAAGCCTGAGCGATGCTCCCTTTTACCGAGCGATGGAGAGTGAGGTTTACGCTGTGGTGCTGTCCATCAGCACCATGGCCTTACTCCCCACACATGCGCACTCGCCCGCCGAACATCGCCGACATCTTCCGTCGCAGTATCTGGGGGTCTCCTTTAATAACATAAGGACATAAGGAAAATATTTTTTTTGTTTTCAAGTGCTATTAATTTGTTTTCAACCACATACACAGTTTATACAATACTATTACATGCAACAACAAAAATATGTAATAAAAACAGTATTGTAACTTGAGCCATCTGTAAGTAGTGGACCGTGTGTGTGTATGCATGTGCATATGAAAAATTATATATAATGTTGGTTTGCTCAACATTAGAAAAGGTGAGGGTGCAGCGCATCATCTGAACAGCGGAAAGGATAATTGGCTGTAGCTTACCTTCCCTGCAGGATCTTTACACTAGCAGGTGTAGAAAGAGAGCAAACAAAATTGCCTCTGACCCCTCTCACCCAGCTCACTCCATCTTCCAGCGCATGCCTTCAGGAGTAAGATTCCGATCAATCGCTACCAAAACCTCTAGACACAGGAACAGCTTTTTTCCTCAAGCGGTAGCCATACTTAATGCTAAACCACATTAGAGCTGCTAGGACTTGAAAGTAATCAGCACAGAACTGAAAATGAACAATTCTCACATTGCTTACTGCCACTATACTTGCATAATGTCCTTGAATTGTAATATACACACTGTCTGTCCTTGTTGTTTTTGTTTGTGTTTGTTAACCCCCTTGGCGGTATGAAAAATACCGCCAGGGGGAAGCGCAACAGTTTTTTTTAATTTTTTTTTTTTTTTTATCATGTAGCGAGCCGAGGGCTCGCTACATGATAGCCGCTGCTCAGCGGCATCCCCCCAGCCCCGCCGATCGCCTCCGGCGATAGGCGATCAGGAAATCCCGTTCAAAGAACGGGATTTCCTGGAGGGCTTCCCCCGTCGCCATGGCGACGGGGCGGGATGACGTCACCGACGTCAGCGACGTCGGGACGTCATTGGGAGACCCGATCCACCCCTCGGCGCTGCCTGGCACTGATTGGCCAGGCAGCGCTCGGGGTCTGGGGGGGGGGGGGGGCCGCGCGCCGCACCGGATAGCGGCGATCGGGCGCGCGGCGGCGGCGATCGGGGTGCTGGCGCAGCTAGCAAAGTGCTAGCTGCGTCCAGCAAAAAAAAAATTAAGCAAATCGGCCCAGCAGGGCCTGAGCGGCACCCTCCGGCGGCTTACCCCGTGTCACACACGGGGTTACCGCTAAGGAGGTTAAGCAACTGCCAAGACAAATTCCTTGTAGGTGCAAACTTACTTGGCGAAATAAAATTGATTCTGAAAATTGATTCTGATATATATATATATATATATATATATATATATATATATATATATATATACATATATATTTCATTCTAAGATTTTTGAACTGTCAAATTATATGTAATCCATGGGACGCTGGCAGAGTTCCCTAGTCCCTTCATTTTATATTATTCTTGATTGTTAATAACTTCTAAATAACATTTGTTGAATATGCATCTGTCTGTCTCTAGACATGTTAAGCCTGTTCCAGGCATAGAGCAGCTCCACCATGCCTGCACAACAGGATCTATAGCAAACAAAAGGGCATACTGGTAAAGGACAATTGAAGTGAGTGGGATATGGAGGCTGCCATATTTAATCCTGTTTAAACAATGCAAATTGCCTGGTTGTCCTGCTCTCTGCCTCTAAAACTTATAGTCATAAACCATGAAAAAGCATGCAGATCAGATATTTGACTTAAGGGAAAGTACAAGCTGAATATAAAAAATCTACTTACCCAGGGCTTCCTCCAGCCCCTGGCAGCCGTCCTGTGCCCTTGCTGCAGCTCCGATTTCAGCCCGGGGTCCCCTCTGGTCGGATCAGCTAAAAATAGCGCTAATAGATTTGGGCGCGGCTATATTTCTAATGTTAATTATCGTTTTTGTAAATTTACACTCAATTTTGCATATGTTTGGGCGCAAGTGCCTAAAATCGATATTTTACGTAAATCGATAAAGTAAACTCGGTAATATTCCTAATTTTGTTGTGAAATCTGTAATATCGGTAATTTAAAGTTTATGATAATATATCAGAATGAATATCATAACGCTAAATAAAGAAAAACGATGTCAGTCATAACGGTAACTTAAAAAGTCTTTTGGTGTAATAACGGTAAATGAACATGTTTAATGATGGAATGTAAGCAAATTCTGTCCAAATACATATAATTTTGTAATTATGAAAATCTAACATTCACTGTACAGATGTAATAATGATATTTGACATTTCTATTTACGATAATATATGAAGTATTTACGATAATTTAGGGTTAGGCACCATCAGGGGGGTGGTTAGGGTTAGGCACCACCAGGGGGGTGGTTAGGGTTAGGCACCACCAGGGGGGTGATTAGGGTTAGGCACCACTAGGGGGTAGTTAGGGTTAGGCACCACTAGGGGGGTCTAGGGGTTAGGGATAAGTACAGGGAGGGTTCTGTGTCAGAGTAGGGTTAGGTACATTTACAGTTAGCTACCACCATGGAGGGTTAGGGTTAGGCACCACCAGGGGGGTGGTTAGGGTTAGGCACCACCAAGGGAGGGTTCTGTGTGAGAGTAGGGTTGGGTTAAGCTGTGTTGTTGAATTACATTACGATATTTAACATTATTATATTTTCGTTTTCATCTCACATCTGTTTTATACCTGTAATAATAATAATCAGAATTATCGATTTTACATTGCAAATACCGTTAAACTATCGATATTTCTAAATTACGATATTTTTCTTTTCCCGATAAATCGCGCCTAAATTTGACCGCAACTTTTTGAAATGTACGCCCTCTGGTGCAGATGCCAACCTCGCCAGGGCGGCATCTACTGTGCCTGCACAGAAGCTGCTCTTGGTCATGCTCACGTGGTCTGGAGTGTTCGGTGCAGGCGCAGAACTACTGTGCCAGCGCAGTACACTCCAGACCACATGAGTGTGACCGAGAGGGTCTCTCGTGCAGGCGCAGTAGTTCTGCGCCTGCACAGAGCACTCCAGATGATGTCAGCGCAACTTCCGCACAGGTGCAGTAGATGCCGACCTGGCGAGATCAGCATCTGTACTGCAGGGGACCCCGGGCTACCGGCTGAAAGTGGAACTGTGGTGAGGGCACAGGACGACTGCCAGGGGCTGGAGGAAGCTACAAGTAGGTAGTTTTTTTTTATTTGCTCAGACCTTCCTTTTAAGTCTGACTGCATTGGCCACATACTAGTTTCAGGAGCGGGATTCAGACACTACTGTGATCAGCAGGATACTAGGCAACTGGTATTGTTTAACCTTCCTGGCGGTAAGCCCGAGCTGAGCTCGGGCTATGCCGCCGGAAGGCACCGCTCAGGCCCCGCTGGGCCGATTTGCATAATTTTTTTTTGCTGCACGCAGCTAGCACTTTGCTAGCTGCGTGCAGTGCCCGATCGCCGCCGCTACCCGCCGATCCGCCTGCTATCCGTCGCGCCGCAGCCGCCTCCCCCCCCAGACCCCGTGCGCTGCCTGGCCAATCAGTGCCAGGCAGCTCTATGGGGTGGATCGGAATCCCCTTTGACGTCACGACGTCGATGACGTCGGTGACGTCATCCCGCCCCGTCGCCATGGCGACATGGGAAGCCCTCCAGGAGATCCCGTTCTTTGAACGGGATCTCCTGATCGCCGATCGCCGGAGGCGATCGGAGGGGCTGGGGGGATGCCGCTGAGCAGCAGCTATCATGTAGCGAGACTTTGTCTCGCTACATGAAAAAAAAAATAATTAAAAAAAAAAGATTTGCTGCCCCCTGGCGATTTTTTAGCAAACCGCCAGGAGGGTTAAAAGGAAATAAATATGGATGCATCCATATGCCTCAGACTTCAGTTGCCCTTTAAGGAATAAGCTTGTATTGGAGCAATCAGTACACATACTACATGTTTCAGATGGAGCTCTTCCTCAGGTGTATCCCCACCCATCTACAGTATACCTAAATGACCCAACTCCAGGAAAATAACATAATGAAACAAGTACGGTAATTGAATAATACATCTGAAAATCCACTAAAATTAAGGTGAATGATTTATAGAATTCAAAATAAATTAAGGGAACTGCACTACTATGTGTCTACTCCTACAAAGCAGAATCAAGAGAAACACACACACCCACACAAATATTAAATCAATACTTGAATTCCATCAAAGCTTACGATATTACCCCCTTGGAGTTTTTCTTGCAGTTAGTCCAATTAATCCCTGTTAATTCTGCTGTGGAATCCCTATAGAGAACACAAACACATCAAATAAAACATTTCAAAGCTGATGTTCTCATTTAACCCATGAGGAGAAACACAATCAAATTCTTTAATCAATTTTACCTCCTACAATAATAATTTATCTCTGTCACCATTCCTAGGTGGTAATGGTACCATATCAAACAACAAAGCTGTGCCGCTGTATGGCCTGAAATAACAAAATATCTAGGTACAGGAGTGTCATAATTCTGATTACCTTCCAATAAATAAATACTCCACTTGTGGTATTTTATCTTGATATGCACCATACCTTTTGTCTTATCAATGTATACTAGTCTGCTTGTGAATTTCAGGACATACACAAATAAATTACTGCAGAAAATGAAGTAGTAGTAGTAGTAGTAGTAGTAGTAGTAGTAGTAGTAGTAGTAGTAGTAGTAGTAGTAGTAGGGTATTGAAGAAGAAGGTATTGAACAAATTGGCACCGGCAAATTTGGGTGCACCATGCGCCGTAATGTGAATTACGGCTATAGTGGCACTCAGAAGCTAATTTGGGCGCCGGCGAAACATTGAGCCCAAATGACTTTAATAACACTGTAATTCATCTGCCTGCAATAGCTGGCAGCTGAATTACGTATTTCCCTGGTTTACATGATGACCTGGAGGTGGAATAGTAATTACCATTACCAGGAGTTTTGCAGCAGCAGGGTGAGCCATTTTTCAGCTTCATCCTGCACCCAAATTTGCTGACGCCATTTTTACATGTATGCCTTAATCTATACCTTTTTAACAGTCATGGGCTGTTTAATAATGGCACATGGCAGCAATTTCAGCTTAAACACGGGAAGTTGCCCCATTTTCTGTATGGTGTTACTTAATTTGCCTTACCTCTAACATCAAATTTGCTAAAAAAAAATCAAATACTTTTTCATTTTTGTACAAAAGGGTGAATTTTAATAAAATAAACCAAATTTGTGAGCCTGCGCAGCACTCGCTAGTACTTGCAAAATATAGTCTCAATCTGTTTGGAAAGATGGCAATAGAAATATGATAAGCTTTAGTTTTGCTGTCTTTTAGGCTAGCATTTATTCAAACAGCTCAGCTGTATCAATGGAGCAAACTTCCTAGCCTACCATCACCAATTCCTGCCCACCATATACTTTAGATAGCAATTTGCCAATACATGCATTGGCTGCCTCACAATATTTATTAAGGTTAGAACAAATATGTCAGGCTTGGAGAAGATGCCCCTTAGGGATCCCCTTCCTTAGACATCCTGTATGATAGCTCTTAGTGCAAAGAAGATAATTCATCTCAGTAGGCTTCACAAACAACTTAGTAACCGGCTTTTCTTGATATGTCGAAATGGAGACCTTCAAGTAATAAATGCATCTTCTGCAACATGCATCAGTTAACTATATGGTAGGATAAAATCTTTTGGTCTCATCCACCATAGGTTTAATTCTATTCTTTGAACCTTGCTAATGAATGAAGATATTATTTACAAATCTAAAATAACAGACAGTATCTTTAGATAGACAGGGCTATGGATTAACATATTCTTTCCAAATCTGTGAGATACAGGTTAGCAAAACTCCTGAACCCATATTTTACTTTGTCTGGGTAAAAAAAAGGGGAATTGAATGTAAAGAAATTGCAATGGAGAATGATCTCCAAACAACCGAGTAAAAATAAATCATATGGTTAAAAAAAGTAATCTCCAAATGTTTGGCGTCAAGCCTTTGCATAACTTCTTCATGCACAATAAACACAAAAAAACTTCCCATGTCCAGGGTATAGAACAAAACCCATCCATGACTACATGGAAAGAAGATTGTTAGTATTTTGTAAGCATGTATAGGTATCTTTCATCAGCATCTGAATATAGTAATCCATAATTGTTTCCTAATGGGCACAATACAATTCTAATGCCAGATACTATGGGACATCCAGGAGAGGAAGATACATTTAGGTAGCAGATGTCAAGTACACCATCCTCCAGACCCTGCTGGATTAAGTCATCCATTTTTTCTTGTTTATTCATTTCCCTGGTAGGATTAGATTTACACTAGTTGTAGAGTCCTGAAATTTTTAACTGTCTCTCTGCTTCTTCCATATATCTTCCTCTATTTTGTACCACAATGCTCCTTTGTTTACTTTGGATGCAATAATAATGTGACGGCCCCTTACAATTTTAAAGACTCTCACTCAGATGTTATATGCTTTCCAACAATATTCCCATTGATTTCTGAAATTGTCCTAAACTAGTTTTTCAAACATCCCCAAATATCTCTAAGGAATTATTGGGAAAAATCCTGTGTCCAGCAGCTTTTTCTTGCATAAAGCACTTTCCTGTTTACTGGGAGACTCCCTAAAACACATTATTCAACTTTATTGATTTAATTGAAAAAAAAAACAATCTCCTAGACTAACCACAACTATTATATTTAAACACAATCTGAAAACGAATTTATTTGGGGAATAGTACCTGGGACTAGGGATGGCAATGCTTAGGAGAACTCATGGAGAAGCATTTGATCAGTTTGGTAACTTGATAAATTTGTTTTGCCGACATGACGGTCATCAGGTCATCACAGCAATTTAGAACCTTTGCAAATCTGTCAGCTGATCACACTGAGTACATGCTTCCCCATGACTTCATGAAGTATTGCCATCCCTACCTGGGACAATTTAATCAGTCAATGACCACCACACTACCACTATATAGCTTTCCTTTAGCTTTTCTTCCTTAACCCAGTAGAATGTAAAATCAAAAGGGATGGCTTTCTCCCCTAGTGTGTTTTATCATTTTCTCCCTCTAGGTATGCTAGATGTATCCCATTGTTCATGCAACTCTAGGTTCTGTGCATTCTCTTTTGTATTGCGTCATGGAAGATCCTTGTGCTATATAAATCCAAAGCAATAAAAAAACAAACAAAAAAAACCAAAACATGATACTCCACTAAACGGTTGAAGGCTCACTTGGCCCAGAGAACATGACAGATGACTTACCCTTTTACCATTCTTGAAACTGAAGCAGAATCTTCTTCCTCTTCCTTTAATGATGAGGTGTGTGGTATGAGAGCATTTGCATAGCCTCCTTTTAACCTTACCCCCCTCCCAATAAATAAATAAATAATCTAAAAATGAAATGGAATTTTATCAGAAAGACTCCCCATAGACTCATGGAATCTACCCTGAGGTCTAGCTATTTTTCTATTATATTTTTTTTCTTAGGAAGACCACTCTGAATGCCTACAGCCTCCACTGTAGGCCGAGCATGGTATTCTCCCAATGCTCAGTGTCATAAATGGTAGACCGAGAAATCCCTTTCAGTGAATCTATAACCATTTGTAGAGTATTAAAGGGCTTAACAAGCTGTAAATGAAAGTATCTTTCCCATGTTTTGCCTGAAGCTGCAAAATGCCCCCACTCTATCATTCAGCATGTTTTCACTGTATATTTAAGTAACACAAGATTCCTTAGTCATTTGGTGGTCTTACCATACAATTTTTGTGCATTTATCTGCTGTAGTTGCTCTGAGGATGCTAAAACAATCCACCAGGAATTTTCTTAATTGCTTGCAACCAACAAAATCTAGAGTTTTTGGATCTTTTCAGCCAAACTGCTCATAAACTAAACTGAAGCAAATCTGATAAAAAGGCCCAGCAATACCCCTTTTTTTAATAACTAAAGATGTCAGTTTTTACATGCCTCTCTCTTTGGGGGCTCTAAAAAGGCTAATTTAATTGTTTTATTTTGATTTATCCAAATAATCTTTTTTGCCACATCAAACAGAAGTCACAAAAAAAGGTAATCATCAAATTTCAAAAAATATAATTACTTGGCAAACTGCCAAATAAAAGTAGCTATTTTCCAAAGGTGTTAGGTAATTGTATCTAAAAAGACATTATAATGTAGCACCTTAAAAAGATTTTGTAGATTGTTCATGGCGTGTTTTTAAGAAAAGCAGAGAAAGACATAAGAGCACAATAGGGTCTGTGATATTGTAATTCTCATATAAGAAACACCTACAGATAATGGTGTAAGTGCAACAAGAAGTCCATGGGTTTCTAGAGAACGTACAGGCTTATCTCTCTTCTACCTCAGAAAAGCCTAATTTCTGCAGCAATCAATGTAATTCTCCAACTTAAGTGGTGATATAAAAAGTATTGAAATGCACTGGCTTTCTGTGTGCAGGTGTAAGTTTAACTGCAGGAAGAGTGAAATTGGTTTGTGTTATGATTCCTGTCCTTTTGAATGCAGCTAATGTGTCACTCAGGTTTCAGAACTTCAATAGTGTTAACAGATTTAAAGGATAACTATAGTGTTACATTTTTGTGACTGAATGCCTTTAAATATTATTCTTACAATTTCAGTCTGCAACTGTTAAAATCTGTTACAAAAAAATTGTTAAAAACTTTAATAAAGATATACGGTACATCTTGGTGCAAAAGGTATATTGATATGTTGATTTTTCCCATTACTCTCATTGGTTTGTAAGGTTGCTTAAAGGGAAGGTCCGAGCTAATTAAAAAAATCTACTTACCCAGGGCTTCCTCCAGCCCCTGGCAGCCGTGCCCTTGCCACATCTCCGCATCCAGCCAGTGGCCCGGGGTCTCCTCCAGTGCAGATGTCACCTTCGCCAGGTCGGGATCTACTGCGCCTATGTGAATGCCGCTCACGGTTGCGCTGACGTCGCTGTCAGACAAAGCGTAGAGTGAAAAGCTGTGCAGAATAAATTAAGGGGTCCCCATGTGAGTGGTTATAATCATATCAGATTATGGTTGGATCAAATAACGTCCATAACATAAAAGTACATGAATCTAGGTTACATTCTGTAGGTGCTGTGTTAATGTAGCACACATTTCATACTTGTGTATGACTGGTCCACGAGCAAATATCACTGTTCCTCCTGGGTTTCAGAGAGAAATACCGAATAATCATGTCCTAACTGTGGTGAAGCTGTATGGGGCGACTGTGCAGCTGCACGGCCTGCACAGGCCTATGTCTGCCTCTGGAGAGGTTTCTTACCTCAAAGGAAGAAAATACAACTTTTTTTGTATTGAACACTAAAAACAGATGACAGGTTATGTGGATCTTTTCCTACTTCCTCAGATCAATAAACAGTGCCTGAAAAATACACTTGAAAGCTGGGAGCAGTCTTCCATGCTGATCCTGCGGTGATTGAAAGGAAGAACACTGATGGCATCAGAGACAAATTTAGTAAGTACACTGGAGGGATGGATACCCGGATACCCAGGAATAGAGCACGTGAGCAAGCGCCAAACTGGCGCGAAATGGGTGTTGTGCCATCCTGTCACCCCCTGGTCACTGGTCTTTCACTCATCCAATCACCACCGACCGACACAGGTTTGATGTATCCTGTACCAATTGTATGTGAAGCTGTCATTGTTTACAAGCTTGGTCTGAGGCTGAGCAAAGGAATAAAGCAGTTAAATGGACAGTGCCTGGACTGCCTTTGTGTACTTATCTGCTGAGACAAATGTAGGCTTTTTAATCAGCCCCATCATGTCCATATTCTGGCAGCTGACACAGGCAGCACCTTAACTCCTTAACTACCAGATTGACTATTACATTGGGTCCTGGTCTGATTTGTAGAGTCTCAGAAGGTCCAGGTTAGACTACTGGTCTGAACTAGCACAGTATGTCATGACGATTCTTTTGTCTTGCATCCAGTATGCTGTACACCAGTGATGAGAGAAAATGAGTATATCTTTTTTGCATTCATTTCCACGAAAATAATGTTAAATTCAACTTTCGAGTGAAAATGCCACCGAAATTCATTTTGTAATAAAGTTTGCGTTTTTTTGTGTGATTTTTTTTGGGCTAAAAATATATACAAGATCTTCTCAAAAAATTAGCATATTGTGATAAAGTTCATTATTTTCTGTAATGTACTGATAAACATTAGACTTTCGTATATTTTAGATTCATTACACTACAACTGAAGTAATTCAAGCCTTTTATTGTTTTAATATTGATGATTTTGGCATACAGCTCATGAAAACCCAAATTTCCTATCTCAAAAAATTAGCATATGTCATCCGACCAATAAAAGAAAAGTGTTTTTAAAATAAAAAAAGTCAACCTTCAAATAATTATGTTCAGTTATGCACTCAATACTTGGTCGGAAATCCTTTTGCAGAAATGACTGCTTCAATGCGGCGTGGCATGGAGGCAATCAGCCTGTGGCACTGCTCAGCTGTTATGGAGGCGCAGGATGCTTCGATAGCGGCCTTAAGCTCATCCAGAGTGTTGGGTCTTGCGTCTCTCATCTTTCTCTTCACAATATCACACAGATTCTCTATGGGGTTCAGGTCAGGAGAGTTGGCAGGCCAATTGAGCACAGTAATACCATGGTCAGTAAACCATTTACCAGTGGTTCCGGCACTGTGAGCAGGTGCCAGATCGTGCTGAAAAATGAAATCTTCATCTCCATAAAGCTTTTCAGCAGATGGAAGCATGAAGTGCTCCAAAATCTCCTGATAGCTAGCTGCATTGACCCTGCCCTTGATAAAACACAGTGGACCAACACCAGCAGCTGACATGGCACCCCAGACCATCACTGACTGTGGGTACTTGACACTGGACTTCATGCATTTTGGCATTTCCCTCTCCCCAGTCTTCCTCCAGACTCTGGCACCTTGATTTCCGAATGAAATGTAAAAGTTGCTTTCATCCGAAAAAAGTACTTTGGACCACTAAGCAACAGTCCAGTGCTGCTTCTCTGTAGCCCAGGTCAGGCGCTTCTGCCACTGTTTCTGGTTCAAAAGTGGGTTCATGCTTCCATCTACTGAAAAGCTTTATGGAGATGAAGATTTCATTTTTCAGCACGACCTGGCACCTGCTCACGGTGCCAAAACCACTGGTAAATGGTTTACTGACCATGGTATTACTGTGCTCAATTGGCCTGCCAACTCTCCTGACCTGAACCCCATAGAGAATCTGTGGGATATTGTGAAGAGAAAGTTGAGAGACAAAAGATCCAACACTCTGGATGAGCTTAAGGCCGCTATCAAAGCATCCTGGGCCTCCATAACACCTGAGCAGTGCCACAGGCTGATTGCCTCCATGCCACGCCACATTGAAGCAGTCATTTCTGCAAAAGGATTCCCGACCAAGTATTGAGTGCATAACTGAACATAATTATTTGAAGGTTGACTTTTTTTGTTTTAAAAACACTTTTCTTTTATTGGTCGGATGAAATATGCAAATTTTTTGAGATAGGAAACTTGGGTTTTCATGAGCTGTATGCCAAAATCATCAACAAGATAAGCAATAAAAGGCTTGAACTATTTCAGTCGTGTGTAATGAATCTAAAATATATGAAAGTCCAACGTTTATCAGTGCATTACAGAAAATAATGAACTTTATCACAATATGCTAATTTTTTGAGAAGATCCTGTATATATGTATGTATATATATATATATATATATATATATATATATATATATATATATATGCGTTTTAGTGGTAAAAAGAATGATTTTCAGTTTTCGTGGTAAAATTTAAGATTTTTTGCATTATCACAAATTTTCCCCATATTGTGAAAATGAAAATACAAGTATTCTTGCAAAAAATAATCTCAAAATAAAAAAATGCCACTCTCGATGTGAAAATGACTGGTGAAAATTTGTGAGCAACACTGCTCTACATTCATGAATGGTGGTGGGATAAGGTCACTCATCACTTCTGATAAGCAAGTCCTTTGTTCATGAATCCTGTTAAGCTGGCCATACACTAGGCCGATTCCCGCCAGATCGACAGCAGATTCGATCACTGGGATTGAATCTGCTGTCACATCGTTCCCGCTACACGCCGAATTTCAATCCATTTCGTCCGATCCCGTCGATCGCTCCGTGCGGAAAATTACCGTCGATCGTCCGTGGGTAGGGAGCGCGCCGCTAGCGGCGTTCAAGTGCCCGACGATCCACGCAATAGAGCCCGCATACATTACCTGCTCCGCCGGCGCTACTGCCCCCGGTCACCGCTGCTCCGCCTCCGCTCTGGTCTGGTCTCCGGGTCCGGCATGCTTCACTTCCTCCTGCCCAGCAGGAAGTTTAAACAGTAGAGGGCCCTCTACTGTTTAAACTTCCTGCCGGGCAGGAAGAAGTAAAGAATGCTGGACCTGGAGACCAGAGCGGAGACGGAGCAGCGGTGACCGGGGTCAGTCGCGCCGGCGGAGCAGGTAATGTATGCGGGCGGGCGGGGGGGGGGGGAGCGGCGGCGTCGGCAGCACCACAACAGATTGTGATCGGTTTCAGGCTGAAATCGGTTCACAATCTTTTTGCAGTAAAGGTAGCCATACAATCTCTCTCTGATCAGTTTCGATCAGAGAGGGATCTATCTGTTGGTCGAATCTGATGGCAAATCGACCAGTGTATGGCTACCTTTACTGTATATAGTGAACAATGTGTGTCAATGCAGTATAAAAATCTTGAAACAAACAAATTCCTTGCGCTCCCACTACAGAAGAAATCAGTCACTTCCACAAATCCTTTCACTCTCTTTGGTTATATGCACTGCTCTGCTCTGGTTTTGGGAATACAGACAGAGACACATCTAAACAGAAAAGGATCGCTCCATAGTGCTTTACCAAAAAACATCAGCTTTATTAGATCTGATGAAGGCGTAGAGTGCTGAAATGCGTAATGACGTCACACGAGACATTGTTAATGGCACTTAATGTCATGTTTATTAAAAAGCAAGTGAGGTTTCTTACCCCTACTTGTAAAAATGTGACCACTGCACTATTATACAGAATCAAAGTTTTAATGTTATTTAGTATAGCTGCTTTTTTCACCTAACTAATCAATAGAGTTCTTAAAAATGTCACTGCATTATTCAAGAAAGGGTCAATAATCTTGTCAAGTGCAGATCTAATTATAAAAGCTATTAAAAGTGTGTGAGTTCTAGTTCATCCTATGGTTATATAAAAGATCACAGATCAGGAATAAAAGCAAGGCAGCCTACACAAAGACTGTGCTGATTCCTATCTTGTCACCTATCATTGTCTTTATTACATCACAGATAGAAGGTGTGCTGAGCCAGCACACTGGGTTTGGTTTATGACTGATTTCTTTTGTCTTTTCAGCCTGCATAAATTCTATAGATCTTGTGGAAATAATTACAGATAAGTAAAAAAAAGCTCTTAAGAAACATTGACTTAGGATAACTTAATCTTGATTCATGCCTCCCCATGTGTTTTACTAGTATCCAGCTGCCTAGAACATATAAAAAGACAAGGACAACATGATAATGGCCCCTACAGTAAAAGTCTGGTGTAATAAAGGTAGTCTAAAATGTCAAGCAAATAAAAATGTGTACAGTGTCCATTCAATTTTCTTGAAGTAAGAGATGCGTAAGATCTATGCTGGAAAAGGAAGGGTGAGACATATAAAATATTCCAGAGCAGTAAATAAGCAGGGGATTAAGATAACAATAAGGTATTATCAGCAATAGGTGTGCTCGCGGTTTAAGTAATAGCAGGGTTTGTTCAAGAACCGGCTTACACCATGTTCTGATATCTATGTTTAACCACCTACTGTATGTAATCAGACAGCTTAAAATAACAAATATGGACAAGGACACATCTAGGCTGAGTGACTTGAAATTGAAATCTCTCAATGGAAGGATAAAGTTCATGGGAATAGTATTTTACCGTTTGGAAGGAATAACCCCTCCGCGCTGCTGAATTTATTTCTCTTTTTCTATTTCTTTTGGAGATCAGTTATTAACAGATTAAAGGGCAACTCCTGTAAGGGAACTGTAATTCTGCACATGGCCTATCAGTTTTGGAAACTAATGATTAATTTCCTGACAGCTGAATACTCAATTAAGCTGTCTCTAATCAATCAAAATCCCTTCCAAATTTGATTAGTCCAGTGCAAACAATCCGGACGATCAAATACCGCTTACTCAGTAGCAAGTAGCTGGACTTCATACTGCACCTTTTGACCCCCACTGCAGCTCTCCACTGTTATCCAACATTCAGCTACTCAGTAGTCAAACTTCGTATGGTGCTTAGGGACCCCTGCCACTACCACCACTGCTACTTGGAGTTCGGATATTAATTAACCGAACTCCAGGTCCCAAATTACCACTTCTTCTCCCACTGCTACACCAGTTCAGCTATCCCAGTGGAGTGTAGAGTGGTACGCAGCGTGACCAAGCGTCTGTATAGACGTCTGTATAGAGGCAAAACGGCCGTCGCAGGTCCCACTTAGTGCCCTGGCTCCCTCACCTCCACCATACTGTCACCTTTGAGGATCACCGCACAGAGGTATCTGTTGGTTGTGGCACCCAATTGTATGTCTTGCAACACCTGCAATAAACGCATTGGACGGAAGATGCCCGGAGTCAATCCTTCTTTGTCTGTGTATGGAACATTCAGCTATCCCAGTGCCCCCGGCACCAAGATTACTCAGAATTACTCAGTTGGTACTACCATAGCCACAAATTATATTGTGGTTTATGGTGGCGGCAAACATTCTGAATGTCCCTTTACACCATAATTACTTGCTTTGGGTGGGACCAGCACAGTGAGAAGAAAAGTCACCCCATGGTCACAGGTTCAACTCAAGATAAGAAAGGTGCCCTTTCAGCCATTTTTTTTTCATCTGGAGTCACATTCCTGACCTCCACTTTGAAGTAAAACCAAAGTAAGGTAGATCAGGAAAGTCATGGAAAATTCAGAACAACTGAAGGGAAACACTTCAGATAGGAGGTGCAACTGAGTGTACATGGCTGCAGTGCTCACCTAGAAATTCTAGGAACATGAGATGAGAAGGAAACATCATTTTATTCCTTTTATATGTGCATGGTTATAACTTTAAACGTTATACAATCTGTCTCAGAAAAATATGGGGAAGCTGATGAGTTAATTTTACTATGGTTAGACCTTTTTCCTGTGTTTTAACCCATTAGCAACTTCAATAGAGTTATTTTGTTTGAGATAAGTACACTGCTTTTGTTCCCACATCAGTTTCTGGCTCCTCGTGAATTAACCACTTCCCGACCGCCCACTGCACAGGGGCGGCCGGAAAGTGGATCCCGCAAGGACCGTCGCATGTACAATTGGCGGCGGTCCTTGTACGGGCATGGGCAGAGCGATCGCGTCATTCGTGACGCGATCAGCCACCGGCGACTGGCTTCGCCTCCCTGGCGCTGTAACCCGCCGGCCGTTCGGAAGCGCCGGCGGGTTACTAGCACCCGGATCGCCGCATACAAAGTGTATAATACACTTTGTAATGTATACAAAGTGTATTATACAGGCTGCCTCCTGCCCTGGTGGTCCCAGTGTCCGAGGGACCACCAGGGCAGGCTGCAGCCACCCTAGTCTGCACCCAAGCACACTGATTTCCCCCCCCCCTGCCCCCTGATCGCCCACAGCACCCCTCAGACCCCCCCCCCTGCCCACCCCTCAGAACACTGTTTGCACCCATTCACCCCCCCCCCCCTAATCACCCATCAATCACTCCTTGTCACTATCTGTAAACGCTATTTTTTTTTATGCCCTAAACTGCCCCCTGCTCCCTCCTGATCCCCCTCCCCTCAGATTCTCCCCAGACCCCTTCCCAGACCCTCCCCCCCTGTGTACTGTATGCATCTATCCCCCCTGATCACCTGTCAATCGCCTGTCAATCACTTGTCAATCACCCATCAATCATCCATCAATCACCCCCTGTCACTGCCACCCATCAATCAGCCCCTAACCTGCCCCTTGCGGGCAATCTGATCACCCATCCACACCAATAGATCGACCCCAGAGATCCGACATCAGATCACCTCCCAAGTGCATAGTTTACATCTGTTCTCAACCCTAAACACCCACTAATTACCCATCAATCACCCATCAATCACCCCCTATCACCACCTGTCACTGTTACCCATCAGATCAGACCCTAATCTGCCCCTTGCGGGCACCCAATCACCCGCCTACATGCTCAGATCGCCCTCAGACCCCCCTTATCAATTCGCTAGTGCATTATTTACATCTGTTCTTCCCTGTAATAACCCACTGATCACCTGTCAATCACCTATCAATCACCCCCTGTCACTGCCACCCATCAATCACCCCCTGTCACTGCCACCCATCAATCAACCCCTAACCTGCCCCTTGCGGGCAATCTGATCACCCACCCACACCAATAGATCGCCCGCAGATCCAACATCAGATCACCTCCCAAGTGCAGTGTTTACATCTGTTCTCTACCCTAAACACCCACTAATTACCCATCAATCACCCATCAATCACCCCCTATCACCACCTGTCACTGTTACCCATCAGATCAGACCCTAATCTGCCCCTTGTGGGCACTCAATCACCTTCCTACACGCTCAGATTGCCCTCAGACCCCCCTTATCAATTCGCCAGTGCATTATTTACATCTGTTCTTCCCTGTAATAACCCACTGATCACCTGTCAATCACCTGTCAATCACCCCCTGTCACTGCCACCCATCAATCAGCCCCTAACCTGCCCCTTGCGGGCAATCTGATCACCGACCCACACCAATAGATCGCCCGCAGATCCGATGTCAGATCACCTCCCAAGTGCAGTGTTTACATCTGTTCTCTACCCTAAACATCCACTAATTACCCATCAATCACCCATCAATTACCCCCTATAACCACCTGTCACTGTTACCCATCAGATTAGACCCTAATCTGCCCCTTGCGGGCACCCAATCACCCGCCCACACGCTCAGATTGCCCTCAGACCTCCCCTTATCAATTCGCCAGTGCATTATTTACATCTGTTCTTCCCTGTAAAAACCCACTGATCACCTGTCAATCACCTATCAATCACCCATCAATCACCCCCTGTCACTGCCACCCATCAATCACCCCCTGTCACTGCCACCCATCAATCAGCCCCTAACCTGCCCCTTGCGGGCAATCTGATCACCCACCCACACCAATAGATCGCCCGCAGATCCGACGTCAGATCACCTCCCAAGTGCATTGTTTACATCTGTTCTCTACCCTAAACACCCACTAATTACCCGTCAATCACCCCCTGTCACTGCAGTGCTACCCATCAGATTAGATCCCCTATCTGCCCCTAGGGCACTCAATCACCCGCCCACACCCTCAAAACCCTGATCACCTCGCCAGTGCATTGCTTGCATCTATTCCCCCCTCTAATCACACCTTGAGACACCCATCAATCACCTCCTGTCACCCCCTAGCACACCTACCCATCAGATCAGGCCCTAATTTGCCCCGTGTGGGCTCCTGATTACTCGGCCAAACCCTCAGATCCCCCTCAGACCCCCTTCCGAACACCTCCCCAGTGCATTGATTGCATCTATTTTCCCCTCTAAGTTAACCACCCCCTGAGACACCGATCAATCACCTCCTGTCACCCCAATAGCACTCCTATCCATCAGATCAGGCCCAATACAACCTGTCATCTAAAAGGCCACCCTGCTTATGACCGGTTCCACAAAATTCGCCCCCTCATATACCACCTGTCATCAAAATTTGCAGATGCTTATACCCCTGAACAGTCATTTTGAGACATTTGGTTTCCAGACTACTCACGGTTTTGGGCCCATAAAATGCCAGGGCGGTATAGGAACCCCACAAGTGACCCCATTTTAGAAAAAAGACACCCCAAGGTATTCTGTTAGGTGTATGACGAGTTCATAGAAGATTTTATTTTTTGTCAAAAGTTAGCGGAAATTGATTTTTATTGTTTTTTTTTCACAAAGTGTCATTTTTCACTAACTTGTGACAAAAAATAAAATCTTCTATGAACTCGCCATACACCTAATGGAATACCTTGGGGTGTCTTCTTTCTAAAATTTGTCACAAATTAGCGGAAAATGACACTTTGTGAAAAAAAACAATTAAAATCAATTTCCGCTAACTTGCGACAAAAAATAAAATCTTCTATGAACTCGCCATACTCCTAACAGAATACCTTGGGGTGTCTTCTTTCTAAAATGGGGTCATTTGTGGGGTTCCTATACTGCCCTGGCATTTTAGGGGCCCTAAACTGTGAGGAGTAGTCTTGAAACAAAAATGACCTGTGAAATCCTAAAGGTACTCATTGGACTTTGGGCCCCTTAGTGCAGTTAGGGTGCAAAAAAAGTGCCACACATGTGGTATCGCTGTACTCAGGAGAAGTAGTATAATGTGTTTTGGGGTGTATTTTTACACATACCCATGCTGAGTGGGAGAAATATCTCTGTAAATGGACAATTGTGTGTAAAAAAAAATCAAACAATTGTCATTTACAGAGATATTTCTCCCACCCAGCATGGGTATGTGTAAAAATACACCACAAAACACATTATACTACTTCTCCTGAGTACAGAAATACCACATGTGTGGCACTTTTTTGCAGCTTAACTGCGCTAAGGGGCCCAAAGTCCAATGAGCACCTTTAGACTTTACAGGGGTGCTTACAAATTAGCACCCCCCAAAATACCAGGACAGTAAACACACCCCACAAATGACCCCATTTTGGAAAGTAGACACTTCAAGGTATTCAGAGAGGGGCATGGTGAGTCCGTGGCAGATTTCATTTTTTTTGTCACAAGTTAGCAGAAATGGAAACTTTTTTTTTTCTTGTCACAAACTGTCATTTTCCGCTTGTGACAAAAAATAATATCTACTATGAACTCACTATGCCTCTCAGTGAATACTTTGGGATGTCTTCTTTCCAAAATGGGGTCATTTGGGGGGTATTTATACTATCCTGGAATTCCAGCCCCTCATGAAACATGACAGGTGGTCAGAAAAGTCATAGATGCTACAAAGTGGGAAAATTCACTTTTTGCACCATAGTTTGTAAACGCTATAACTTTTACCCAAACCAATAAATGTAGGCTGAATGGGTTTTTTTAATCAAAAACATGTTTGTCCACATTTTTCGTGCTGCATGTATACAGAAATTTTACTTTATTTGAAAAATGTCAGCACAGAAAGTTAAAAAAATCATTTTTTGACAAAATTCATGAATATAATAAAAAGTAAAAATTGCAGCAGCAATCAAATAGCACCAAAAGAAAGCTTTATTAGTGACAAGTAAAGGAGCCAAAATTAATTTAGGTGGTAGGTTGTATGAGCGAGCAATAAACCGTGAAAGCTGCAGTGGTCTGAATGGAAAAAAAGGGTCTGGTTCTTAAGGGGGGTAAAGCCCGCGGTCCTCAAGTGGTTAAATAATTTGACAAAACTGGGCATACAAATGGGTTCCCATAGCTTTCAGGAGAGAATTTTTCATGCTTCAACAATTGCTGCCTAAAATGAATTTCAGCAGATTTCTACAACAATAATCACGATCGTACTATAACAGATTTCATGAACCTCTATGAAAAATACATTTTAATGAAATACACACTATAGTGACATATAGTAAAATGCAGTAAATTATTCAGAACACCAACTTTTACAGTAATTTTCCTGGTTTCAGCATCGCTTCTCATATCTATACAAATATTGCTGTATATTGGTATGTAGTCCTGCCCTCCTAGTGATGTTTAGCCTAGGCTGATTAGTTACGTGGTATTCTTTACCCCTAAAACATTTTTGGAGACCGGGTATATTTTGTAATGGCTTTGAAACTCTAAGTAACCAAACATTCTGTAGAGATGCACAATACAGGACTAAAGATGTTTCCACCTGTGATAAATTTCAGAATTTAAATCAGGGTAAGGAAAGATTTAAAATGGGCGAACAGTGACTTAATAATTTATAAAGGAATATTGTAAAAAAGAAGCAATTTGATTCATTATGTAATTTTCACTACAGTTCCTCTTTAAAGAGGATCTGTAACCTCAAAAAATCCCCTGGGGGGTACTCACCTTGGGTGGGGGAAGTCTCCGGATCCTAATGAGGCTTCCCACGCTGTCCTCTGTCCCACGGGGGTCTCGCTGCAGCCCTCCGTGCAGCCGTGACGTAATATTTACCTTACTGGCTCCTGCGCAGGCGCTCTGACAGCTGTCGGCTCCGAACTACACAGAAATACCCGATCGCCGTCGGGTCTGCTCTACTGCGCAGGTGCAAGTTTCCGGCGCCTGCGCAGTAGAGCGGACCCGAATGAGATCGGGTATTTCCGTGTAGTTCGGAGAGGAAAGCAGCCACAGCGCCCCCGCTGGAGCCAGCAAAGGTAAATATTAAAATTACAGTCGGGCCTGTCGCCGGCTGTTCAGAGGGCTGCAGCGAGACCCCCGTGGGACAGAGGACGGCGTGGGAAGCCTCATTAGGATCCGGAGGCTTCCCCCACCCAAGGTGAGTACCCCCCAGGGGATCTTTTTCATGTTACAGAGTCTCTTTAAGCGTAACATGGTTTAAAGGAGTGAGAAAGTCAGAATGAGAGACACATACATCACATGATACTCAGATTGTACCTAAACATCTGAACATTTCTATCTGAGGACATAGAAAATAACATTGAGGAAGCCTAAGCATTCATATTTGTGCTATACAGGTAAGAAGGACAATCTCAGTGTTATCCAACATGCTTGATCATTGATGCCATTGATATATTTCATCTTCTGCATCCAGCAGAAAATACATTCCCATGGTATTTGGGTACAAATAGCTAAAATGAGTTAAAGTGGATCCGAGATGAACTTTTACTCATTGCATAATTGTATTCCTTTCCTATTGTTTATAGAGCATTCCTCAAGCCAAATACTTTTTTGTTTTTGTTTTAATACTCTTATTCCCTATAAACTAAACAAGCCACGCCCACAGGTTTTTATAGAGCCAAGGCACTTTCAGACAGTAGGTAGCAAGGGATCATGGGAGCTCAGTCTGGGCAGGAGGAGGGGGAGGTATTACTAGCCAGAGATTTCAGAGACAGAGGGGAGGAGGGAGGAGGAGAGGGGATTAGGTTTTTTTGCTCAAGATGCAGATAAGCCGGCCTCTGTGTAATGTTTACAAACAACATGGCTGCTGTCATTGTATCACAGGAAGAAATAATCATATTCTATTAAAGCTGTTTGCAGCTAGATTTGCTGTGTAAACTATCTAAACTTTAGATAAGATATATAGACCAGTTACTTGTTATAGTTAGTTTTTCATCTTGGATCTGCTTTAAATCTACCTTCTGTGCTTTAACAATACTGAGCTCAGAAATGTGGCAGCTCTCTTTCCTTACTCACCCATTTCTCTAAACATACTATCACTCACTTCCTCTCTGTGTGTCTCTTTATATATTCATGACTTTCAGATTAATGACAGTGTTAAGTCTTTGGAGACAACTTTTTATATTTTGCATGTGGAAACTGTGTTGCTGTGTCTCATTTTGCAGGTAGCTGTGATTCATGTTTATGTCTTCTGAGCTATTTTTAATAGTGCAATATAAATTAATCTCTCTAGAGTTGCATACCTAAACAGAGCTTTCCCTCATTTACAGTTATAAATTCTTTCCGTGTAATGTATTTTTTTTTAACTTTCATATTCCTTCTTTGAAATGTTGAATATCTTGGGTAAATAATAAATCTATATAATACCATTTTATTGTTGTATTTCTAGAGTCCGGGCAGAATAAACTTCATAAGATTAATCTTACATTTAAATGTTCCCCGCCTTAAAAGTGGTTGTTAAATAATCATATTGGCATCCTATAATTCTTTAATTTTAAATAGTTTTTGTAACCTTTTCAATAAACGATATCTGCGCATATGTTACTATTGAATATATGTTTTGGTTGCAAGACTATTAAGTGAGGTTTTATTCATTTACAACCAGTTTTACTCCTTTCTGAAGAATCACATGAACATTGTTTATTCTCTAGTCTATATAAATGATTTAGTTATTGTATTACAATGGTGTACATGAGAGGAAATACTAACAATATATGCTTAGTCTTGTCTTAAAGGATACCTGAAGTGACATGTGACATGATGAGATAGACATGTGTATGTACAGTGCCTAGCACACAAATAACTGTGCTGTGTTCTTGTTTTTCTTTCTCTGCCAGAAAAGAGTTAAATATCAGGTATGTAAGTGGCTGACTCAGTCCTGACTCAGACAGGAAGTGACTACAGTGTGACCCTCACTGATAAGAAATTCCCCTGTTTATCTCTTTTTTGCTCTCAGCAGCCATTTTCTGCTAGGAAAGTGTTTTATAGTTGGAATTTCTTATCAGTGAGGGTCACACTTTAGTCACTTCCTGTCTGAGTCAGGACTGAGTCAGCCACTTACATACCTGATATTTAACTCTTTCAGGCAGATAAAGAAAAAAAGGAACACAGCATAGTTATTTGTGTGCTAGGCACTGTACATACACATGTCTATCTCAGAATCAGAATCAGAATCATTTATTTCGACAAGTACAACGGGGGTTGTACCCGGAATTATTTTTGGCACATACAGGGTCGGTGATGGTACAGCAAAACACAAGCAGTAATGTACATTACATTTGATAGTGAGTACACAGTGCATGGGACATAATACTTAGTTACATAGTCGAAGGCCCCGAGGAGACATCCAAATGCTATGTGAGTGGAGTCGCTACCTTCTCTGCAGCACTCAACAGCTCTGCAGCTATTTGGATGCCCCCCAGCGAGCCGAGAAGAAGCGTAGAATGAGCCTAGATGGAAGAAACTTACAGATGGACCCAGGAGGAGGACTGGAGGGGGTAATCCGCTGCCATATTAGGCACTCAAACGCTTCTGCAGCGATACTTGAATCAGATGCCCCCCCCCCAGTCCAACCCTGGGGAAGAAGAGAAATAGGAGAGAAAAAGGAGGAAAATAAAGATAAAGTGAGAGAGAAAGTGAGAGGGACAGCGAAGAGTGAGTCCCCTTGTGCAGAGCAGTCGTCAGATGGATCAGGCGAGGAAGTGTTCAGGTTCGATGGATGTCACATGTCACTTCGGGTATCCTTTAAAGCACACCTGAACAGAGAGGGATGTGGAGGCTGACATATTTATTTCCTTTTAACCTCCTTGCCGGTTTAATTCCCGCCGGAAAAGAGGCAGTGCAGAACTTTTTTTTTTTTTTTTAGATCATGTAGCGAGCCCAGGGCTCGCTGCATGATAGCCGCTGAGCGGTGGCATCCCCCCACCCACTCCGATCGCCTTCTGCGATCAGAGTAAGCAGGAAATCCCATTCAGAACGGGATTTCCTGCAGGGCTTCCCCGGTCGCCATGGCGACGGGGCGGGATGACGCGTCATGGACGTCGGAACGTCACAGGGAATCCCGATCCACCCCTCAGCACTGCCTGGCACTGATTGGCCAGGCTGCGCAGGTGTCTGGGGGGGGGCGGATCGGCGGGTAGCGGCGAATCGGCGGGTAGCGGCGGCGATCGAATGTTACAAGCCGCTAGCAAAGTGCTAGCTGCATGTAACAAAAAAATATTATGCAAATCGGCCCAGTGGGGCCTGAGAAATCCTCCTGCGCAGGTTACCCCGAGCTGAGCTCGGGATAACCGGCAAGGAGGTTAAACAATGCAGCCGCTAGCAAAGTGCTAGCTGCATGTAACAAAAAAATATTATGCAAATCGGCCCAGTGGGGCCTGAGAAATCCTCCTGCGCAGGTTACCCCGAGCTGAGCTCGGGATAACCGGCAAGGAGGTTAAACAATGCAGATTGCCTGGCTGTCCTGCTGATCTTCTCCCTCTAATACTTTTAGCCATAGACCCTGAAGAAACATGCCGATGAGGTGCTCTGACTGAAGTCTAACTGAATTACCGGCATGTTTGTTTCAGGCATGTGAATCAGACACTACTGCAGACAGAAAGATCAGTAATTCTGCCAGTAAACCGGTATTATTTAAAAGCAAATAAATATGGCAACCTTTATATCCCTCTCAGTTCAGGTGTACTTTAACTTGGCAATTGCTATTATTATGCTGATGAAAAACTGTCACAATAGATTGCTATGTCCCATCAGGGACTCTTTTTAAACTCCAATAAATCTTTATTTTTACAATCAAATGCCAGGGAAAGGCAGGCAAGACTACTGTAAGTGTAGCCTTATTTTCATATTAATACAGTGCTGGTAGGAAATGCTAAATTCTGATAAAAAAAAAGTTATAAACTGTGTAAGGGTACCTCCTCCAAGTAAAGACCCCAGCATAGGTCAGAGTAGAAAATGTATTGGATACAACAATGTGTTTCGCAAGGTAAGCCCTCTTATTCGGGGTAAAAATACTTTTGTGTCACTTTTGTAGGTGTTCTGTTTGTGATACAGCAATTTGCTGACACGTGTATATTTACATAAATAAATAGGCTTACCACACAAAATGCTTGCTGTATATCGTGTCCAGTAAATTCCCCCTTCTAAAGAGGTAAGTCCACCACCCTTCTTCCTTTTTATCAGAATTAGGTGCCTCCTAGGAGTGTATAGTTATGTAGCCTACCTGTGGCAGGAACTTGGGTACCCCCTTCCTTATTTTGTTCTTACTGGAATCAAGTGTGGACCAGCTTGTGAATCCGCTCTGTGCCAGGCTGTCTTGCAGGTTACCTTGATCTGTGAGTACCCATTTGAAAACTTTATTATACCTCTTTCCTAAATTACTACACTTTCAGTGGCTGCAAAGAGATTCTCCAGACGTCAGCTTCTCTTATATTTATGATCATTTTGTATATATATATAAGTCAGGTTTACTTTAAACAAGGCCTAAGTCCCAATCTGATCCAGTCAACATTTTCATTACCTAATTCCAGGGATGAGCAGAAACTACGCCAGTGCAAATTTACACATCGTAGTTCGCATCTACGCATCGTAGTTCAAGTTTCAAAACTACGCTTACGACTTTACGCGTAGAGAAGTACCGCTACGCGTAGCTTACGCCCACTATGCGTAGTTAACATGTGTATTGCGTAGTGAACTACGAATGCGTTATTCGCATCCATTTTTCAGCGTGTGATTGTATGCTTACATTTTAAGGCGTAGTCTACGAAATGCATATGAAGCGAATATTTGATTTCGAAGCTGTAGTTTGGCGAAGCGTAATTGCGTAAAACTACAGGTATTTCCAGCGTAGCGAAGTTGGCTGACTATGACCATCCCTAATTCATGTACTCCTCTTCCCAGCCATGACCAGTCTGATGTGAATATATACCACCACATATATAAGACATGACTGTATTAGATGACTAGCATTGTCATTGTTAAAGCGGGATAAGACTTTGGCATAACATTCAATAAAAACATGTTTTCCTACTTTTCATTACCCATGCAGTTATCATATTTGTTTTTGTGTACAAGTAATACCACTTGTTTACAACTTACAAGTTCCTAAAGTACAGATTATCTGCTGTGAAAGCTGCCATTACATTTTATTCCATTGCTGCTATCTTTCTATGTTAAAATATCTCTACGGAGCATTTTTCTCATTTTTCACCTTCTGTAAAGTCTGCAGTATTTTTCTCATTTTTCACCTTCTGTAAAGCACTGCTAGGAATGTTTACTAACTGTGGCTGATAAGTAAGTGTAAACAAAAGACAATGTAATCACTTTCTTGGCTTTAGAAACAACTTCCTACTGAAAAAGAAAGTGCTGTGTTTAACCATTTAAATTATGTTGTGATACAATTTTTTTTCTAGTAGCAGAATTTATGCAGTAAATAATCTTTTAGAGCAAAGAAGAAATGCTGAGTTTCATACAAGTTTAATGATTGAAAGCACTTGCTTTTTTTTCTATAAATCGCCTACTCATCTGTGTAGTACAGAACGATCAAATTTCCTACACGCATAAGCAAGCATGACATAAATAGCTACCTGTTAGTTACAAGACTGCACCTTACAAAAGATACAAGAATGAAGCTGCTTTCCATATATTATCAATTGCACATCTAAAGCCCTGCAGGGAAGATTTATCTCTTCCTCCTGTACTCTTTCTTTTTGACCTGTGAAATGTCATGATTTATCCAATAAAAGCCTTCATACATATTGCACAATTCTGAAGAGTAGTATTGTATTATTTGAATTTGTATAGCAACAGCTTGCTGTCTTGCTCAGTAGAAAAGAATGAATGCTTCCTTTCTTAAGGTTTTCTATTTTTCAGAGTGGAGGACATTTTGATCACATGTCTGTCACTCTGTGTCCCTGTTATTATTTACCAAGGAACTGTGGTTAGCAGTTGCCACATAAAATAAAAATCAGAGTCTAAATTACAATATAAAATCTTTTTAGTTATGTGAAGTGTTTGCATCTGATCTTTTCTGAAACACTGTGCACAGAATTAGTTTTTATATTGAAAGTAGTAGTGCCAATTTTCATTTGCATTTCATATGCTTTGCTTAACAATTTTCTAAACACAGCCTGTCTGTTATCTTGCATTTGAAGTAGATTGAATTTACTACATGGCTGTGAACAAATTATATTCCTACCTACATGTAAGACTCAAATCAAGTTCCAGGTTATACACAAATGTGAAGCCCACTTGAATGCAAAGGACAGACTCCTCAAACAAAATTAAACACAAAAACCCAAGTAAAGAAGTCTGTAAAGAGACAAGTCATAGTTATGGCTAAAAAGTAGCAACAACATTGTAAACCAATGCTTCTGGAAGCATATTTGGCATACAAGAGATAGTTGCATTGCTCCACCCACTGTCCTGCAATAACAAGTAATTTAACAAGTAATATTTTTATTTTACACCTGAAGTGAGAGGGATATGGAAGTTCCCATATTTATTTACTTTCAAACAGTGTCAGTTGCCTGGCTCCCCAGCTGATCTTCTTGGCTGCAGTAGTGTCTATATCACACACCAGAAACAAGTATGCAGGTAATCTAGTCAGGCATCAGTCAGAAACTCCTGATTTGCATGTATTACAGGTAGAGGATAAGCAGGGTAGCCAGGACAGTTGCAAAAAGGCACTGCAAAAATGCTGTAACTTAACTACGTATTATTTTATAGGAAAACACATAATGCAGGGATTGGAACCCAGCTCTGTTTATTGCTATATGCAAACATAATTTCACATTTTATGAAAGAATTTTTGCAAATACCAAACTTAGATACAATCTCTTTTCTTGAATAGCTTGTAAGTAAAACACACATTACCAATAATTGTGTGCAGGGAATACGTGTGCAGGGAAACAACCTTGTCTAACATTTTGTTATTGCTTAAATCTGTTCCCAGGGAAAAATAAAGTAAGTGATTAATATTTATAAATAATATAGAGGAATGTATTAACTTCAGAAGTATCGCTTAATTTCCATAGTGCTCTGACCTCTTACAACATAAAACAAGCATAAATGTTGTTTCTTTGGCTCTAACACATCTTCAATTACTGGATACATCATTTGCACAGTGCAAATAGAATTAGATGCAATTTTAGAGCATTTGATTTGCTTCCATAGAACAGTTCAATGTGGGCTTTCATATTGTGGTACTTTAGATATAGATAGTTCCTGAGATAAAAAGAATAAAGTCATGAATCAACTGCACATGACAGAAATGTGAGAGGTATCTGGAACAAGAGCTCTAATCTTTAGAGCAAAGACACTAAGACAATTATTTTCTAGTGCTTCAAAGTGCGTGAGATGGAGGAGTAGCACAATGAAACTTCAGACTTAAGACACTTTAGTTTATTATTAAAACAAAAACAACAAAAAATATCTGTGTTTACAACTTTGTCAAGATTGCGATGTCATTGCCTATATACCTCAGCTCAGTAAGAAACAGATAAAAGGGACTAATTTACTTCTGTGGAGCTTTGCAAAGGTAAACCATGATTGAGATTCCCTGAGCAAAACAGGCCATGCAAGTGAGCCATGATGGCCTATCAGGAATTACTGTTTAATTTCTATATATATTTCAATGTTCCAAGTAACTGCTGCTGTGATTAAGCAACTGGACATGAGGATGGCTCTGGTTTTTAACCTACTGCGGACCGCCGCAGTATAAATCTACGGCGGGCAGGGGGCGCCGCGGTTCTGACCGGATGTAAACTCTACGTCCCATTGAACGCGCGCCCCCGCCCGTCCCCGCCGCTGTCCCGGCTCGATCTGCGCCACAATCAGCTGCCCTGCTGCCTCTATGACAGCAGAGCACTGTGAGCCGGGCAGGAGCCGTTTTCATTGGCTCCTGGCCCTGTCATTCATGTAAGCCATTCCCATTAGCTTACATGGAGTGACAGGGTCAGGAGCCAATGAAAGCGGCTCCTGACCGGCGCACAGCGCTCTGCCGTCATACCGACGGCAGAGAGAGCAGCCTGCAGCGGGGACAGAGCGGCGCAACCGTCGGGAGCGGCGGATTTTAGCGGTGATTCGTCGGGAAGCGGCGGATTACTGGACCAGCACCCTCTGGTCCTTAATGGGGCAGAGGGTGCTGGTCCCGAAGTGGTTAAAGTGGATCCGAGATAAACTTTTACTCATTGCATAATTGTGTTCCTTTCTTATAGTTTATAGGGAATTCCTCAAGCCAAATACTTTTTTTTTGTTTTAATACTCTAATTCCATATAAACTAAACAAGCCTCACACATAGCTTCTCTAGAGTGCCTTGGCACTTTCAGCCTTAGTAGCAAAAGCTTATAGGAGCTCAGTCTGGGCAGGAGGAGGAGGAGATTACTACCTAGAGATTTCAGAGGCAGAGGGGAGGAGGGAGGAAAGGGGAGTGAAGTTTTTACAGGCTGAGGGATGGAGATACAGATCATCTTGCTTGTGTGTAATGTGACAAACAGAACATGGCCGCTCTCATTGTATCACAGGAATAAATAAGCATAAACTGTTATAGCTGTTTGCAGCTAGATTTCCAACCTAAACTTTAGATGAGATATATAGACAAGTTACTTGTATAGTTAGTTTTTCATCTCGGATCCGCTTTAAGGAGGCCAGAATTGTTGGGCCAGGAAGGGATTAATAAACTATGCATTTGGCTGGTGGTCAATTTCAGTGGTAGAGTACAGCAATCAGTCTGTTTTTCTCGCTTATCTGTTCTACCACCCTGGGCCATATGTGTGATTCATGCAACTTTCATTTAAGGTTTTTATTTTTTTTCCCATGGTACTTCAGACATCAATACTTTACAGCAAACATGTAAGATAGGCAACACACTATTTTCTCATTTGATTAGAATACATATGTTTAAGACAACTTTCATTACATTAGATCTAACATATTTTCTTTCCCATATGGAGACATTTCTTGCTTGACTTGTATTGTTACAACAGCAGCTTACAATGACTTTGCTGTTACACTTATGTGAAACATCAATTTTTATTACATTAACCAGCTGCAGGGACAGCTGCTTTAAACATAAGTCTTTTAATCCAAATGACAGACGTAATGATTGCTCAATCAATGATGTAGCAAGGATTTGCCGACAATTCGTCCTGTTAGCGCTTTGGAAAGAGATAAGGTTTGAATTCCTGCACAATAACAGTTTACTGTTAATATGTTAGTGCTATAAATACTGTATGTGTAGTGAATGTGAATCTGGAGAGCATTGTCCTACTGCAATGGCATATTTTGCTTGCTCATGTTTTCTCTTGTTTGTGGATATTGTAAGATTAAAAACAGACCTGAGATGATCGTTGGAAGATTTGGTCATTGCATGAACATTTGTGGCAAATTAAGTTTCCATTTCGAGGAAATAAAATCTATTAAGTGCCTGGTTCTTACCTTGAGTCTCCATGAGTTTGGTGCAGTTCATAAACATATGCTGGTTTCCTGATCCAAGCCTTATTGGACAAACTAGGTAACTTTATTTTGTGACCATGGCATGCACATTGTGTACATAATGTGAGCGTTGCTATTTGCACACCACCCATGACATTGCTTGTGTAAGCCCTGGTAACATTGATGTGTGCACACGTCGATTTTACTGGTGGTTTATGAATCAGGGCCATAGTGTGAAATAGCCTTAAGTGTGAGGGTAGGGTTAGCTTGAGAGTTGTGCAAGTCTAGGAGTTAAGGTTAGTGTTAGACACCTAAATAATATTAAGTTAGCTTTAGGTGACATAGGATTGGTTTAGGTAAATATGAAGCCTTTAGTGGCATGTGTATACTTCATCATTTTGTAAGTATGTCTCAATGACATATGACAAGTTAAAGGGACTCCGAGCACCTCTCAGTGGTATGCCTGTCAGCACACTTACCAGCCTCTTGTTTTATCCAAACTCCCCCTGGTATTGCCGCTATAAAATGCATGGGGCCAGACGACTTCATACAAAGTCGTGCTATGACCCCTCTGGAGGAGCCTCTTGCAATGGCAATGCATGTAACTTCCTCTTCCTTCACTTGTTCAATGACCATGTGTGTCACTTCCTCTTACTGCTTCATTCAGTAATGCACTTCTACAGAGAGGATTACTCCTGTGGACAGCATTGACCTGGGCGTTATCACATAGCCAAGATGGCAGTCGCAATTTTCAAAATCGAAGGAAAACTATTTGGTGTAGAATGATTCAGGCATCAAATGAAAGAGGAGAGCACAAGCTAGAGAATGGTATGCATCTTTACATACTTTGCAGTACTAGTCGGAGTCCCTTTATTTAAACTTACTAAGAAGTTGTGAGTTAATTAGGTACACCTGTTTAATGCTTGTTAACACAAACAACTAATCAGCCAAACTCATGGCAGAACCCCAATGTATTTAGGCAACTACACATGGTAAAGACAAGCTGCTGAAGTTCAAACGGAACATGATAATGGTGGAGAAAGGAGACTTAAAAACTACCTGAAGTGAAACAATAAATTACATTTAAATTCTAATACTTAACTCAGTAGAGGCTTCCCAGGGCCTTTTATAGCCCACTGTTCCAGCTGGGTCCCTCTAAACATATGCAAGCTTGTTAAATAGGTTTTATGTGAAAACACTCCCATTGTGGATGTGCTCATCTATGGCTTAGAGTGTGGCCAGAAGAAGAAGGCCCTGTGCCAGAACAGTAAGCTTAATAAGGAGTTTGGAAGCCACTGGACTAACCATCTCTAGGGTTTACAGCAAATGGTCCATAAAAGAGAAACTGTACAGTGAGAAGCAGTTGTGTGGACAAATAAGTCTTATTGATGTCATAGATCAGAGAAGCAACAGAGCAGCGAAGCAACAGTAGCTGAAAAAAAGCAACAGTAGCTGAAAAAAACGTTTGTTACAACCAAAGTATGCAGAACACACAACATGTCAAACCTTGAAGCAGATGGACAGCAGCAGCAGAAGACCACACCCTGTGAGCCTGCATAACCACGCCCACCTCTAGCACAGTTAAGCATATAAATGAGTGCATTGCACATGTTCAGAGAGTTCATTTCGTAGCTAGTGAAAGGTAAGGTGTTTTTAATTTCCTTTTTTCCCATTTAGTTGACTCTTGGGTTTTTGGTTTAGTTCCCACTAGACTGCTTATAAAAACTGGCATTTTGCATGGTAGAGTAGGACTCACCAGATCGGGGACACTTTGGCGCAGTTGGTGAGCTTAAGCGCGTTAAAGCGTAACCAAGAGCCCCTGTCACTGTTTTCCTGTTGTGTGCTGCAGCCCCTCTGTAATTAAAGTATGCAGAACACACAACATGTCAAACCTTGAAGCAGATGGACAGCAGCAGCAGAAGACCACACCAGGTGCCAGTCCTGAGAACAGGAGTCTGAAGCTAAAACTTGCACAGGTTCACTAAAATTGGAATCTGTCAGAGCTGCCAGCTTTTTTACAACGTACAGCCTAAAGTGACATCAACAAAGGAGAAAACTAATTTATAAAGCATTTTACTCTGGGAGAAATTTACACTTTATAGGTATATTTTTTTAATTGTACAGTTTTTCTCGGTAGTGTTCCTTTAAGGGATAGTAGCAAGGCAGTAGGCTGAAGTCTACTGTGCCTAGTTAGAAATATTCCCTCAGTAGTAAGAGATTATCTAGCCACTCCGTGCTAAAAATAAGCACTTCTCTTGTTCCAAAAATGCAAATCAGCAGCCAGCTACCATTGTTTTATTAACTCGTGTAACTCCATAAAAAAAGAGGGCACACACCACTTTGATTGTATTCCAAGGCAGTGACATTTGTGACTTATGCTATTAAAACAAATTTAAACCAATACAATGATTTCATTTGAAGGTAGGAGGAGGACCCCCATTTAAACAATTTTCCCAGCAGTAGTTTAAATGTTACAGATTACCATTATTGCTCCTTTAATTCATATGGCTACTAATTTTCTACTTGTCTTTCCAGGTCTGTTGTAAATGTCAAGTCATGAACGAGTGCACTATTCTGCTGTCTGTGTGTAACAAAAGCAATTCTTCTGAAACTAGTCTTTCATTCACTCATATTTTCCAGTTGCTACTCATTAAGTAAATATGGTCATATTTGTGCCTTATTAGACTATTGGTGTTAATATGGAATAGCAAAACACATGTACTGTACTAATCTGTGCTTGACATCTAAACACTGTAGTCAGGAATATTTAATTCAAAGTTCAGGGAAGAAATTAACAGGAACATATTTTAATATAGGAGTTTAATTTTTCCCATCTTTAAATAACATTTAAATATAGTTAATCCCTTTATTTATGGCATAACCAGCCATGGTATGACAGGTTACAGTTCACAAAATGCTGAGTATGGTATTAAAGCCTAATGGAGGTGGCAAACAACAGTCAATGCTTCAAAGTAGAGAAGCAATTCACACATGTTTTGGGGTATGACCCTATATCAGTTGTGATGTTAACCCCACAATGCATTATAAACAGGCCCGGATTTACATCACAGGAGCCTATAGGCACAGATGTCATGGTACCCCAGACTTCGCCCTCCACGAACCTACAAACCCCCCGTAGAACCACACTGCAAGTGTGCTTGCTGGCACAGCTGTCACTACTTACTTACTTCCCTTGCCTGTCATAGATTGCTACAGGTGCCGCTTAGTATTAGGTTGCCAGAGCTATCCTCAGTATTAAGTAGGCAGAGGTGCCCCCAAGTATTAGGTAGAGGTGCCAACTGAAGGGAGAGCTGGTCAGTGGAATGCCAGAACCCGAGTGAGAAACCTGTCATTTACATGCAACTCAGGACTCTGCATAGATAAGGCAGGCAGGAGGCTCTGGGTAGGGGGGGAGGTGAGACGCCTTTCCATCATCAGGCTCCTGTAGGCACGTGCCTACAGTGCCTTATTGTAAATCCAGCCCTAATTATAAACCCTTCCACAGGAAGTCAGGAAATCAGTGACACACCCATCATTAACACCTACAGTTCAAATATAGATTACATATTTCCTAGGCCCGGGTAGCCAATTAAAGACAGACCTTGTTTTGTTTTTGTAGAAGCTCATTTCCAGCTAATTCAATATTAAAATAGTTTTTAAGTACATTCTCAGTAACACAGTGGCGTAGCTAAGGAGCTGTGGGCCCCGATGCAAGTTTTACAATGGGGCCCCCCTAGCACTCTATACATAACAACTGATACGGCACACCAAAACTTGCCAATGGCTACTACAGTGTCAGAGGTGAAAGAAGGGGATGGGGAACAGCTTGTTAATGATTACTGCTATCCATAGCACCTATAAAAGTGATTATTATGAGCACAGGACAAATAGAGTGCTAATACTGTAGTTGAGGGAGGGCCCTTCGGGGCCCCTCTGGCCCAAGGGCCCCGATGCGGTCGCTACCGCTGCACCCCCTATTGCTACGCCCCTGCAGTAACACCTTAGCTAGCCATTTTCTGTATCACTGACTGGATTTACGACCTTAAAGTTGTGCGGTTTATATTGTCTGATCCTACAGAGCTAAACCTTACTAATGCCATTACCAATGCTTGCTATTAAACCTTTCAGCTACACTTCGGTCCCAGGGCCGGTTCTAGCTCCATTGGGGCCCCAGGGCAAAAGTAACTTAGGGGCCCTCCTGACACCTTCCCCCCGACTGCTTCCATCACTGCGCTGGCATGGGTAGTCCCCCCAAAAATAGCCAGATGTGCCCCCAGTGTTATGTAGCCCCCCTCCCCAGTATAGATAGCAGGATGTTCCCCCAGGGTTAGGTAGCCCCCCCCCCCCCCCCCCAGTATAGATAACCAGATGTGTTCCCCTGGATTAGATAGCCTCCCCTGCCCCCTGTAAAGCCAGATGTGCCCACAAGGTTTATGTAGCCCCAGTATATATGACCAGATGTGCCCCCATGGATTACGTAGCCCCCCAGTATATATAGCCAGATATGCCCCCAAGGATTATGTAGCCCCCACTATATATAGCCAGATGTGCTGCAGACATTAGGTAGTCTCCCCCAGTACAGATAACCAGATGTGCCCCCCAGGATTAGTTAGCTCCCCCAAGCATAAATTGCTAGTTGTACCACTCGGGGGGGCCATTCCTCCTTCCCCTGTCTGCCACTGTACACCAGCTAATGGCTGCTGTACCCGGCAGCCTGGCCAGCTGCATGACACTTTTTAAATGGTGAAGATGGGACAGGCTTGGGGGGCCCCCTGGGCTCTGGGGCCTGGGGGCAATTGCCCCCCTTGCCTTAACGGTAGCGCCGGCCCCGTTCAGTCCATGTTTGCAGATTTTTTTTATTAGATGTTTTGTTGCAGAAGCTTGGTTTCACAAATATGAAGCATATGAGCATTTTGCTGTCTTCAGCTATCAAATGATATATTTTCACCTAACGACACATGGGGGGTATTTAACAAAACAAGGTAGTGTGAACCTGCCAGCCACAGAGACTGTTAATGACACACGGGGAGCCCAGTGTGGTTGGAGGCCCATCACACCTCACAAAAAAAGTCCAATCAATAGCAACGTTCCACACAGTGTGGTTGGAGGCTCATCACACCTTACGAAAAAAGTCCAATCAATAGCAACGTTCCACACAGGACTCAACCCTCTGAAATGAGATATGCAGCAACATATTTATTTGTGCATAGCGGTCATACAGCACACCAGTGCTGTTCAGTGTACTGTATGACCGCTATGCACAAATAAATGTGTTGCTGTATATCACACTTCAGAGGGTTCAGTCCTGTGTGGAACGTTGCTATTGATTGGGTATTTAACAAAACCCATATAAAATTGCCATGCATGTTTACACTATGCATGTAATGCATTTTGCACATACAGCGCAACTCACAATATATATACACGCATTATAAACATAATGCGTGGCATACAATGGTGAAAAACTATCGCTATCAGTGCAAGGTAATATTACCTTGGTTTTGTGAATCAAACCCATTGTAAAGTAAGTTCAGAATTGTGAATAAACATATTATCCTGTTAGTTTGTTGACATCTCCCACATCAAATCTTTTTACTGAGGCTTAGATACAGAGATATGCTGCTCCTTGTAATGGAGGTTAATGGTCCTGTAGAAAGCCCTTAAAAATATATATGAGAATTAACAATCACTTCTTTCTGCTTAGAAACTTAGCCCAATGGCTGATTGACATGACAATTGTTTGTTAAACTTAATGTACCAACATTGAAATGCCAGTACTGAAGCATTACTTTATATCAAACATCCAATCAGGTGGCCAGAACTAAAATAGGATATACACTTCACATGCAAGGGGCGTAACTAGAGGGGGAGCTGCCCTTGTGACTGCACTGGGGGGTCCAGAGGAGTGGGGGGCCCAAATACTAACCTTCCCTTTCACTGATACTCCAGATCAGGTGGCTACTCATGTTATGGGTGTAAAGATCCTGCTGGCCACACTTGTTATTATATGTTCACATGACAGTCATTTTAAAGTTACCGTAGTGGCATTTTACTATGTAATACTCCACTGAATATTTTGCTTTACTAGTTGACTCCACTGACCTCACAGATATTTGCCTAAACAATTTGCCAGTGTATGGCCAGCATTCAGCAATACCCAAGTGCTTTACCACAAAAATAAAGTCAAATCATCAGTGGCGTAGCTAAGGAGCTGTGGGCCCCGATGCAAGTTTTACATGGTGCCCCCCAAACACTCTATGCATAACAATTGATACGGCACACCAAAACCTGCCAATGGCAACTACAGTGTCAGAGCTGCAAGAAGGGGATGGGGAACAGTTTGTTAATGATTACTACTATTCAAAGCATCTATAGAAGTTATTATTATGAGCACGGGACCAATAGAGAGCTAATACTGCAGTTGAGGGAGGGCCCTTTGGGGCCCCTCTGGCCCAAGGGCCCTGATGCGGTTGCAACCTCTGCACCCCCTATTGCTACGCCCCTGCAAATCATGTTTAAGAATGTAAGGTTTATTTAAATCTGAGCACTGAAACATGTTAGCCTCACAACACTTGACTTTTATTTTTCTGTAAATATTAATGTTGTACTGTCTAAGAATCAATCTTTTATGTCTATACCAGAGAGAGGATAAAACATACACAAATAGATAGTAGTTTGATTCTGAAAATGGATCAGGGAGTAACAAATCAATAAAATCACTTTTTTACTATACAAACATCACCAGATTCCTGTGGAAATCGGATTGAAAATTGATCAAACCTCTTTCCTTCTAGCTCTGTACTGCTCAGTGCTGCAAAACAACTATGCAGCCATTTATCCCCTGCCATTACTGCGTTATCAGCTGGCAAGGTGGAGATCAATAGATCACTGTCAAATTCATGCACACAAAACATTGGGAACAAGGACCATCCACTTGAATAAACCCATCCCTTCAGCAGCTAAAAACCGCAAACATTAAAGTACAAAAAAATGGAACTATGCTGCACCAGGTATAAAAAATAGCAAATATGGTAAAAATGGTAGATAAAAACAAAACAAAACAAAAATCATTTAAACGCATGGAGACCTAGCAATATATATGAGGATAACAAGAAAATTGAGTGAATGTTTAATAATATAAGGGCCCTCCAAAAATAGAGAGGTGGCATGACAGACAAATGTACCAGATATTTAAAGCACCTGGAAGAAGGTGTACAGGAGGGGAGTAGTGTGTATGGTACTGAGAATTCTGCTAGGGGTTTAACTAGCTGACTAATGCTTTTTATATGCTGATATATATTTTTTATACTGGATCTTAACCAAGTAATTAAAATAAAATAAGACTGAACATTTTTATGAACATATACACCCAGCGCTCCTCTTTTTTCATATAAATTTCAGTCTTTTTTTGAGTGGGGTAAGAGGATCCCCAACTGTATTGAGCACAACAGCAAGACAAAAAAGAATATAGGTATTACATCTGCAGCACCACCTAGCTTTTTTTTATTCTAGCTATAAATACTAATTTAACCAGAGGGGTACTCACAAATAAGGCTTGACTCTTGAGAACTATAAAACTAACGTCACATGTGTGCCACAAATACACGCGTGTTTGACCTCCATAAAAAGGGGTAATATGTAGCCTACTTAAAATCTAACCTCTACAGCAGAAGTGATACATATCCAAAAAATAAAACGATGGTCCAGAGGCTTCTCAAATGTTCTAACAGCCCACCATTCCTGTGTAGGGTCCCTCTATGCCTATTTTTCACTGGTCAAGTCAAATAGGTTTCTTAAGGCCATGGATTGGGCATTCACAAGTAAGGTCCACACATGCACAAAGGGAAAAAAAACACATGTGCAATCAGTCTTATTCTATGGGGTATACACAGACCTTACTCCTGCATGCCCAGTCTGAATGTACTCCCTCACGGTTGGGAGCATGGACAGAGGATTAAGAGGGACCATGTACTGGAATGGTGGGTTCTATGAGGATCCAGGAGGCCTCTGAACCATCTTGAGGCTTCCAACTACTGAGGTATGTATCTAAGTATCTAACCCCCCTTCCCTTTCCGGTGTTTTTCAAAGTTAAAATACTTAAAACACTTTAGTACAGTTGGTGATGGCCTAACTTGCTACAGGGAAGAAGAAAGCCAGGATGTATTTTGGACATAGATCATTTATCACTCACTGGCAAAACATTTATTGATATACTGTAAAGGCTCATTTCTTTAGGTCAAGTGACTGCCCACAGTATTTATTGACTTGTCCGGAGAAGGTGAGCATTGATGACATGTGTTGTCAGAATGACTAAACTATGTTGGCCTAAACACACATTGGCTTTATTGCAGGGGGTAAGGCTAATACCCACTCTCCTTTTTAGGCCTGGAAACCACTAACAGTGCTTTTCTGTGATTTGAAAAGCTCTTGCTAATGTAACACAATCTGTGTGATTCCATTTGAGGGATGTGACTTTAAAAAAAAGCACCCTATACATTAGCAAGAGCTTTCCAAATCACAAGCGCATAGAAAAGTGTTGCTAGTGGATTCCAGGCCTTAAAGAGTATTAACCCGTTTTTATTATCACTTTGCAATGTTGTTGTGAGTTTGACAATAATTATGTGTATGAGTTCATTGATCAAATTCTTTTTTTTTTTTTTTACTTATTGAATTAAATCAATAGTTCAGTAGAATGCCTCTTCTTTTTCTCTCTGCAAAAACCTAGAGCAATGGCCTGGAACAATGGAGCAATTCTTGACATTTATAATGTTGCTTGGAAGTATGTCTTGTTTCTTATTACAGTCGAGTAATTCATGTTAAGATTGGTTGTATGCTCTCTAAAAAAGTCTTTCTTTTCTGATTCACTTTTCATCCTCTCTCGAGGATCTAGGTCTCTGTTGTTTATTGAGTCATAATCCTAGAGCAGCCAACAGGGAGACTAGAGTCAGTCTTGAAGAAAATTATATTGTCTCACCTGTCAGAGTTTCCTCTAAGTGTTTAAAGTATCTTTCGTCCAACTAACAGGCAATAATACAATTAAGGTTAAGCTTTTTTTTAATTTAATTGTATTTTGCTACATTATGTGACAATCAAAAATACAACTCTGGAAAAGATAAGAGACCACAACAAATATGCTATATTTCTTAAATTGTGTCTTTTATAGGTATAAGTTTTATATAAATATTGAACTGAGCTCATTTGCTTTAGTTTTAAAGAATTGCTGACACTAGTTATTTTTACATTTCCAGTTAACTTATGTACTTCAAGCAGTGTTTTGCCATCCAATTGGTCACACTACAAGAGGAAAGTGTTGAATACAACAGTATACTTTTCTTAATTAAATAAGAGTTGAGGTGATCATTTAATCAGTGCCTACATAAATCATTATGACATGTACCTGTGTAGGACTTTAACATACACTGGCATGGAAATGTTGTCTTACTCATGAATGAATGCATGTTAACAGGGATGCATGAAAGACCTACACATTTTCTCATTACTCCATTAAATCTCCAAGCCTCACAACAATTTTATGACTGCATAATACCAATGTGTCTTAGGTTTATCAAAATTTTATGTCTCTATTCTCACTAATCCCATTTCCACCACAACCATATACTCCGTACAATACAATAACATTTGTAAATTGTTTTGCCCCAAAACACACACAAATTTCTCAGATAAATATATAGTTGCAGAGTGGACTGTGTTAGAGGATATAGTCAGGTGTTCATAAATTCCAAACTAAACTGGTGTCTTTTCAGTTTGGTCTTAAATGCTTCCAGGGCTAGAGATGTCCTGATTGGATGTGGAAAGGAGTTCCAAAGTGTAGGGGCAGCATGACAAAAGGTTCTGTTTCCAAAGTTTCTTAGATGGACTCTGAGGGCAACCAAGGTATTAGATCCTTTTGATCTAAGATTGTGAGAGGTGTGATACAGTTGCAACAAATCCTTGAGGTATCCAGGGTCTGAATTTGCAAGGATTCGATTGTCAATAAGCCAATCTTAAATAGAATTCTCCATTTTATTGGTAGCCAGTGGAGTGAGCAAAGGATTGTTGTTATGTGGCAATAATGGGGTTGGCTTGTTAACAACCTGGCAGAAGTGTTCTGTACTAACTTCAGGTGGTGCGGGTCACTGGAAGTCCTGTATAGAGATCATTGTAACAGTCCAGCTGTGATGTGATCAAGGTATGAACTCGGGCTGGAAGGTCTGCTGGATGTATGAGGTGCTTAGTTTTTGCATTGTTCTTAGGTGAAAGAAGGAATGTTTCACAGCTGAGGTTTGATTCCTGAAGTTTAATTCCCTATCAGTCTGTACACCAAAGCTGCTCAGGTTTGAACTCCTTATTCTTAGTGGTGCTGATTGAGACTGGAGTTGCTTTGCTGTTAAGCATTGACCACTAATGACAAGAACTTCAGTTTTGTCAGCATATAGTTTTAGCCAGTTATCATTCGTCCACTCCTGAAGCACAGTTTAGCTTGCGTTTATTTGAGGAGTAGGGTCTGTTTGAGGTGGAAGCTCTAAAAGAACTAACTTCAGCACCTAAGATAGTAATAAAACCGAGCGATAAGGGGGGAAATATTGTGGTACTCAATGAGGATGTGTATGTTAATGAAATAGAGAGACAACTAAGCGATAAAAACACATACTTACCTCTACGGGAAAATCCTTTTCCTTACATAAAAGATAGAATTAATGATTTGCTTGATGATGGCCTCTTCCATAATCACATCTCCAAAACTGAATGGGAATATTTAAAGGTTGATACATATAATGTTCCCACCATATATGTTCTGCCCAAGCTGCATAAGTCCCCTTCCAATCCCCCAGGAAGACCTATTGTTTCATCTGTTGGTAGTCCTACCCAAAGAATAGGGCAATTCATAGACAAAAAATTAAGTCCATTGGTGCGATCCCTACCATCATATGTTCAAGACACCCGTGATGTTCTGGGTGTCCTTGCTGGTCTCAAGCTGCCCCCGGGGTCCATTCTTGTGGGGATCGATGTTGAATCGTTATACACCTCGATTCCACATGAGGATGGGCTCCAGGCAATGTCCTTCTTCCTCCACGAGAGATATCCTACTGCGGGGGCCCATAATGAGTTTCTTGTCGATTGTATGCAACTGATTCTTACCCAGAATTGCTTTAGCTTTGGCGGTAAGTATTTCCGCCAAGTACGCGGAACATCCATGGGGGCGGCGTGCGCTCCTGCGTATGCGTGCTTACATCTGGGACTGTGGGAACGGAGAGATGTGTTCCCTAACCCGGACTTTGAGGCGCACGTCGCCCTATGGATTCGATACATAGATGATGTCCTGGTGGCATGGAGTGGCAGTGTAGGCGAATTGGAATTATTTGTTTCTGCCCTCAACTCTAATAAACGCAATATTAAACTCACATACTCATATGGCAGTGAGATACCTTTTTTGGATCTACGCCTTAGAGTTGATGGAAATAAAGTGGTCTCCACATCCTTTCGGAAGCCCCCAGCCGGTAACACGCTTCTTCATGCCTCAAGCCATCATCCACCCTCATTAAAAAGAGGTATCCCCTATGGTCAGTTTCTCCGGCTACGGAGAAACTGTTCCAATGAGAATGACTTTCGGCGCGAGTCCAGGGACATGTATGAACGATTTCGCGAACGCGGATACACACATTCGGTCTTGCGGAAAGCTTTAAAACGGGCATGGAACCTGGACAGAAAGGATCTCCTGGCCGCTCGCGGTGGGAGGTCCGGTGTGGAGGGAGGGGGACACATGCGGCTCGTGACCAGTTATGGCACCCATTGGGAGGGCCTGCGGGAATTGCTATCTACTTTCTGGCCAATTTTGACGGCCTCGGATGAGATAGCAAAGGTGGTGGGCCCTCGCCCACTTCTTACCGCAAAAAGAGCACCCAACCTAAAGGACAAACTAGTCCGAAGTGAATTGAGTGTCAATAATGACACATGGCTACAGAGAGGTGTACCCAATGGGTCATATAAGTGTAGCAGGTGTAAACTCTGCCCCTTTATTGAACGAACTAATGTGTTTGAAAATAGCATGGGTAGTGTAAAATATGATATACGATCATTTATCAATTGTAACACGACATGTGTCGTTTATATGATACAGTGCCCGTGCAAGCTCAAATATATTGGCAAGACAAAAAGGGCCATGAAAGAACGGGTGTTAGAACATTTGGGTAAAATTAGAGGAGGTAAAGCAATAGGAGGTATATATGACCATTACAGAGAATGTCACAGTAATGAACTAACAGGTACTTTGGTTAAGGGTATATATAAATTAAAGGTATCCACAAGGAGGGGAGATTTTGATGAACTACTGTACTGTAAGGAAGCATCTTGGATCTTTAAATTAAAGACTGTAGCACCATTTGGTATAAACGCAGAACTGGACCTAACTCCATTTTTGTGGATCCGACGATATGATTGATCGGTTGGGATATGTATGAACCCACAATGAATGGTAGGTGCCATGTGAAATAGGTGCCCCCCAAAAAACAACAAAGAACAATAGGGATGTGTTTACCCATTCCTGCACCCGCGTTGTGGACTACCCAGAATAGACCCTGCGACAGATGGAATGCGGACTCATGAATTGTGTGGACCTGTTGATAACCACATTATTTTATTATGTGATGCGGAGTACTATCTATCCAAGCGCCTGTTGTTTATGTGTCGTTTGTATGGCATTTATCTGTCTTGTCTTTCACCATAGTGCGAACTGATGATGTTCCTATTGACTCCTTTAAGACTTGGTACGCCTGCTCTGCGCAAGTGCCGATCCAAGAGTGACACGTTTATGTATGGCTGCCAGCCCATCTAGCTGCCCGTAGATCATAAGTTATGCTGCGAGTGTGGAGATGGGGCGGGCCTTCAAACTGTTCTTAATCGCATAGCCGTATGTTGAAGCCACACCCTGATGAAGCGCCACACATGACGCGAAACGTTGGTGGGCGGAGCCACGCAGCCTAAGCTTCCAGCCACGCTTCCGCGCTGATGAGTGCTTGGCGTCTCGCGTCCGGCTGGCCTCCCCGCTGATAGCCTCTCTGGAAAAGACAGCTGACTGGACTGCATCCAGAGTGAGGTGATCTTACCATCGGGGGGAGCAGATGAAGAGGACGGCTTCACATCCATTCAGGCCGCCCCATAAGCAGTGAGAGAAACCGTATCTCATGCACCGGAAAAGCCAGAGAAACGCCAGCATCTGTGTTTGGTGAGACCCATCCTTTATTCCCCTATATGGATATATGAACTGTCATTACTCCAGGGATATATGCAATGTCAGCCCCAATTACATGGACATAGAGTGGGGCGATAATCCAATTCCACTAACTCTGGCCATTGCCTGGAGTTTTGATGGACTGTGGAAACATTAAGGGGGGCCCCCACCACAAATTGTCTGCGATTCACAGGGCACCAGTATGCTAGCGCGGGATGCCTGGAGTATGCATGTGTGAGATCATCTATATATATGTTATACTAAACTGGAATATGTATCATTTATCGCTGTTTTGATGGCTACATTAGCTTTTGCATATGCAATTTTAATTGTTGAATCATGAGTGCTCCTTTTATATGTGTATTATTGAAGATTTTCCATGTTTCCTTTTCTTGATTAATACATTTTGATACTTGTCACATTAAGGCGGCTGGTAACCCATATTTTTCGCACAATATGTTGGGAGTAACTAGTTTCTGGGTTTGGCCTCACCCATTATCCTTCATGTGGGTAAGATGGACAAGTAGTTAGAAACAGTTGGTTTGCCCCTTTTTTCTATATAGTTCTGTTACACCAGGTTGAATGATAAATATAACTGGACGCCATCAGCATAGCAGTAGTATATCAGACTATATTTTGGATTTTTTTTCCAAGAGGCAGCATGTATAATGCGAACATCAAAGTGGATATAATCGTTCCCTGGGGCACACCCTATTTTTGTGGTACAGGGTTGGAAAAGAAAGGCCCCAAGGATACCCTTTGTGTTCTGCCAGCCAAAAAGGAGTTGAACTACTTGTGAATTAAGCTATCTATGTCATAGTACTCTTGCAGTGTGTTAAGCAAAACTTCATTACCAATTGTGTCAAAAGCCACTGAGAGGTTAAGGAAAATCAGGATGGAACAACACCTCTGACTCTTGCCATGAGCAGATCACTGCAGTTGTAAAAAACCTTGAGCTAGCCATGGACTTCACTGCCAGTGTTTCATCATCCTGTAAGCACACTTTTATTGTGCAAATACTGTTTCAATAATGCATTGAAACAGCATTTGCCCAATAAGATTCACTTCACTCTGTTACTCTGGCTAAGCCGTCGTTCCACATACCATTGTGACTAGTTCACGGTGATATTTGTGAACTCCATTTTGGTAGCTATTCAGCTGAACAGATGAATATCTTCTAAAATGTTTCCAATGTTCTTAAACCAAGTTCCCCATTATTGTAAATTTGTAAATAGTCCCTTGCTGGAAGTAATTCACTGATCATCATACTCAGATGGGAACTGTAGAATTTTTCCAATGAATTTAAAAAGTGATCACTTGCAGGAAAGTGAGGCAATAGGATGGGTAAATGTATTGTTAAAAGATACTTTAACTGAGAGGGATATGGATGTTTCCTTTTAACCTCCCTGGCGGTATGCTTCCTTCTGATTTTAGGGTTTAAAAGCAGTACAATTTTTTCATGTGCTTTTTGTGAGAGAGCGTGGAAAAGCCGCCGCGTTTGGTATTGAGGAGGCGGCTGTTTCCGCGTCCAATGCGGAGATTTGCACACGGACGCGTGCATCTGGTGGCAGGGCAGAACGCGGAAAGGCCGCCGCCTGTGACAGCAGTGAGGCGGCGGATTCCGCACCCAGCGCAGCGGTCTGTGTGGCGCGGCGTGGGTCTGAGGTGGCTGGGTCTGTTAGTGCACACAGGCTGAGGAACACGCGTGCGCACGCTGAGAGGCAGAACTCTTATGCTAAACATGGGAAGGTCAGCTGATCGCGCTGATCAGCTGACGCCAGGGCAGGTGTCCATTGGTTGATCATTCAGGGGCGGTGCTGGAGAGCACTGCTCCATATTTACTTGCTGCTGGCCAGTCTCAAGTTGTCTGCCGTTGCGATCACTACGTGGAAGCACTCAGACCTTTGTCAGTTCTCACAGTGTGTTTGAACCAGGTGTCCCTGGGAATTCAAAGCGAGCCAGAAACTTTGAGTTATTATTCTGTTTATGCTTAGACTAGTTCCAGGGTGTAGAGACCACGGACCTCACACCCAGATTAGGGAACTGTATTGTCATCTGTGTTATACTCCAGACTAGTTCCAGGGTGCTGAGACCACGGACCTCGCACTTAGATTAGGGAACTGTATTGTCATCTGTGTTATACTCCAGACTAGTTCCAGGGTGCTGAGACCACGGACCTCACACTCAGATTAGGGAACTGTATTGTCATCTGTGTGTAGCGAGACAGACTGGATCGCTAATGAATGTAACAGGGCCTCTTAGTGGATACCGCCTCCAGTGGCACCCTGCCTCCTAGAATCATGCAGACACCAGTATCAATGCAATATATTTATTCCCCACTGACCAACGTGATCTAATGGGGTGAAGTAAGCAATAGAAAATATAGCACTAATCAAACACTTGTTAACTCAGCAAGATCATAACAGTAACAGTAATACGCTTCACACATTCAAAGTGCATAGAAAGTGTATGTCCAAGGTAGCCACCTCCTGCGCCCCTCCAGTGTCACTCTAAACAAGTGTACACTAGACTGGCACAGAACGCACCGCAGCAAAGGGACAAGCTTAATAAACTGCAATCAACACACGGTAGTAACCTCTTGCGCCCCTCCAGTGTCACTTTAAAGGAGTGCACACTACACTGGCGAAAGACGCACAACCATAGCAAAGAAACAAACTTAAGACAATGCAATCAGTAGCACAATCTTATTTAACTCCCGACTGGCCAGTGGGCTATAGTGCAGTTGCACTCGGGGTACCCCTTTAAGGAACATCATGTGCACAGTTGGGCGCCTTGTGAAGAAGGTGCAGCAGCAAGAAGACTCCTGATGCACTCAGCAACAACAGCATAGATGCCAGTGATGTGAGAGGGGACAGGTTAACCAGGCTACAGTTCAGAATGGCAGGCTATGGCAAACAGTCCTGACATACACTGTCCACAGTTTGTTGTAAGAGGAGTGGTATGACTCCCAAACCTCTCAGCAAGGTTAATGCCCCTCTATCACTGCAAAGATGGTTCCTACCATGAGGTGCAGGGCCAGTCCCTGATAATGGTCACTCAGCAGGTGCAGAACTCACAGGCAGAAGTTTTGAGGAGATTGAGATTCACAAACTTTGTAATCCAGCTAAAATGGTTCCTTCTGAAGTCCACGCGGCTTGTACAATCCAGACTCCACCAACCTCACAGGTTCACACAGTTCTGGTCCGGCAGCTGTATCCTTTCACCAAGATCCAGCAGCAAGATTCAGCTCAGGGTGCAGCAAATCTGTGTCACAGGATCCCTTCTTCACACTCAGCAATCAAATGGAAGCCAGTCCTATGGATTTAGGCCTGAAGATCCAGTCCCAGTCACTCCAGACCTCACTCCCAGGCTCTAGGCACACCAGCCACACCTCAGCTCCCAGCAGCCTCTGCTCACTCCAGCCTCTCTTCCAGAATTCTCTGCAGTCTTAAAGGAACTATGCCCTCTAAAGGCAGCAGTACATAACATAACAATAACAGCACATTATATGGTGTTACATTCTCCCCCCACTTGAAAAGCTTGGGTCCTCCCAAGTACGGAATGTTACACAACTTTTCATTAATTCACGGACATAGACATACCTAAATGGTCTGGATATACTGACCATAACTAAATGGAACCCACCAACTAGCACTAGGTACTTTGGCTCCACAGGGATACAGGGTGCCACCTGAAAGACCTGAGTTCATGGTTTTGGGAACATGGGCGTTGATCTCTCGGTGTGAAGCACATACTCTCTCTTCACTGCAGTTCCCCAAAGAATCATAAGTTAATCTTTTAGGAGCTCTAATTTGTCGAGGCTCCCTTTTCTCCAATGGACTTTCTTGGACATTTTCTTCCTGAACTTCTTGTTCTATTATTGTATGACTTTCTGGTTCTTTATCCTTCAAAATATCCACTGGTAGCAATTCTTCCTCAACTTTGTCTGAAAGAAGAGTACCATCTGTATCACTTTCAGTCACCAGGTCTTCTAGATTGCCTGAAGCATTTTGTTCCAGACTACTCGATGGGACAAACTCGGGCGCTTCTATTCTGAGTTGGCTCTCCTCAGCATCTTTCTCCACTACATCTGGACTAGTCTGTGGCACACTCACATCTTCGGGCCTCAAATCTAAGCCATTCTCAAGAGGACCCCAAACAAATCTTCCTACTGGGGGTGCGTCCCATCCCCACTCTTCATCATCTTCTTCAGTGTTGTGGTCACACTCAGGTGATGCTGCCATGCTCCCCTTCTGTGTGGCTAACCGCTGTGACCTCCTCAACTGACGACCTTGATCATGCTCAGCTGCCACAGGATCAGGCATTCTCACTGCTTGTCCCAGTGGTAACAGGTTATTGCGGTGCCATGACTTCACAGGCCCACTTTGTCCTTCTGGCCGAATCCGATATACAGGAATACCTGGCAGTTGAGAACACACCTCATACACCTGCGAACTCCAGCGATCTGCAAGCTTGTGTTTTCCAGGGATCCCCAGATTTCTTAACAACACACGATCACCTGGCTTTAAATCATGAATCCGGATTCTTTGGTCGTACCTGGCCTTATTCTGCTGTCCCCGCCTTTCTGCAGCCTCTTGAGCTTTTTCATAAGCAGTCTTCAGGCTCTTTTGGAGACGCTCCACATACCCCTTGTAAGAGACTGTTGTTGTATCATCACAAGAAGTCCCAAAAACAGTGTCAATTGGCAACCGGGCCTCCCGCCCAAACATTAGAAAGTATGGAGAAAATCCAGTGGCATCATTCTCAGTACTATTGTAGGCATGGACAACAGCAGCAATATGTTTGCTCCATTGAGCCTTCTTCTCACTGGGTAAGGTCCCCAACATATTTAACAATGTTCTGTTGAATCTCTCTGGTTGTGGATCTCCCTGAGGATGATAAGGTGTAGTTCTGGTCTTCTTTACACCCAACAAACTCAGCAACTCACGTATCAACTTGCTTTCAAAATCTCGACCCTGATCTGAGTGAATGCGTTGCGGGAGGCCATAATGTACGAAGTATCTCTCCACCAGTACCTTTGCTACTGTCATAGCCTACTGGTCCCTAGTAGGGAAGGCCTGGGCATACCTGGTATAATGGTCGGTGACCACCAAGACATTGGTAAACCCACCCTCATCAGGCTCGATACATAAGAAGTCAATGCACACTAAGTCCATTGGTCCTTGGCTTTGTAGATGTCCCAATGGTGCAGCTCGCACTGGCTGTGTCTTCCGTTGTACGCACCTGGAGCAAGACCGGCAGTAATTCACCACATCCTGTCTCATACCCGGCCAGTAAAAGCGATCCTGCAACAACTTCAGGGTGCGATCAACACCCAAATGCCCATGATCATCATGAAGGGAGGAACAGACCATGTCCCTGTATTTTTCAGGTAGCAGTAACTGCCATTTCTCTGTGTTCTCAGCAGCTGGTGCTAACCGGTACACCAAACCATTCTTCATTTTCAGATGACTCCACTCTCTAAGCAATAATCCAACCAGTGGATGGTTGATATCTTTTAGGTGGTTTTGGTTATTCTCATGTAGAGCCTTTTTGACACCCCGGCACAGTGTATCTTCAGCTTGATCGTGATGCAGATCTGACAAACTCAGTGCAGGTAATGAAGTGCTTTTCAATGTCACCATATTGCAGTACCTCTGAGGAATTGCTTCATGTGATAGTCCTAGCTTTTCAGCAACACAGATTGTCCGAATCTCGCATTGTAGACCTTGGCACATGACTCTCACACCTGGGGCTGGAACCTCTAGCCACTCATCTTCAGGCTGCAACACATCATGAGGTCTTCTAGAAAGCCCATCTGCATCCTGATTTGCCATGCCTGGACGGTACTTGAGACTGAATCTGTAATTAGCAAGGGCCGCCAACCATCGATGTCCTGTAGCATCTAATTTAGCTGTGGTCAGCACATAAGTGAGAGGGTTGTTATCAGTCTGTACTTCAAACTCGGCTCCATATAGATACTCATGAAGCTTGTCTACCACAGTCCACTTCAGTGCCAGGAACTCAAGCTTGTGTGCTGGGTAATTCCGCTCTGTTGGTGACAGACTTCTGCTCACAAAGGCTATCGGCTTTAGTCTACTCTCCTGCTCCTGGTACAAAACACCCCCTAGCCCATCTCTGCTGGCATCAATGTGTAAGACATACGGCTTCTGAGGGTCTGCATAAGCTAAAACAGGTGTGCTGGTTAGACAACTTTTAAGCTTCTCAAAGGCAGAGTCACACTCCTCTGTCCATTGCTCAATGACAGACTCTTTTCCTGCATGTTGCAGAACGTTATTCTTCTGATCTTGTTTAGACCCTGGAGCCTGCACCTTTTCTTTCACTTGGAGCAAATCATTGAGGGGTCTTGCGATCTGTGCAAAGCCTTTGACAAACCTTCGATAGTAAGAACAGAAACCCAAGTATGAACGGAGCTCAGAAACTGTTTTAGGTTTTGGCCAAGTTGTTAGTGCTTCAACCTTTGAAGGATCCGTTGCTACACCATCAGCCGACACTACATGTCCCAGGTACGTTACAGATGGAAGGCAGAATTGGCACTTTTCCAGCGACAACTTTAACCCTTCCTTCTTCAACCGGTCCAGCACCTTGATTAGCCGAGTCTCATGCTCTTCCAGGTCTCTTCCAAACACAATGACATCATCCAAATACACAAGCACCTCCAGCAGGTTCATATCTCCCATTGTATTTTCCATTAACCTCTGAAAGGTGGCTGGAGCACCCATGAGTCCCGGGGGCATCCTATTGAATTCGAAGAATCCTAAAGGACAAATGAAGGCAGTTCGCTCCTTGTCTTCAGGATGCATTGGAATCTGATGATATCCACTTTTAAGATCCAGCACACTAAACCACTTAGCTCCAGCCAAGCATTGCAATACATCTTCCACTCGTGGTGTGGTATACTGATCTGGAATAGTACGTCGATTCAAAGTTCTATAGTCTACACACATTCGAATAGTACCATTCTTCTTCCGCACCACTACAATTGGTGAAGCATAGGGACTTCGAGACTCTCTAATGATTCCAGTTCTTTTGAGTTCTTCCAGCTGTTTCCATAAATCTTCAATGTCTCCAAGGGCTAGCCGCCTTGACCTTTCCCGGAATGGCCGGTCATCTTGAAGGCGAATACGGTGCTGTGTACTTTTTGCACATCCGACATCATATTCGTGTTGTGCAAAGATTTCACTTTGTCCTCGCAGAATGTTGAGCAATCGTTGTCTCCACTCTGAAGGCAAAAGGGAGTTTTGAGAAACTGAGATCTCCAATTTGTTCTCCAGCTCTTCTGCCTCTCCCCCCACTTGAAAAGGGGTCGTCACTCGGCTTGCTACAAACACCGTTCCCAGTTTTGCCCGAGGTCTTAACATGACTGGTTGTGGTAAGGTGTTTCTGATTCCTACAAGCACTCTGCCATTCTTGCGTTGCAAATCCTCTGCGGGGATAGTCTCAGGGATAATTTCCACCCCTAGCGGCAATCCAGATCCTTCCTCCCCTTCGATCAACAGCAACGGGACTGACTCCTTCCATGTCGTTCTCACTTCAGCTTTCAGACATACCACTTGTCCAGGCATCAACTGACAGTCTTCTCGCTGAGATAACCATACACTTCCAACCCCATGGGCTGGGGCCTCCCGCTCCACCAACAGTTGTTCCCATGCGGCTTGAAGCAAAGGGTGCAATGGACTAGGTGGCTGCCCATAACGGTCCATGATGGGCTCCAATACTCGTCTAACCAGGTGATTATTAGTTCCAAGGATCACTGAGTACCGCGAGGACCCTGGCGTTCGGGGGCAGACTACTGCTAGTGTATCCAGGACTTCTTGAGTTCCTGCCACTTTATATCCTAGCTGAATCTGAAGGTTCACATATCCATCATATGGTAGCTGTTTCTCACTGATTCCCCAGATCTCCAGCTTATCCAGTGCCTGTAAAGGACAATGAGCTAAATGCTTTTCATAAAAGTCTCTATACAACAATGTCACTTGTGCGCCTGTGTCCAGTAATGCATGAGTGAATACACCTTCTATCTGTACTGGCACCACTGGTGATGGTCCCAAAAGATCTTTAGGGAATGTGGTGGCTCCTGCTTCAGAAGCAGATTTGGCCAAAGCTTTCGGCCTCTTCTCTCGTTTCCTCATTTGTTGGCATTGGGTACGTGTAAAGCCTGATGTGGGTGCAGCTCCCAATGACTCTTTTTGCTCAGTCACTTTCTTACTGGCAAAGTCTTTGGAGATTTTGTTACCAAAGTGGTTTTCCACAAGCTGGTTGGTCTTCCTCTTCCTGCTGTTGAAATCTGATTGCCAGCTACACTCCTGCTGGATGTGACCCAACTCACCACCACGATAACCAGTCTTTTTTTGTGGTCCTCCCCTTGACGGGACTATTGCTTCTGTCTGGTACTTGGATACATCAGAAGAGGACCTTCCTGTCTTCTGTGATGTCAGAGCCTGCAGGACTCGCAACTGTGTCTTCTGCATTTCGCATTGTGTCTGTACTACTTGGGTCAACACCTTCCACAGACTGGTTAATGATGCATCCTCCGGAAAGTTGTTTTGAGACACTGGTTCTGCCTCCACTGTACGGACTTGAGAAATCTTCACGGGCCTTGCACTAGTATACCCAGACTTTAGATCTTGTAATGCTTCCTCTTCTCGAATTTTCTTAATCAGTTGAGGATAGCTTGGCACCTCCACTTGATCCCCCAAGTGTAACTTGAACACCACTGGGTCAAGAGCTTGTGATCCCTCTTGGATTTGACGGATTCGGGCCCGATCCACCTGCTTTGGGTCTATTCCTTTACTTAACACTAACTGATGCAGGAGGCGGTCTAGTCGCCTTACATAACTTGACAGCTTTTCTCCAACCCTCTGGTAGGTGTGTTCAAATTGGTACAGTAAATCAGCGGGCTTATCAATCTTCCCAAACACACTATGCAATGCATCAAGATAATCCTGTGCAGTGCAATCAGATTGTCTCATCTTCAAATTTCGGACAGTGTCAGCTGCTGGACCTTTCAAGCTTTCTATAATCCTCTGCTTCTTGCTTATTTCAGGAACATCCCATTCTTCCAGTACCTGAGTGGCTTGGTCCATCCATGCCTCAAAATCTTCTTCACCAGGGGGAGTGGGTACTTTACCAGAGAACAACCGTAACTTTCTGTACCCCCAGCTTGCTAGCGAATAGTCAGGAGATCTACACTTTGTCAGTAGGTTTCTTAATGCTTCAAGGACTTCTGGCCCAATACAGTTCTTCTCTTGATCAATGGCAGGCTCAGATAATGGCCCCATAACTTCAGCTTCCACTTCTGCTGCACCTTTTGGAATGGTCACTTGAACTAACTGACCGCCTGGAGTTGTGAGGGTCATAGGCATCTTGTCATGGGGGACATGGGTCTTCCACTCCAGCAGGGCAAATTGAGTTGGTCCACTTGGGTCTGTTGTACTATCTAACAGGAACCCCCGACCAGATATTGGTAGTCTTTCAGCCACTTTCCTAATCTGTGCATCAGTCCAGTCATGCCCTGGCAACTCTAGGACTAAACAGTGTCCCACGGCAGCTTGGTGGTTCTCACACCATCTTCCTGCAGCTCTTGACTCCATACTGTGTCTGATTTCAAGGGATAAGGGGCGTAGACGTCACCGGGCGGAACCAAAGAGAGCCCCACGTTGGGCGCCAAATGTAGCGAGACAGACTGGATCGCTAATGAATGTAACAGGGCCTCTTAGTGGATACCGCCTCCAGTGGCACCCTGCCTCCTAGAATCATGCAGACACCAGTATCAATGCAATATATTTATTCCCCACTGACCAACGTGATCTAATGGGGTGAAGTAAGCAATAGAAAATATAGCACTAATCAAACACTTGTTAACTCAGCAAGATCATAACAGTAACAGTAATACGCTTCACACATTCAAAGTGCATAGAAAGTGTATGTCCAAGGTAGCCACCTCCTGCGCCCCTCCAGTGTCACTCTAAACAAGTGTACACTAGACTGGCACAGAACGCACCGCAGCAAAGGGACAAGCTTAATAAACTGCAATCAACACACGGTAGTAACCTCTTGCGCCCCTCCAGTGTCACTTTAAAGGAGTGCACACTACACTGGCGAAAGACGCACAACCATAGCAAAGAAACAAACTTAAGACAATGCAATCAGTAGCACAATCTTATTTAACTCCCGACTGGCCAGTGGGCTATAGTGCAGTTGCACTCGGGGTACCCCTTTAAGGAACATCATGTGCACAGTTGGGCGCCTTGTGAAGAAGGTGCAGCAGCAAGAAGACTCCTGATGCAGTCAGCAACAACAGCATAGATGCCAGTGATGTGAGAGGGGACAGGTTAACCAGGCTACAGTTCAGAATGGCAGACTATGGCAAACAGTCCTGACATACACTGTCCACAGTTTGTTGTAAGAGGAGTGGTATGACTCCCAAACCTCTCAGCAAGGTTAATGCCCCTCTATCACTGCAAAGATGGTTCCTACCATGAGGTGCAGGGCCAGTCCCTGATAATGGTCACTCAGCAGGTGCAGAACTCACAGGCAGAAGTTTTGAGGAGATTGAGATTCACAAACTTTGTAATCCAGCTAAAATGGTTCCTTCTGAAGTCCACGCGGCTTGTACAATCCAGACTCCACCAACCTCACAGGTTCACACAGTTCTGGTCCGGCAGCTGTATCCTTTCACCAAGATCCAGCAGCAAGATTCAGCTCAGGGTGCAGCAAATCTGTGTCACAGGATCCCTTCTTCACACTCAGCAATCAAATGGAAGCCAGTCCTATGGATTTAGGCCTGAAGATCCAGTCCCAGTCACTCCAGACCTCACTCCCAGGCTCTAGGCACACCAGCCACACCTCAGCTCCCAGCAGCCTCTGCTCACTCCAGCCTCTCTTCCAGAATTCTCTGCAGTCTTAAAGGAACTATGCCCTCTAAAGGCAGCAGTACATAACATAACAATAACAGCACATTATATGGTGTTACATTTGTTATACACCAGACTAGTTCCAGGGTGCTGAGACCACGGACCTCACACTCAGATTAGGGAACTGTATTGTCATCTGTGTTATACTCCAGACTAGTTCCAGGGTGCCAAGACCACGGACCTCACATCAAAGACTAGGGAACTTGTATATTCCACTCTGTTATACTTCAGACTACTTCCGGGGTGTAGAGACCAAGGACCTCACACCCAGACTAGGCATTGTTTAATATCTGTTATGACTTATTGCTTATCTGACTATTCTTCTGTCATCTGATTTGGTACCTCGCATATCTGATCCTCTGTTGCCAAACCCTGCTTGCCTTGGATACCGAATCAGTTTTCTGTCTATGTACTTTATCTGACCATGTGTTGCCGACCTGGCTTGCCCGACCTCGAGAGCTATCTCCCTGTCTACAGATAGTCTCCAGCTCAGATAGTGACATCACCTTTCAGGTGTCACTCACACGCTGGTCCTTCCCATCTCCAGCCTGACTCCACCCCTTGGAGAGTCTCAGGCTGCTGGAAGATTCCTGTGTCCTCTAAAGCAGTACTCCAGGCTGCTTCTGATCACCTGCTCAGCAGGTGCATGTCTCAAAGTATTACTGTTACACCAAACACTCACATACCTTAGGTGTCCAGAGGTTAGCAATATATCTGTATTATCGGTGATTCTGCAGATCATCAATAATCAGGTATATATCTGTATTCTTGGTGATACTGCAGATCACCAATAATCAGGATCTCCCTGCGTGCTGACACCAATCGTTACACTTTTAGACCCTAAAAGCATGAAAAAATCATACCACGAGAGAGTCTGCAGCAGCCCCAGCATTACTCACCTCCCTGGGCTCCAGCGGTGCAGTTTTCCCTCTGTTCTCCAGGTGGCACAGTGAGATTGCCTGCTGTCCTCATGACGACAGATGGAAATCTCACCAGGGGGTAGCAGAGCTTCGTAGGAAGAAGAAGAAAAATGGCGGTCGACGTCGGAATCCCCTGGGGGTGAGTTGAAACACCCGCTGCGCGCATTGCTCTGTATAGAATCTCCGGCGGCTACCCTGAGTGTAGGTTGATGTTATTGCTTTGAACTGTGGTTCTTTCCACCCTGACTGTAGCTCGAGGTTACCTCCAAGGAAGTTAAAAAATTCCAGCTGATTGTCAGTCCTGCTGATCTCTTCGGCTGCAGTAGTGGATAAATCACACACACTTGAAACAAGCATGCAGCTAATTTAGTCTGACTTCAGTCAGAGCATTTAATCTTCATGCTTGTTGAGGGGCTGTGGTTTAAAGTATTAGAGACACCGGATCAGTAGGAGAGTCAGGCAACTGGTAGAATTTTAAAAGGAAAAATCCACATCCTTCTCAGTTTAGGTTCCCTTTAAGAGAACACCCTAAAGTTAAGTAGGAATATTCCTCATCATTTACAACTTTTTTTTTTAATGAATGTCAAAAGTTATCAGCTGAAGGAGTTTTAAACATTCTCTGTACAGCTTGATGACTCACCTACTTAAGTGAATCAGAAAGTACACAGATGCAAATTATTTCCATTGGTGACTCAAAAACAACAATGTTACCTTGAGACATCCTACAAAGGCAGGCAGAAGCTGCTTGTCAATGTACCAGAACGGGGGTGGAAAAAGCCTCTACATCTCTGTTAAAGCCTATTCCTTGATACATTGTATTTTCGATAGCAGAAATTATATTCTCAGCTATACATCAAAGTATTTATAAGCAGGGCAAGAACAGAATTCAAAATGAGTAAAATAACTGACATAACTAGGAGCATTGGTACTTCCGAGAAAAGGAAGGCAGTCACAAGGTGTAAAATGCACAAATGTGTTTTTATTTGCAATTTATCAGAAAAAAGGTCCATTACACATCATAACCATCAACTATGGACACTGTTTAACAAATTAGCCAGCAAAAATAGCCATTTGCATTAATCCGCAAGGCTTGCAAGCATGCTGAAGCAAGGCCAAACAGTGTAAGCAAATGCATGAAGTATACTTGCAGTCATGATTAGGGATGCTCATTCGGATTGTGCGGAAATGCAATTTCCGAAATTCCGATCGGAAATTGCATTTCCGCATCGGAATGCAGAAATCGGTAATGCAAGTGCGTTAGGCGGATTTCCGCCGGAAATCGCGGAATTTTCTGCCGGAAATCGCGAAAATTCCGCCCGACTTTAACATTGATTTTCTCAAAAACTATACGTTCTTTTTGAAAACTTTTTTTTGCATCTTGTTTAGAAGATTCTGTTTAATAAACCCTGAAAATGTGGTGTTTCTAGGACTTACGGGGGCATTGCTATTAACCGCTAAATTCGGCAGATTTTTACTTTACTGTAATGTAAAATGCAGAAAATCTGCTTCTGCCTATTTTCTGCATTTACATTACAGGAAAAATCCGCCGACTTTAACGGTTAGTAGCAAAGCCCCCGTAAGTCCTAGAAACACCAAATTTTCAGGGTTTATTAAACTGAATCTTCTGAACAAGATGCAAAAAAAAGTTTTCAAAAAGACTTTATAGTTTTTGAGAAAATCAATGTTAAAGTCGGACGGAATTTCCGTGATTTCCGGTGGAAATTCCGCATTGGAAGGCGGAAATTGGTAGCGGAAAGCGGAATCGGTATTTGGCAATGGCGGAATGCGGAATTACCGCGGAATCGGAAATTGGCATTTCCGACCATCCCTATGACATATTAGCAGAGCCCTGCATGAAGATCTACAGTCATCCCTGGTCCGCGGTATGCCGTTTTGCCATTGTGCTTATCTGGTCTCATCAGAGCTGTTGGATGGCGCCTAGCCCAGAGCAGGCGGTGCAGTGTAACTATGGGCATGCTTTTATTTTTCAAATTCCAGAGGTTTTTTTTCTATGAACTTCCAATATTCAGAAATATTTCAGAATATGTGAAAATAAAAGAGGGAAATTATGGCTGGAATTATAAACAATGTGGGCTCACGTCACCAGAACCTGGAAAAATGTGTTTCACATTGTGTAAAAAAACAAAAAACAAAAAATAACAACATACGTTATTGGTCTTGAGAAAGTCAGAAGGATCTGAAGAAACGCGTAGACCTTTTTACTCCGTCTAGGCCACCATAACTGAGCAGAAACATCATCCACCCCGGACAAGCTGCACTCGGAGACACGCTACGCACAGGGGGAGATTGCTACACAAGTCTTTGGAACAGTGGGGACGCCCGCACGCCACACAATAGATAGAGGCATTGGACTTCGCTGATATATCCCCGGGTGCGGCGAGGAGCGGCAGCGGAGAAAGGGTGATGTCACCAGTTGGGTGAATAAGTTTGCGGTGAGCCAAGAGCAAAGAACATTTCACAAGCGGTGGTGGAAACCGGCAGCATTATACAGAAAGCTAAGTCCCGGACAGCGTGAGTAAAAGCATGCTTAAAAGATATAAGAATCTGTTATACTGCAGTATGGACATAATAGGATATCAAATGCATGATTGATCAATCATAGAGGCATCAAACAATGGACTCAATAGCTGAGGGGCAGTGGTATTTATCGAGGGCCATATAGTAAATGCTTGCTGGGGAATTTCCATAAACAAAAGGGATTGGTGCAATAGCTTGGGGAAGGGGAGGATTTTTGTATTGTGTGACAAATTGATTTTATCAATACAGCAGTCATTAATCAAATATACCCAGACTCCAGGTGTCATAATTTATTATAAACAATATGGTGTCCTCATCCACCCCAGCTAGTGAGTACTAAGTAGTTATCTCATTCTCCTCCACCTAAATATTGTCTCAGCCCTGCTTTTGTACAATCATTTTGTAACGATCGGTGTCAGCACACAGAGAGAATCTGATTATTGGTGATCTGCAGTATCACCAAGAATACAGATATATACCTGATTATTGATGATCTGCAGAATCACCAATAACACAAGTATAACTAAACTCTGGACACCTCTGTAGTGTGAGTGTTTGCTGCAACAGTAATGACTTTGAGTGGGACCACCCGAGGATTAGGTGGTCCTTGGCCGTGTGAGAAATACCTCCCTCTGGGAAGTGTGAAGACCTTCCAACAGCCTGAGACTTCCAAAGGGGTGGAGCCCCAGGCTGAATAGCTGTAAGGCCTTGTGGCTGAGAGACACCTAGAAGGTGGGCGTCACAAGCAGGACTGGAGACTAATCTCTCAATGGAGAGGGATAGCTTGCAAGGTCGGGCAGGCTGGGTCGGCAACACACGGGCAGATAAGGTACAGAGACAAAAGGCTGATTCGGTATCCAGGGACAGGCAGGGTTGGCAACAGGTAATCAGATATGTGAAGGTACCGAATCAGAAAGCAGAAGGATAGTCAGGGTTGCAATAGGTCATAACATATATCAACAATGTCTAGTCTTGGGTGGGAGGTCCGTGGTCTCAACACCCTGGAACTAGTCTGAATTATAACACGATGGTAACACAGTTTCCCTAGTCTTGGGTGTGAGGTCCATGGTCTCAACACCCTACAACAACTATATATAGAGCAGCGCTCACCAGTGCCACCCATTGCTGATCAACCAATAGCTACTCGCTCTGAGATTAGCTGACCAACCTGGTCAGCTGATCCCTCCTCATTTGCCATAAAGGTTCTGCCTCTCAGCGCGCGTGCGCGTATTCCTCAATCTGTGTTCACTAACAGACCCAGCCACCTCAGACGCACGCTGCCGCGTGCAAACCGCCGGGCTGGACGCGGAACCAGCCGCCTCGCCGTCAGTCCGCGCGGTGGCTTTTCCGCAAACTCTTACACATTTTATTCTGAATTTGTGTGGACAAGTAAACATAGAAGAAACATGACTCCTGGTTTCATTTGTAACCTGTTTTATAAATGAGGTTAGTGCATTAATCATCATTTATGTTTTCATAGCGTATCCTTAAAGGTAACCTTAACTGAGAGGTATATAGATATTTACTTTTAAACAATACCAGTTGCCCGCCAGTCCTGCTGATCTCTTTGGCTGTAGTAGTGGCTGAATCACACACCTGAAACAAGCATGTAGCTAATCCAGTCTGACTTCAGTCAGAGCACCTGATCTGCATGCTTGTTGAGGGGCTGTGGCTAAAAGTATTAGAGACACAGGATCAGTAGGAGAGTCAGGCAACTGGTATTATTTTGAAAGAAAAATTCATATCTTTCTCAGTTTAGGTTCCCTTTAATTTAATAGTAATGAAGTAAAATAACAAAAGCAACCCTAATTATAGGCAGAGTAGATTGAATGTGCTAGGGAACGTTCCTATAATAATGAATATGCATTCCAGAATCATCCCATTTAATGTTTTGATTCAATGGACAGTGATTTGGGGCTCCTAACTCTCAAATTTCAAGTTTCATTTATAGCAACTGAGGATGTCGGGGATCACTATGAGGAGAATTTTTGTAGGTCAAATGTTGAGCATATATTTTTACAGCTTGCCCTAATAGAATAGTGACAGATTGGACAGTAATTTAAGTTGGGATGATTATTTCCATTTTAAAATAATAATACCTCAAAAGATGCAATTTTGTGTAAACTGTTTTAATCTGTTTACCTCTCATTAGTATTTTATAATTGCTTATGTAGCAGAGACTCTTCATCTACTTTTCTGGTACTTTTTATATTGCAGAGTACTGGAAAAAAAATTATCTCTCAGAAGAAAACTTAGGAGAAAAAGTGGATTGAATTGGAGATCCTGGGCCATATGCAATTCACTTTTTCATCTGAGTTTTCTCCTAGGAGATAATTTTTCCAAGTCTTTTTAAAATAGATTTTCATCATTTTGTAATCGAAAAAAGTACCAAAAAGTAGGGAAAAAAGTACTATCAATTTTTTTTTGTATTTTCTTGCTTGCTGGTGGCTTAAAAGGCATTTTTTTGGCAAATTTTAAAATACCACCTAGGAGAAAACTCAGGAGAAAAAGCTAATTGCATATGGCCCACCTGTATTTTTATTGTTGAGATTATGTATTTGGTGGCATTTTATTAATTGGACCTCATATGTACATCATAGTCACTAGTACTTTGATATTCATAATTGTAAAAATCCAATTTCTCTTGTCAAAACAAAAATCCAATTCCTTTCATTGATTTAAATACATTTTTAAACATAGGCATTTATTTAAAATTGTAATGCACTGTTTCATAAAAATTCAAACTTTCAGGAAATGTTTCCCTTTTTTCAAAAACATTGACATTGTATATATCTTTATTATTGTTATTTATTATTTATATAGTGCCAACATCTTCCACAGTGCTGTACATAGTATATTGTCTTGTCAATAAACTGTCCCTCAGAGGAGCTCATAATCGAATCCCTACCATAGACATATGTCTATATATGTATTGTGTAGCGTATGCATCGCATTCTAGGACCAATTTAGGAGAAAAACAAGTAACTTATCTGTTTGTGTTTGGGATGTGGGAGGAAACCAGTACCTGGAGGAAATCTGGAGGAAACCTGTGCAGACACAGGGAGAACATACAAACTCTGTGCAGATACAGCCTTGGTTGGGATTCAAATCGGAGACCCAGCGCTGCAAGGCAAGGGTGCTAACCACCATACCACCGTGCTGCCCACTATGCCACGCAGTAGTGTCTCATTGTGCTTTACTAGAGGCAACTACAGTAGGATCAGTGTGATTTTTATGTATAGTCAGTCCATAATTAGTATCAAAAATACCTTTAAAATGTGACATTTAGAGCTATAGTGGAAAATGACAATGAAAGCATGAAAACAAAAGATTGTAAGAAACAAATCATAATAATAATTGTAATTTCTTGCCATATGGCAGGAAAGTACATGTCCAATGCCAATGTTAACATGTGTTAACATTGACATTGGAATGCCATGCCCTTGACAATGTTTCTAATGTGCGTACAAAGTCAGATCTTTAAAGGATACCACAACTGAACATGTGTGGTTAAAATGAGTGCAGCACTGTATAGGTTGTAATACGCACATATCGACTGTTCCTCCCGCCCCCCTCCATCTGCCGCCGTTCACACTCTATACACTCCGGTGTGCAGCGACTTGCTTGACCTCTGACCCGGACATACTGCGCCCTGTGTGCGCAGTATGTCCTTCCCCCTTCACTTCTGGCCGTCGCACAGTGCGAGGCTCAGAAGCTGCTGTCCCCACTGCGCTGCGTGTGCGCTCCATTACACCGAGCGTCACATAATTAGATGGGACGCTCGGTGTAATGGAGTGCACACGCAGCGCAGAGGGGACAGCAGCTTCTGAGCCTCGCGCTGTGCAACGGCCAGAAGTGAAGGGGGAAGGACAAACTGCGCACACAGGGCGCAGTATGTCCGGGGCAGAGGTCAAGCAAGTCGCCGCACACTGGAGTGTATAGAGTGTGAATGGCGACAGACGGAGGGGGGCGGGAGGAACAGTAATGCGTATTACAACCTATACAGTGCTGCACTCATTTTAACCACACAAGTTCAGTTGTGGTATCCTTTAAAAAAGGGGGCAAAGGGGCACAGAACACCGTATGTACTGCCAATTAGAGATGGCCTAAACCTCCAATTTTCATTTCACGAACCAGGTTCGCGAACTTCCACAAAAGTTCAGTTCGAACGAACTTTCGCGAACCGCAATACACTTCAATGGGGAGGCAAACTTTGAAAACTAGAAACATTTATGCTGGCCAGAAAAGTGATGGAAAAGATGTTTCAAGGGGTCTAACACCTGGAGGGGGGCATGGTGGAGTAGAATAGACACCAAAAGTCCCGGGGAAAAATCTGTATTGGATGCAAAGCAGCGTTTTATGGGCAGAAATCACATTGAATGCTAAATTGCAGGCCTAAAGTGCTTTAAAACATCTTGCATGTGTATACATCAATCAGGTAGTGTAATTAGAGTACTGCTTAACACTGACACACCAAACTCACTGTGTAACGCACCGCATCCAGCTGTTTGTGTAGTGACGGCCGTGCTGGACTGGTGTGCACGAAGACAAGAGTGCAGGTGATGTTTTCAAGCCCATATGGTCGGGCTGAGGTAGCTCAATGATAGAACAACAGTGACTGCCCAGCTGATCAAATTTGGTCTGTGCACAATGAAGCAACAACCTTATTATCTTGGGTGTGACCCCCCCCCCCCCCCCCCCCCCCCGAGACACTCATATAGCCGGTGATCATTGCTTCATTGTGATACGCAAGCCCCTTCACCGCTGCAAGGTAATGATCACTGCTTACAGTGTCTACATGCACACTTAATGCCAGGTAGTCAGCTACCTGCCGGTCCAGGCGTTGGTGGAGGGTGGATCCGGAAGGGCTAAGGCGAGGCGTTGGACTAAAGAATGTCTGCATGTCCGACATCACCATGAGATCGCTGGAAATGGGAGAAGGATTACTGGCAGTGCTACCATTATTGCGTTGTCCTGTGACATCACCCTTAAACGCATTGTAAAGCATAGTTGCCAGCTTGTTCTGCAAGTGCTGCATCCTTTCTGCCTTCAGGTGAGTTGGTAACATGTCCGCCACTTTGTGCCCATACCGAGGGTCTAGTAGCGTGGCCACCCAGTAAAGCTCATTCCCCTTAAGTTTTTTTATATGGGGGTCCCTCAACAGGCTGGACAGCATGAAAGATGCCATCTGAACAAAGTTGGATCCAGGCATACTATCTATCTCCTCTTGCTTTTCCTCAGTGACGTGACGTCAGGTTAGTCCTCCTCCTCCCCCCAACCACGAACAATACCACGGGAACGTTGAGCAGTACAAGCCCTCTGCGACGCCTGTTGCGGTTGTTCTTCTGCCGCCGCCTCCTCCTCCAAAGAAACGCTTTCCTCATCATCCGAGTCTGACTCCTCTTCCCCACATGACTCTTCCTCCTCCCCCCTCTGTGCTGCCACAGGTGGTGAGGAAACATCTGGTTCTGATGAGAATTGTTCCCACAAGATTTCCTCCCATAACTGTTCCTCTTCATGCTCCTCCACAGCTTGATCCACCACTCTACACACGGCACGCTCCAGGAGGTAAGCGTACGGGATCAAGTCGCTGATGGTGCCTTCACTGCGACTCACCAGGTTGGTCACCTCCTCAAACGGCAGCATGAGCCTGCATGCATTTCGCATGAGTGTCCAGTTGTTGGGCCAGAACATCCCCATCTCCCTAGATTGTGTCCTTCTACTGAAATTGTAGAGGTACTGGGTGACGGCTTTCTCCTGTGAAAGGTATGCACTGACTTGAGTGATACAATGTGCAGTCACACAGGTGCAGTTAACAGGTACGCACGGAGTGGTATATCACACTGCGTGCACTCACATAGGTAGGTGGGTGCACTGAACACAACAGGTATGTATATGCAGTGATGGGTATTACAAATGTGCACCTGTCACACACACACAGGTACCGAGCAGGTACAGTGACACTGCGTGCGGTCACGTAGGTAGGTGGGTGCACTGAAGTCAACAACAGGTAGTAGGTATATGCAGTGATGGGTATTACAATGTGCACCTGTCACACACAGACAGGTACCGGACAGGCACAGTAACACTGCGTGCGCTCCCGTAGATAGGTGGGTGCACTGAAGTGAAGAACAGGTAGTAGGTATATGCAGTGATGGGTATTACAATGTGCACCTGTCACACACAGACAGGTAGTCACTGAATGTGCTGGGCCTGGCAGTGGCACACACACAGTATGAATTAGCAAGGCTGTCTATGCAACACAAGTGTCAGTGGGCCACAGAAAAAAAAAATAGTTCACAAGAACAAGATTAGCTCTCACAAGAGCTGTTGAGGGGTGCTTTTTTTAGCAACAAGAATTAGCAAGGAGCAAGCTAAGAAGCCTACAAGAGCCTAACTAATCTTTCCCTATGAGAGTCTGCAGCAGCTTTCCCTTCTCTAATTAATGCAGGCACACGAGTGAGTCCAAATCCTGACGCTGCCTGGCTTCTATAAAGGGGGAGTGGCTCCAGGAGGGAGTGTAGCCTGATTGGCTACAATGTGCCTGCTGACTGTGATGTAGAGGGTCAAAGTTGACCCTCATGATGCACTATGGGGGTGAACCGAACTTCCGGAAAACTTTGCGTCTCACCGAGATCGCGAACCCCGGAAGTTCGCCGGGAACCGTTCACCGGCGAACCGTTCAGCCCATCTCTACTGCCAATGTACAGCATTACTCTTGGAGGCATCACACAAATAAACCACCTTAATTCCTTTACAGTGTCAATAGGATTATGAAACCCCATTTAGCTGTAATTTCTAGGGTTGGTGTATTTTTCATGTTGCCTTCAAAAATGGATAGAAACATTATGTTCAATTTCTATTGCACAGTATTCTGCATACATGTGGAAATCTCCCCATTCTGCCTGCAAACATAATTTGCACCCATTGACAAATTTTGCAAAATAATAAGGATTAATTTCTGATTGATAACACCTATGTAATAAATCAATTCATGGGGAGTAAATTAAATAAAAAATAAATAAAAATGTCACACTGGACATAGTCAGCATCGAGTGATAGCAAGTGATGAAATTGCCTGATTTAATTTCAAACATCTCAAGCATTAAACAGACTTATACAGAACTATGACTCTAATGGGCCAATGATAAAGAACCCTAGGAGTTTTGCAAAATTTTAGCTTATATCTTCCTGCCTAAAAAAGGTCCTTTAACCTCCCCAGGACCGCCTCACACCAATGGGCGTGGCTGTGGCGGCAGCCCCAGGACCGCCTAACGCTGATTGGCATCAAGTCCTGGGGCTGCATTTTGCAGGATCGCACGCAGGGCGCACGCATATCTCCTGCATGGGGGGCGGAGCTCCGCCCCGCCTTCAGTCTCCGAGAGGCTATTGTTGTTAGTACAGCGCTGCGATCAGCAGCAGCGCTGTACTGGGGGCAGCCGTGTGATACGGCTGTCCCCCTGGGAGACAAGAGAGCTATCGGCAGCCAATCGCAATGATTGGCTGGCTGAGAGGGGGGGGGAGGGGATTGGAAAATAAAAAAATAAAAAAATAGTGAAAAACAGAAAAAAAAAACCAAATATTTATTTTAAAAAAATTGGGGTGCGATCAGACCCCACCAGCAGAGCGCTCTGTTGGTGGAATCACTCCTGTGCTGTGTTGTGCGGCCCTGCAGCTTGGCCTTAAAGCTGCAGTGGCCATGTTAGTAAAAATGTGGCTGGTCTTTAGGGGGGTTTACCACTGTGGTCCTCAAGTGGTTAAATGCTTATCCTATCTAATAAAAGGCAAGTTTCGCTGCGTCCCATGTCCGTCCGTCAGTGCTTTTTGTGTACTGCGCATGTGCAGGGATGCAAAAACACTGCCGAGAGCCGGAGGAGGACGGGCCAGAAGGGGCAGGCGCGGCGGGTGCACGGTGGGCGCGCATTCGCGCGGCACATTAGAGACAGACCTAGCCCGTTTTTAAACGGGCTTAGGTCCACTAGTTATAGGTATAATTGTAAATGTTATTCTTATGTAAGGAACTTAATTGCACACATTGGAGGCATAGGTGTAGCTCTTATTCTTTTGTACGGAACTCAGTTACACACATGGCAATGCCAAGTGCAGTAGAGATGGGTCGAACCTCCGATTTTAGGTTCGCGAACCTTCGTGGAAGGTTCGGTTCGCGGAAAATTTGCAAACCGCAATAGACTTCAATGGGGATGCGAACTTTGAAAAATAGAAAAAATTATGCTGGCCAAAAAAGTGATGGAAAAGATGTTTCAAGGGGTCTAACACCTGGAGGGGGGCATGGCGGAGGTTGATACATGCCAAAAGTCCCGGAGAAAAATCTGGATTTGACGCAAAGCAGCGTTTTGAGGGCAAAAATCACAATGAATGCTAAATTGCAGGCCTAAAGTGCTTTAAAACATCTTGCATGTGTATACATCAATCAGGGAGTGTAATTATTAGAGTTCTGCTTCACACTGACACATCAAACTCACTGTGTAACGCACCGCAAACAGCTATATGCGTAGTGACGGCCGTGCTGGACTGATGCGCAACATGGCCAGAGTGCAGGCCGTGGCAGTTTTCCAGCCCATATGGTCACCGGGCTGTGGTAGCTTAATGATAGAACAACAGTGACTGTCCAGCTGACCAAATTTGGTCTGTCCACAATGAAGCAACAACCTTATTATCTTCTTGTATGTAGGTAGGCATAGGTAGGAGTCCCAGTATAGGTAGGTAGGCATAGGTAGGAGTCCCAGTATAGGTAGGTAGGCATAGGTACGAGTCCCCAGTATAGGTAGGTAGGCATAGGTAGAAGACCCAGTATAGGTAGGTAGGCATAGATAGGTGTCTCAGTAGTTAGCTAGGCATAGGTAGGAGACCCAGTATAGGTAGGTAGGCATAGGTAGGAGTCCCAGTAGAGGTAGGTAGGCATAGGTAGGAGTCCCAGTATAGGTAGGTAGGCATAGGTAGGAGTCCCAGTATAGGTAGGTAGGCATAGGTAGGAGTCCCAGTATAGGTAGGTAGGCATAGGTAGGAGACCCAGTATAGGTAGGTAGGTAGGCATAGGTAGGTGCCCCATTAGTTAGCTAGGCATAGGTAGGAGACCCAGTATAGGTAGGTAGGCATAAGTAGGAGTCCCAGTATAGGTAGGTAGGCATAGGTAGGTGCCTCAGTAGTTAGCTAGGCATAGGTAGGAGTCCCAGTATAGGTAGGTAGGCATAGGTAGGAGTCCCAGTATAGGTGGGTAGGCATAGGTAGGTGTCCCAGTAGTTAGCTAGGCATAGGTAGGAGACCCAGTATAGGTAGGTAGGCATAGGTAGGTGTCCCAGTAGTTAGATAAGCATAGGTAGGAGACCCAGTATAGGTAGGTAGGCATAGGTAGGTGTCCCAGTAGTTAGCTAGGCATAGGTAGGAGTCCCAGTATAAGTAGGTAGGCATAGGTAGGTGTCCCAGTAGTTAGCTAGGCATAGGTAGGAGTCCCAGTATAGGTAGGTAGGCATAGGTAGGAGTCACAGTATAGGTAGGTAGGCATAGGTAGGTGCCTCAGTAGTTAGCTAGACATAGGTAGGAGACCCAGTAGTTAGCTAGGAATAGGTAGGAGACACAGTATATATAGGTAGGTAGGCATAGGTAGGTCCCCTAGTATAGGTAGGTAGGTAGGTGTCCCGGATAGGTAAGTAGGTGCCCCAGTAGTTAGGTAGGCATAGGTAGGTGTCCCAGTATAGATAGTTAGGCAGGGCCTGGCTGGCACAGTAATAACAATTACCAAGGTCCAGCTGCAACAGATAGGGCTGTATAATGTCAGTGAGCAACACACACACAAAAAACACATCTGGAAAACATTAGCTCTCAAAAGAGCTGTTGAGGGGTGCTATTTTAGCAATAACAATTAGCCAGGAGCTAGTCAAGACCAAGAGCCTAACTAATCTTTCCCTAGGAGAACAAGTCTGCAGCAGCTGTCCCTAGTCTGTCTCTAGCAGGCACACGAGTGAGTGTAATGGCCGGCAAGGCAAGGGGGGGTGGGGCTCCAGGGCTTAGTGTAGCCTGAATGGCTACAATGTGCCTGCTGACTGTGATGCAGAGGGTCAAAGTTGACCCTCATAGTGCATTATGGGGCAAATCGAACTTCCGCAAAAGTTCGCCTGGTCCAGGCGAACCCGAACCACCAAAGTTCGCCTGGAACCGTTCGCCGGCGAACCGTTCGGCCCATCTCTAAAGTGCAGTTGCAGGAGTATAGGACATGGAAATCAATGGGCCTGATCCAATTACCTTTTTCCCCTAGGAGACAATGGAAAAAGTACCAAAAAGTAGGTGAAAAGTACATTTAAAATTATTTAAATTATTTTCTTGCTAGCTGATGGCTTGAATGTTATTGATAACGTGTAAAAAATATCACCTAGGAGAAAAAGTAAATTAGATTGGGCCCAATAATATGTCATGATTAATTTGTGTTTTTTGGTCAGGTGAGATAAACTGCTCTGCTAAAATTTAGCACAAACAACACCTGAGCTTCTCAAGCAGAAACAGCTAATTAATAAGTGATTTTAGCTGCCTGAGGGCTATTAATGCGCAAAACAGCGTGCAGACTGTTAGAGAATAACGATGGAGCTATTTGGTGCCAGCAGAATTTGTCCATATGCAAAGGAAAAGGTTTGTCAGATCTGCACCCTGCAATAATAGGACATGTCATACCAGCTTGCTCGGTCAGACATGGTAGCCATCTCTGGTTAGAGATGCCCCGAACTGTTCGCCCGGCAAATAGTTCACAGCAAACAACGCGTTTGCGTACATTATAAGGGAGCCAAAAAATGACCCCTCTTCCCAGAGTCATCAGACACACCCAATAATCTTTCACCACTACTGGCATCTAGTATCCACTACTGCCCCCTGTACAATGCCTCAGTGCAGAATCAGTGTTTTTTTGGTCACTTAACTGTCATTGAACTACTTCAGCCTAACCAAAGGGGCTGGAAAACCACGATCGCCTGCACTCCCGCGAACGTGCGCACAAGTACACTACACACCACAACACAAAGATTGCTGCTGAGAGGACTAAAATTTATGTTCTGGAGGTGTCAACTAGCAAAAATAATGATTTGTTCTCCTGAAGCAATCACTTAAGCTCTTTGCTTTTGCTTGTGGTGCGTTAACCCGGCCCTAACCCTTACAGTACCTTATCCCCGTGTATGCATGCTGGACGTTTTAAAGCACTTAATTCTACAAATTTATGAATGTACTGTGATCTCTGCCCTTTAGAAATTAAAACATGACTCTGCAACAACGTAATTTTTGGTGGGACTTTTGCCATGGATCCCCGTCAGGCATGCCACGATCCAGGTGTTAGGCCCCGTTGAAAAAACTTTTCCATTACTTTTGTGGCCAGAAACAGTCCCTATAGATTTCAAAATGTGCCTGCCCATTGAAGTTTCATTTTCAGTTTGTAGTAAAGACCACAGATAAATCAGGAAGGTACCAGCTAGTCAGGGATTGTTCTAGTAATAAGGTCTTTACATTTTGCCTCTTTTTATGCATAATTCTGGGCAGGTGGGTTTCCTAAATGAGTTTAGGAAAGGTTGAGTTGTAATAGTGAGATAAGTATAGTATTGAATAAAAATTGGATTATTCCTCTAAGAAATTGTTTACTTCAGAAAACAGTAAGCATAAACTAACAAAAGATATATTGAAAACTAATCAAATGGGAGATTGTAAAAACACTAGGGAAAATAGTCAAACAGTTATTGCTGTGCTTTTCTAACACACACAGTGCATAAGTGGCACACGAAGGTGAAGATGCAAAAACAATATAGGATATAAAAAGAATTTTCTGATATCTTAGCTCCTGAGTCTGCATGTGATGAGAATGTTAGCTTCACGCAGGTTACATTCCTCTAGAGGTTCAATTGTTTACATTGGAAATAAAACAAACAAACATTCAGAGTCCTAAAGACACAATGCAGAGAAATAAAACATTTTTGCTTACCAGTGGGCAATACAGTTTAAAACATTCTATGCTATCTCAGGATCATTCTTCTTCTTCAAGTTCGTCTTTCTTCACGTATTTGTTTTATACATCTTCATCTCCTTTCCACCTTAAAGAGACTCTGTAACAAAAAAAATGCCCTGGCTTGTACTCACCTCGGGAGAGGGAAGCCTTAGGGTACCAATGAGTCTATCCCCATTCCTGTAGCTGCAGGCAGTCCAGCGCTAAATCACTCAAAGTGTCTCGGGAATCCTCTACCGACAAGCCTGACAAGCGCTGATAAGCTCTGATTTATTTACCTTGCCGGGATCCAGCGTAGGCGCAGTAGCAGCTCTTCCTTCGAATAAGGCGGAAATAGCTGAACCCGATCATATCCGCTCTAATGAGCAGACACAAGAGGACTTGTGCTTGCGCAGTAGAGCGGATCAATCGGGTTCGGCTATATCCGCCTGATCCCGATAGTAGATCCACTAGTACGCCTGCGCTGGATCCCGGGAGGTAAATATTTACATCACCGTACTTCGGGGGGCTGCAGCTAGACAACGGAGGGACACAGAAGAATGGGGAAGCCTCGTTAGGATCCAGAGGCTTCCCCCTCATGAGGTTAGTACCCCCCAGGGGACTTTTTCTGCATTACAGGTTTTCTTTAATCTCCTAATATACTATATCAAAGGCTAGTAGTGCCCATTTAAACTCTAAACAATAAGCAACTGTAAGCAATAAATCATTTGAGATGAAACTATAGTATATAAGAAGCATTTAAACTAGAGGCAAATCTTCCCATCCATGTAGCAAAAATACTCTTTCAGACATCTGGCGATGCTACAAATCACCCCACAGTGAAATGACCAGCACTGAGGATATCAGGCTGATGTTGCACAGCCAAGTAGGTTATTTGATTCAAGTCACTGGGGCAAATAGAGAAAAGGCCAGAGAACACTGCAACAAAACTCTTGGTCACCCCCAACAGGCCTGAAAAAAAAAGACTTATGTTGCTAATCATCATCAGTAAACACGTTTGGTTCTGCACATTTGAAAATACACATTAAAGTACATCTGAAGTGAGAGGGATATGGAGGCTGCCATATGTATTTCCTATTAAACAATATAAATTGCCTGGTTGTCCTGTTGCCCATCTGCCTCTAATACATTTAGCCATAGACGCTGAACAACCATGCTGCAGATCAGGTGTTTCTGACAACAATCTGACAAGATTATCTCCATGCTTGTCTCAGGTGTGTGATTCACACTCTATTGATGCCATACAGATCAGCAAGACTGTGGGACAACTGGTATTGCTTAAAAGGTTAAGAATACGGCAGCCTCCATATCGCTCTAGCTTCAGATTCCCTTTAAAGACAAAGCTCCTGGAAAGAGGATATAGATCTTAATATGGCCTACAAAAAAGTGAGACAGTGTATGTGAAATCCTCACTGGGCTATGACATAGCTGAGAGCGCACAATTTGGTTATGATTAAACTGTAGCCAAGTTCATATAGCAGTAGGGACAGCACTCAGAATGGTTATATAGTGGCACGGATGTAAGTTTAGTGAGAGAAGATAGGAATGGGATTCAGCTATAATTTACAATATATAGGCAATATAATAAGGTAGCAGGTAGGGATGAGCAGGTGAAATTTCAGAACCGGAACTTTACAGAAATTCACAGCGAATTGGCCCATTTTTGCTTACCAAACTTTTTTTGTGGTACTTAAGCATATTTTACCTATACAATCCGCCTTTCACATTTCCACAAATTAACTGCGAGATTTTGAGGCAAAATAGCAATGAATAATGCTGTTAACTTTTGGGGTTAATACCATACATGCTATAATAACCACATTTTCTACATATGTAATGGAGAATAATGGGAACAAATTGAATTTTCTTTTGAAAAGTATCTAGTTTTTGAGAAAACTGATTTTCAAAAACAGCAGTGAAGGGATTTCCTGTTGGTCAGTAAGTAGTATACTGACCAACAGGAAAGCCCTCCAAGAAATCCACTGCTGTTTCTGAAGATATATGTACATTTTCAATACCAATGAGTAGATACATTTTCTGTCTCTTAAAGAGGAACTCCAGTGAAAATAACGTAATGAATAAAAGTGCTTAATTGTTACAATAATTATGTATAAATGATTTAGTCAGTGTGTGCCCATTGTAAAATCGTTCCTCTCCCTGATTTACATTCTGACATTTATCATATGGTGACATTTTTACTGCTAGCAGGTGGTCAGTGAAAGTAGCTGCTGCTTGCTTTTTTGGCAGTTGGAAACAGCTGTTGTTTCCCACAATGCAACAAGGCTCCCACAGTGTGATGTCAGCCCCATGGTCCTGACATCAGACTGTGGGAGGGGTTTCAACACAATATCAGCCATACAGAGCCCCCTGATGATCCGTTTGAGAAAAGGAATAAAGTTCTCATGGGAACAGGGATATCAGCTATTGATTGAGATGAAGTTCAATTCTTGGTCACGGTTTCTCTTTAAGCTACACTAGCTGTAATCATTCAGGATTCAGCTCATGAACATAACGGGACAATTTTGTTTTACATTTTTTTAGCCAAACATATCACACTACAGGTCATTAACTGAATCCATAATTTGCAGTTAATTTTGCATAATAATTTAAATTGCTCATACAATGGTTAACAAAATATAGTAATACTAGCCGACCCGCGGCGTAGCATACGCCGCATAAGAGGGTAGAGGGCAGGAAGGGGGTATTGGGCACAGCGGCGGGGAGGGGGGTTGGACCCCCCTCAACTGGGTCCCCCATGTGTGCTCTACCTCCAGCTTAAGCTCAGCAGGAACCCCCCCCCTCACCTGGGTCCCCCATGTGCACTCCTCCTCCAGCTTAAGCTCAGCAGGAACCCCCCCTCACATGGGTCCCCCATGTGCGCTCCCCCTCCTGCTTAAGCACAGTAGCAGCCGCCGCTATTAGTAAGAGGCAGCAGGCGGGGATGACTCACCTCTTCCGTGTTCCATCGTGCGTTCCACTGTCGTCATTTCCTGCAATGCTGCACACTGTATTGGTGTAATTTGCCTTTTTAAAACAGAAGGAAATCTGCAACAATTCAGCTATAAGTGAACATTTGTCGTTACCCACAATGCACTGCTACTAAATATGCAAATTACCCCTTTTCCCCCTTGGTAAGCCAAGCAAGCATTAGAGCTGCTGGTGTATAGCAAGCATATAGCTTTAAATTTTTCGCAGTCATATCAAACCCACATGTAGACAGCCTGTTTCAGACTTTTGGTCCTCATCAGTACATGGCAAAGATTGATACGACTGTAGGAGATAGGGCTTGGACCAGTACAACAGAGTATCCAAGCAGCTCAGGGTGACCCAAACCACTCGGAATGTATAGTGGGATAAAAGGGACCAAAACAACCTCCTACTAAAAAAAGCAAAGCGTGGTGTAATTTGCCTTCCTAAAACAGAAGGAAATATGCAATAATTCAGCTATAAGTGAACATTTGTGGTTACCCACAATGCACTGCTACTAAATATGCAAATAATTCCTTTTCACCCTTAGTATGCTAAACAAGCATCCAGAACCACTGGTGTATAGCAAGCCTATAGCTTCAAATTTTACACGGCCATATCAAACCCACACGTGACAGCCTGTTTCAGACTTTTAGTCATCATCTGTACATGGCAAGGATTGATATGGCTGTATGAGATAGGGTTTGGACCAGTACAACAGAATAACCAAGCAGCTCAGGGCGACCCAAACCACTCAGAATGTATAGGTGGATAAAAGGGACCAAAAAGACCTTCTACTAACAAAATCAAAGCTTGGTATAATTTGCCTTCTTAAAACACAAAAAAATCTGCAATAATTCAGATATAAGTGAACATTTGTGATTACCCACAATGCACCGCTACCAAATATGCAAATTATTCCTTTTCACCCTTGGTAAGTCAAGCAAGCCTATAGCTCTAAATTTTACACAGCCATATCAAACCCATATGTGACAGCGTGTTTCAGACTTTTGGTCCTCATCTGTACATGGCAAGGATTGATATGGCTGTATGAGATAGGGCTTGGACCAGTACAAAAGAGTAACCAAGCAGCTCAGGGTGACCCAAACTACTAAGAATGTATAGGAGGATAAAAGAGACCAAAAAGCCCTCCTACTAAAAAAAGCAAAGCTTGGTGTAATTTTCCTTCTTAAAACAGAAGCAAATCTGCAATAATTCAGCTATAAGTGAACATATGTGATTACCCACAATGCACTGCTACTGAATATGCAAATGATCCCTCTTTGCCCTTGGTTTGATATGACACTACTTCTTATTCTTGCTTGGACCAGCACCTTCTTCTTGCTTTGACCGGCCCTGGGGGCAGGGCGCTACTTCTTCTTCTTGCTTGAAGGTTGAGGCACTTACTCTATTATATATATAGATTTAAAATGTCATAATCTGAATACATTCTGAAACCTAAAAAGTGTAGCCCAACTAAATCCCACATGCTGATACTAACTGCAGCCAATGCTGCCATCTATATTCACAGCTCATGATGAATCATCTGTGCAGCTGCAGTTGCTGCTCCCATGGAGCTTAGTACTGCTGGTACCTTTGGTGCTTCTGACAGTCTTCATCGTCCATTCACAATGATAAAGCTGCACATATGCACACATACTAGCTAATGATGCACTTGCAGCTTTTGTAGAGTGGTACAAGTGGCCATGAGCCCCTGAGAAACATTCCCTGCAGAGATGAATGTGACTCATTGTGGCCTGTAATTAATAATGGGAGCCTTGACTGCAGGATATACAGTACTTTACTAAGTTTATGTTTCAAAGCCCTAGAAGCCTCTAATGATTAAATGTTTGGCTGTTCTTTAGCCTGTGAGCATGAAAGTTAACCTGGACAAAAAGCACTTTAGGCTAATGATTTTATAACACTGAAAGCACTGTGCCAAAAGCAATTGGTTTGACTTGTACAACTCTCTCCAAGTATTTATGGGCTATTGGTAGAATTTAACAGCCTGTAGCTTTATTATTTAATCCTTAGCAAGCTTCCAGGTTTTACCCCATATCATTCATTTTCCTGCCATATAATCCTCAGTATTGTAAACCATTTTTATCATATATCCTGTCGCATAATGCTAATATTGTTTTGGTCATAAACAAATATTCACCATTGAGATTTTATTTTTCTTTTGCTACTTTTTGAAATGTTTCTAAATATTAAAATATATAATGTGCTGGCTATGTATTTTCCTTGCCTAGTTTGTGTGTGTCAAGAAACATGAATGCAGCTTAAAACATCATTTAAAATTAGGCTTAATGTTAACTTCCGCCACAAACCTCAAACCTTTCCAAAAAAAACAAAGTGTAACGTACAAGCCTTTTTTTTTATATGTTTGGACTTTTCATGACAGGAAAAGTCTTTAAATATGTTCCTATTCTTGGTATGATATGGAACTAGGGGAGACAATTATTTTTCCTTTTTTGTAGTGTAAAGCCAAGATGAAAAACAGATAGGTCATGGGCGCAATGTCTCTTGCACACATTGTTAGAGTCCTAATTTGGCAGATCTTTCAAAAGGCTGAGCTTCAGCATCAAACTATAGTATTATGATGGAGTGCTGTTTGAAAAATCCATCACAGACCAAGTCAAGGTGAAACACAATACTGAAATAAAATCCTATTCCCCATTCTTTTTTCTCAGAAATTGGCACCCTGTTAAGTCTAGTCAATGTAAGAAAACAGTGGAAATATTGTTTGAAACTCAAAACAAGCTAGCAATTTTGTTTGTTTCTGAAACGACTGTGAAGACTTAATATTGCAGGTGTTTGACAGTTGTTTTCTCACATAGAGAATCACTTGGTAAACTTTATTTTCTGTTCCACTTATCAGTTAATTTAAAAAAAAAGTTTCATAGAAATATTAACATTTTTGTGCCAGCATTTTGACCAATTGTCACCATGCACAATTAAGACTCCTCTGACTAATACTTCAACTCAGGCAAAAAATAGCTCAATGTGTTAAAACAATATTTGTTGCCATTTATTTAAAACAAATGATGCCTAAAAGACAAAGTATACAATGCAACCTATGTCTATCTACCACTGGTACAATGGCTGCAATGTGAAAAAATAATAATTATATTTTGTTGAGGAGCACAGAGCTAATAATAACTTAACAACAACAAAAAGTCTAGCACTCAGGGTAATACGCTATGTGATACTAACAATATTTCAAGTTGTGGCTGCAAGATATCTTGAATAGTGTTGAGTAGATCATTTTCTGAATATGCCAATCTCTGCTCACATAAATAAGCAGACTTTTAGCAGACTTTTTGAGTTGATAGCAACTACTTCTGTCAGGGTTTGTGGAGGTAGCGTTTATATTTTAAATAATCTACTTCACTCAGTTTTTCAAAGTCTCAGTCATCTTGGGTGAGGATTATCTAGCATGTGTATGAGGTGATTTCCAGAATTATTCAAGCCCTTGAAGATAGAGCTACATTACATTTACATCTTCATTAGAGATGGCCCGAACTGTTCACCAGCGAACGGTTCCCGGCAAACTTCCGGTGGTTCGTGTTCGCCATATAAGGCGAACTTTACCGGAAGTTCGGTTCGCCCCCATAATGCACCATTAGAGTCAACTTTGACCCTCTACATCTGTGATACAAGTCTGAAGAGCTTGTGTGAATGACTGGTTGCTAGGGAAAAAACACATAAGCAAGCTAGTCTGTAGGTAGAGAGGATATATCTTGTATCTTTTAGTAGTGATTAGACCATTCTCCATAGAAAACCGTTGACAGAATAAAGGTTATTTTAGGTTATGAAAACATGCTGTTCGCGCCGTGATCATGCAATGATCACGAGGGATGAATCATACTTCCACGTTGTGGATAGGCTGACGGCCGACTACACCCTATCAAAACAAGTACTGAGCATGCGTGGCACGTGATATGGTTATATAACAGTATGTTGCAATAAGCGCGTAACCATGAATTAACTGTTTCAGGAATTGCACGTTCGGATAGGACTTAACCAGAACTAGTCCTGTTCATGAGAATATTGACTATAAGTCATCCAATCATAAGTGAGGCTCATGCCTGAGCATCCCCAGGATGCAATAGGGAAAATGAGTGGAGCTATGAGTATAAGACAGAGAGATTCCCCTTGCTCTGATGGGACTCTCCACTACTGACGAGTTGTGTGATGTTGTGTATGCGCTGCCTCCTGACGATCGCTGGTCCCCCGATACGGAGTGATGATGCAATATCCGGTAATGTATTGATTCTTTACTCTATTACTTATCCATGATTCACTGCTATACCTGTAAATAATGTAAATAATTGAATAAATACTCTAATAAAGTGTGAAGTTGTAAGCTATGTATTTACCCGGCCTATAGGCTGGTGTGAGTCGAGTGGGAGGCCTTAGCAATGCCAAAAACATAGCAATACAACATCACAGTCAGCAGGCACATTGTAGCCAATAAGGCTACACTCCCTCGTGGAGCCACTCCCCCCTTATAAAAGGCAGGCAGGCATACTCACTCGTGTGCCTGCAGTAGTGAGAGAAGGGACAGCTGCTGGCAGACTCTCATAGGGAAAGATTAGTTAGGCTGTCGTAGGCTTGTTAGCTTGCTCCTTGCTGATTTCTTATTGCTAAAATAGCACCCCACAACAGCTCTTTTGAGAGCTAATCTTGTTCGTGGGATCTATTTTTTTTTCTGTGTGTCCCACTGACACTTGTGTTGCATAGACAACTGCTAATTCATACTGTGTGTGTGCCACTGCCAGCCAGGCCCAGCACATTCAGTGACTACCTGTGTGTGTGACAGGTGCACATTGTAATACCCAGTACTGCATATACTTACCTGTTGTGTTCAGTGAACCCACCTCATCACTGCATATACCTACCTGTTGTGTTCAGTGAACCCACCTCATCACTGTATATACCTACCTGTTGTGTTCAGTGCACCCACCTCATCACTGCATATACCTACCTGTTGTGTTGAGTGCACCCACCTCATCACTGCATATACCTACCTGTTGTGTTCAGTGAACCCACCTCATCACTGCACATACCTACCTGTTGTGTTCAGTGCACCCAACTACCTACGTGAGTGCACGCAGTGTGATATACACCTACCTACAAGAGTGCACGTAGTGTGATATACCACTCTGTGCATACCTGTTAACTGCCCCTGTGTGACTGCACATTGTATTAGTCAGTGCATAACTTTCACTTCATAACCCCCCCGATATGGACAAAACGGAAAAAAAAGGTAGAGGAAGAGGTAGAGGCAGACCCAAAGGAAGGCCATCCAGCAGGTCTGTGCGAGGTCGTGTTGATGTGATTTTATGCGGCCCTGGCCCAAAGTACAGTGCTCAGAAGAAGGCACGTGCCATCAACTCCCAAGATTATCAGGACGTGGTTGACTATGTAACACAGAACACCTCATCTTCTGCAGCCAACAGCGCTACTACAAGCACCACATCCGCTGCATTTGACACTTCGCAGGAGTTATTTGGTGGTGAAATCACTGATTCACAGCCACTACTGCAACAACAAGATGAAGGCGTTAAGAAAGTTACACCACCTCATATGTGTGAGTTAGGTGACACTATGGATGTAATGTGTGAGGAGGAGGATGATGAAGTACCTGTTGTTGGTGCAGTTTTGGAGGTGTCTGAGGCAAGAAAATCTGGGCAGGATGATTATGATGATTATGATGATATGGATCCCACATGGGTTCCTAAGAGACAAGATGACCAAGGGGACAGTTCCGAGTGGGAGTCAGAGAGGAGTAGGAGGAGACGAGTTCCTGAAAGAAGTGGGGAGCTCATCATCAGAAACAACTGGTGGCAGTGTCCGGCGCCATGTATCGCCACCTATTTACAGCCAGCCAACATGCCCTTCAACGTCAGCTGCTGATGCCACCATAGGGCCATCACCCCAGGGGAGCTAAGCGGTTTGGACATTTTTTAATGTGTCGGCCTCAGATCGGAGCAATGCCGTCTGTTGTCTCTGCCTCCAAAAATTGAGCCGTGGAAAGGCCAACACTCATGTAGGGACAAGTGCCTTACAAAGGCACATGGAGAAAAGGCACAAACTGCAATGGGAAGAGCACCTGAGAAAAACAGCACACAAAAGAAAAGCCATCCTCCTTCTCCTCTTCCTCCTTCAGGTGCAGCATCTTCAGCCACTTTCTCCCTTGTACCTTCACAGCCACCCTCCTCCACTCCGCCTCTGCCCTTGAGTGGTTCCTGCTCCTTTGCCCACAGCAGCCAGGTGTCCATGAAGGGAATCTTTGAGCGGAAGAAGCCAATTTCTGCCAGTCACCCCCTTGCCCGGCGTCTGACAGCTGGTGTGGCGGAACTGTTAGCTCGTCAGCTGTTACCATACAAGCTGGTGGACTCTGAGGCCTTCCGTAAATTTGTGGCCATTGGGACACCACAGTGGAAGATGCCAGGCTGCAATTTTTTCTCTAAAAAGGCGATACCCAAACTGCACCGTGAAGTGGAGAGGCAAGTGGTGTCATCTCTGGCACACAGCGTTGGGTCAAGGGTCCACCTGACCACGGATGCCTGGTCTGCCAAGCACGGTCAGGGCCGCTACATTACTTACACAGCCCATTGGGTCAACCTGGTGACCAATGGCAAGCAGGGAGTACGTGGCTGTGCAGCGGACCAACTTGTGACACCTCCACGGCTTGCAGGCAGGCCTCCTGCCACCTCCTCTCTGCCTGCTACATCCTCTTCGCTGTCGTCATCCTCCTCCTCCTTGGCTGGTGCCACGATCTCCTCTCCAGCTACACAGCCCCATCTCCCCAGGGCCTATGCTGCATGCTATGTACGATGGTGTAACGCTATCTTAGACATGTCTTGCCTCAAAGCGGAGAGTCACACTGGAGCAGCTCTCCTGGCTGCTCTTAACAATCAGGTGGATCAGTGGCTGACCCCGCACCAGCTGGAGATCGGCAACGTGGTGTGTGACAACGGCAGCAATCTCCTTTCTGCTGTGAATTTGGGAAAGCTGACACATATACCCTGCATGGCACATGTGCTGAATCTAGTCATTCAAAGATTTGTGTCAAAGTACCCAGGCTTAGAGGACGTCCTGAAGCAGGCCAGGAAGTTGTGTGGGCATTTCAGGCGGTCTTGCACGGCCATGGCACGCTTTGTGGACATTCAGAGGAGAAACAACTTGCCGGTTAGACGCTTGATATGTGATAGCCCGACTCGCTGGAATTCGACCCTGGTCATGTTCTCTCGCCTGCTAGAACAGGAGAAACCCATCACCCAGTACCTGTACAATTACAAATAAAAGGACACAATCTAGGGAGATGGGGATGTTCTGGCCCAACAACTGGACACGGATGCGAAATGCATGCAGGCTCATGCGGCCGTTTGAGGAGGTGACCAACCTGGTGAGTCGCAGTAAAGGCACCATCAGCGACTTGATCCCGTACGCTTACTTCCTGGAACGTGCCGTGCGTAGAGTGGTGGATCAAGCTGTGGAGGAGCGTGAAGAGGAACAGTTACAGCAGGAACAGTTGTGGGAGCAATTTTCATCAGAACCAGATGTTTCCTCAACACCTGTTGCAGCACAGAGGGGGAAGGAGGAGGAAGAGTTGTGTGGGGAAGAGGAGTCAGACTCGGATGATGAGGAAGGTGTTTCTTTGGAGGAGGAGGAGGTGTGCTGCTCAACGTTCCCGTGGTATTGTTCGTGGCTGGGGGGAAGAGGAGGACTTACCTGACGTCACTGAGGAAGAGCAAGAGGAGATGGATAGTACGTCTGGATCCAACTTTGTGCAGATGGCGTCTTTCATGCTGTACAGCCTGTTGAGGGACCCCTGTATAAAAAAACTCAAGGGGAATGACCTGTACTGGGTGGCCACGCTACCAGACCCTCGGTATAGGCACAAAGTGGCGGACATGTTACCAGCTCACATTGAAGGCAGAAAGGATGCAGCATATGCAGAACAAGCTGGCAACTATGCTTTACAATGCGTTTAAGGGTGATGTCACAGCACAACGCAATAAAGGTACCACTGCCAGTAATCCTTCTCCCATGTCTACGCAGGCAAGGACAGGCCGCTCCAGCGATCTCATGGTGATGTCGGACATGCGGACATTCTTTAGTCCAATGCCTCACCTTGGCCCTTCCGGATTCACCCTCCACCAATGCCTGGACCGGCAGGTAGCTGACTACCTGGCCTTAAGTGTTGATGTAGACACTGTGAGCGCGATGAACCCTTGGACTACTGGGTGTGCAGGCTTGACCTGTGGCCAGAGCTGTCCCAATTTGCCATCCAACTTCTATCTTGCCCTGCCTCAAGCATCCTGTCAGAAAGGATGGTTCGCGAACCGGGTTTGAAAACTTCCGCAAAAGGTTCAGTTCAGCTTGTAGCACTGGGGAGTGACTTAGTCTTGGGGCAGGCAGCCAGTCACACAGCGTGCAGGCAGAGATGCTGTGTGTGGGGACTAACTTAGTCTTCGGGCAGGCAGTAGCCCTCCGAGATCCATGCCTCATTAATTTTGATAAAGGTGAGGTACTGAACACTTTTGTGACTTAGGCGACTTCTCTTCTCAGTAACAATGCCTCCAGCTGCGCTGAAGGTCCTTTCTGACAGGGCGCTTGAGGCAGGGCAAGACAGAAGTTGGATGCAAATTGGGACAGCTCTGGCCACAGGTCAAGCCTGTGCACCCAGTAGTCCAAGGGTTTTGCCATATTTTATTAACAGCATTCACTTTGGTACAGTATTTGTTTTCTGTATTGTGTATTCTATACTGTTTTAACACATGTGTACAGTGTTTTGCTTCTGTAGTGTGTTCACAGGTAACTACCTGTCTATCACATGCAAACCACTCCCCCTCTTTACCTTTCTCCCCCCCTATTTTGGGGTGGGGTCGGGAGTGGCCAGCACAGGATGTCCTCCTATTTATAGGACTTTCTGTCATTTTGTAACTAGCTATGATTAAGAGCTGAGATAGCTCGAAACATGTCAGCGTTTTGAAGCATGTACATGTGCATATTTTTATATTGGATATGTCCTAAATAAAAGCCATTGTCTGGGATCCTGGTTTGGTGCGGACCTTTTGTTGCATATCGTGGGCTTTGCTAACCTGATCGAGCACACTCCAGTGATTGGTGGGTAGAGCGGTGTTGACACTTACTTTACTTAGTCCAAGGGTTCATCGCTGCTCACAGTGTTTACATCCACCCTTAAGGCAAGGTAGTCAGCTACCTGCCGGTCCAGGCGTTGGTGGAGGATGGATCCGGAGGCGCTAAGGCGAGGTGTTGGACTAAAGAATGTCCGCATGTCCGACATCACCATGAGATCGCTGGAGCGTCCTGTCCTTGCCTGCGTAGACATGGGAGAAGGATTACTGGCAGTGGTACGAATTGTTAAGCATAGTTGCCAGCTTGTTCTGCATGTGCTGCATCCTTTCTGCCCTCAGGTGAGTTGGTAACATGTCTGCCACTTTGTGCCTATACCGAGGGTCTAGTAGCGTGGCCATCCAGTACAGCTCATTCCCCTTGAGTTTTTTATATGGGGGTCCCTCAACAGGCTGGACAGCATTAAAGACGCCATCTGCACAAAGTTGGATCCAGACGTACTATCCATCTCCTCTTGCTCTTCCTCAGTGACGCCAGGTAAGTCCTCCTCCTCCCCCCAGCCACGAACAATACCACGGGAACGTCGAGCAGCACAAGCCCCCTGCGACGCCTGCTGTGGTTGTCCTTCTGCTGCTGCTTCCTCCTCCTCCTCCAAAGAAACACCTTCCTCATCATCTGAGTCTGACTCCTCTTCCCTACACGACTCTTCCTCCTCCTCCCCCCTCTGTGCTGCCGCAGGTGTTGAGGAAACATCTGATTCTGATGAAAATTGCTCCCACAACTGTTCCTGCCATAACTGTTCCTCTTTACGCTCCTCCACAGCTTGATCCACCACTCTACACACGGAATGCTCCAGGAAGTAAGCGTACGGGATCAAGTCACTGATGGTGCCTTTACTGCAACTCACCAGGTTGGTCACCTCCTCAAACGGCCGCATGAGCCTGCATGCATTTCACATCAGTGTCCAGTTGTTGGGCCAGAACATCCCCATCTCCCCAGATTGTGTCCTTTTACTGTAATTTTACAGATACTGGGTGACGGCTTTCTCTTGTTCTAGCAGGAGAGAGAACATGACCAGGGTCGATTTCCATCGAGTCGGGCTATCACATATCAAGCGTCTCACCGGCAAGTTTTTTCTCCGCTGAATGTCCGCAAAGTGAGCCATGACGGTGCAAGACCGCCTGAAATGCCCACACAACTTCCTGGCCTGCTTCAGGACATTCTGTAAGCCTGGGTACTTTGACACAAATCTTTAAATGACTTGATTCAGCACATGTGCCATGCAGGGTACATGTGTCAGCTTTTCCAATTCAAAGCAGAAAGGAGATTGCTGCCGTTGTCACACACCACGTTGCCGATCTCCAGCTGGTGCGGAGTCAGCCACTGATCCACCTGTTTGTTAAGAGCAACCAGGAGAGCTGGTCCAGTTTGACTCTCCGCTTTGAGGTAAGACATGTCTAAGATGGCATGACACCGTCGTACCTGGCATGCAGCATAGGCCCTGGGGAGATGGGGCTTATACAATGTGCAGTCACACAGGTGCAGTTAACAGGTATGCACAGAGTGGTATATCACACTGCGTGCACTCACGTAGGTAGGTGGGTGCACTGAACACAACAGGTAGGTATATGCAGTGATGAGGTGGGTGCAATGAACACAACAGGTAGGTATATGCAGTGATGGGTATTACAATGTGCACCTGTCACACACAGACAGGTAGCGGACAGGCACAGTGACACTGCATGAGCTCAACTCACGTAGGTAGGTGGGTGCACTGTGAACAACAGGTAGGTAGGTATATGCAGTGATGGGTATTACAATGTGCACCTGTCACACACAGACAGGTAGCGGACAGGCACAATGACACTATGTGCGCTCAGCTCACGTAGGTAGCTGGGTGCACTGTGAACAACAGGTAGGTAGGTATATGCAGTAATGGGTATTACAATGTGCACCTTTCACACACAGACAGGTAGTGGACAGGCACAATGACACTCCGTGCGCTCAACTCACATAGGTAGGTGGGTGCATTGTGAACAACAGGTAGGTAGGTATATGCACTACTGGGTATTACAATGTGCACCTGTCACACACAGACAGGTAGCGGAAAGGCACAGTGACACTGCGTGCACTTAACTCACGTAGGTAGGTGGGTGCACCGTATGAATTAGCAAGGCTGTCTATGCAACACAAGTGTCAGTGGGACACATACAAACAAAAATAGATCACAAGAACAAGATTAGCTCTCAAAAGAGCTGTTGTGGGGTGCTATTTTAGCAATAAGAATCAGCAAGGAGCAAGCTAACAAGCCTATAAGAGCCTAACTAATCTTTCCCTATGAGAGAGTCTGCAGCAGCTGTCCCTTCTCTATTTACTGCAAGCACACAAGTGAGTGAAATGGCCGGCGGTGCCTGCTTTTTATAAGGGGGGGGTGGTTCCAGGAGGAAGTGTAGCCTGACTGGTTACAATGTGTCCGCTGACTGTGATTTAAAGGGTCAAAGTTGACCCTCATGGTGCATTATGGGGGCAAACCAAACTTCCGATAAAGTTCACGGTTCTCCGCAATCGTGAACCCCCGGAAGTTCGCCGGGAACCGTTCCCCGGCGAACCGTTCGGGCCATCTCTACTCACAAAAACAGATACAATTTTGCTTCTCCTCAAACTGTTCTTGCTCATCCTTACTGCTCATAACCCCTCATATTCATTTAATCCTACAAATTTACAAAAATACAGAAATAGGTATACTTCAGAGAAAGCCTAACTAAAAGATAGGTGTTTTCCCTCTTGTCAGTAATAAGTTTTACAATTGTATTGTGTTATTAAGAAATATGCAAATTAATTTGTATTCATCATTCATATCTAGAATATGAAAACAAAACCTTTTAATGTATTTTTTTTCTTTCTTGGTGCCTTTCTTGGGTTTCTCTCTACCTCTCTCTTCTTTTCTGCATTACTTGCAGCAGGGTCGAGGGAGATCATTTTGCTTGTCTTCCCTCTTTTTCTCTTTTTGGATGCTTTTTTTTCTTTTGACTTCCACCCACTTTTCCTTTACTTCCCTTCACTAGCGTCATCTTAATCTTTATATTTTATGTTGGTTTATTTTTACTATTTTGATCTCTCATTTTTTTTCTCTTTTTTATGCTAATAATGAGGCGTTCTTCTGTCTTTAGTCTTTTATGTTTTCTTTCCATATAGTATTATAAGTCTGATAGCTCTGCAAAGGATGTTTTTTGCTCCCTAAGTTCAGTGACGGAAACATCCAGCGCTGTTTGGTATGTTACTTGATCACTTGTTCAATTATAGTCACCGAATGCTTAAGATTATTTTTTTCCAATTATTGGTAAATTCTGGTTCCATGCTTAAATAGTTTGCTTGTTTGACGTTTGAACCCTTCTTGGATCAATTCCAATTCTTTCTTGTGAGATTATTTTATCTCACCATGTTTTCCAGTTCTTTAAATAAAAGTTCCTCCAAAGACCTAAACCTTTCTTCCATACATTTGTGTATTAATTCAGTAAAAAAAGCAAGACCATTGAATAAGATATTTTATTAATCAGATTTCTTTTTTTTAGATGTTGAACATTTGCATTGTATAGAATAAGTAAAAGTGAAGAAAAGAAAGTCTACAGGAAAAAAATATGTCATATAATTAGATTTGATAACAAATTGCCTGCGGATGTGGCCTACAATACGTAAGTCAGACTAGTAGACCTCTCAAGGTAAGGTTAACAACATTCTAGTACAAAAGGGGCACTCAAACACACAGTATTTCAGAGCATTGGTGGGTTAAATATAGCATCCACTCTCACTGTCCCAATCTGAATTGTTTTTGGATTTAAAAAGTAACAGCAAATTGGAGAGGGGATAATACAGTGAACAAAACAGAGTCAAGAAGGAAAAATGAAAAAAGGAATGCCAACAAGGCTGTAAAGGATTGCGGAATGGCCGCCGCGTGCTCTGACGGCGTGGCGGCCGTTTCCGCGTCCAGTCTGGCGGTTTACGCGCGGCGACATGTGTCTGACCTGGTGCAGCCTTTCCGTGCACATAGGCTGAGGAATACACGCGCGCGCGTGGCGAGACAGAAGCTTTATGGGAAGCAGAGAGGGATCAGCTGACTCCATTGATCAGCTGATCCAAGTTTGTATGCGGATTGGCTGGAAGGGACTGGGCGGCGCTGGCCAGCGCTGCACTATATAACCACTCGTCCCTCAGTCTCACATCGTCTGCCATTGCAAATGCTTACATGTTAGCACACAGACCTCAGTCAGATCCACAGTGTGTTTGAACCAGGAAGGACCTGGGAATCCACACTGAGCTAGAATACTTTCTCATGCTTATTCTATGTTATGCTTTAGACCAGTTCCAGGGTGTTGTGACTACGGACCTCACACCCAAGACTAGGATACTGTGTCAACTCTATGTTATGCTTTAGACCAGTTCCAGGGTGTTGTGACTACGGACCTCACACCCAAGACTAGGATACTGTGTCAGTTCTATGTTATGCTTTAGACCAGTTCCAGGGTGTTGTGACTATGGACCTCACACCCAAGACTAGGATACTGTGTCATTTCTATGTTATACCTTAACCCAGTTCCAGGGCATAGAGAATAGGCCCTCACACCTAGTTAGGGCAAGCCTGTTTATATTAGCAGCAGGGCTTCCTGCAACCAAGCCTAGGCCCCTCTCCTAGGGAGCCTTTGGCCTAGGGATTCACCCACAGTCTGAGGTGAAATCCCTTCTTCTTCAGACCTCCAGTTCCTCTGGCGGTTCTCTCTCAAAGTGCTACTGTTACACTGTACACTCATATCTCAGGTGTCCAGAGGTTAGACATACCTGGATTATTAGTGATTCTGCAGATCATTCATAATCTGGTGTATATCTGCATTACTGGTGAATCTGCAGATCACCAATAATCAGATTCTCTCTGCGTGTTGACACCAATCGTTACAAAGTCTAAATGTAAATTTTAACTCTAATAATAATAATAATAATAACTAGTTTATTTCTAAATGGGTAGTGGATAAAATTAACATTTTTATTGGAAAGTCTTATTAATTTGTTGTTGTTTTTTTTTTACAAAGGTTCTAGCCTCATTGGATTCTATTATATTTATGGTACTATGTAAAATTGCATTTATGCCCCTTTCGATAATTAAAACATTTATGCTGAAATTGGTGACAATAAGATTGAGAACAATGGGAGCTTACAAAATAAGTTTATATATGTGAGTTAGGAAAGGTGGTACTACTTTATATTGAAGTATGGCTTGAGGGAGAATCAAATACATTTGTAGGCTGCACCATTGATATCAGATGTCCTGTCAGACCTAGCAGCCCTGAGTAGTAGTATACAATACATGCTGTTTTACATGCTTTTATTTTGTAAGTTTAATGGAGTGTACAGTCTGAGGATTAAAATACAAATATTTACACAAGGCAGGAGAGTACTTTTGTTTTTCCTGACAACCTCCACCAACAGGTCTACATAGAAAGGACTGGCAAAGGAGACATGAATGGGAAGCAATGTCTCAGGCAGTATGCAGAGACAGCAGTAGAGATATAGGTACCAGGAGGAGTGAAAAATGGAACTTAGTGTAAAAAAATAAACACAAAGGTTTTTAAAATTTATATTAAAATCCTGCACTGTTATCCACATCTATTTTTTCTATTTTTTTTCTTTAGTTTCCACGTGTAATTCTCCTGTCCTTCATTTTTTGTATTTCTGTTCTTCTATTCTCTATTTCTTGTATCTTGCTTTTAGAACAACAACCAAATGTCTGTATCAATTGTCTCCCTGCTGCTAACTGAGTAAAGGTGGCCATGCATTCTAGATTGCCTACCAATGTGGCAAAAATATAGATCCCTCTCTTGATTGATCAGAATTTAATCAGAGAAGGATTGAATCCTTTTATTCACTATGTATAGATTTCTGATAGATTTCAGTATGCCTTCTGTCCAATCAAGAATTTTCACTGAAAATTAATCGAAATTACAATCAACCTGTCATGTTGCAGCATAGATTTCTGGCATATTCGATCAGATTGAGTGAATCTGCTGGAAATTGAATCAGAAATCTATAACTATTTGGCTACCTTCAGAGACATGGCATTGGCATATTTGAATTCCCCACTGGAGCTGGTTAGTTGTGAATCAATGGGAATCCTCTATGGAAAATTCAAACAAGCTACTGTGGGTATTTCAAATCAGCTCTAGCGAGGATTATTTGAAATTCCTAATTGCTATCAAGCAAACTTATTGGTCTGGTACAGTGATCTGCAAACTTGGCTCTCCAGCTGTTAAGGAACTACAAGTCCCACAATGCATTGCAGGAGTCTGACAGCCACAGTCATAATTCATAAAGGCAAATGTATTGTGGGACTTGTAGTTCCTTAACCACTTTACGACCACTCCATGCCAATTGGCGTGGACACAGCGGCAGCCCCAGGACCGCCTAACGCCAATTGGTGTAAGGTCCTTGGGGCAGAGTTTGTAGGGGATCTCATCCCGGCGCTGATGGCGGAGCTCTGCTAAGAGACTGTTAGACAGCAAAAATGCAGTCTATTTACTCGGTACAGCGCTGCGATCTAAGGCAGCGCTGTTCAGGGGACAGCCGTGTCACTTGGCTGTCCCCTCCAGAGGCACAAAAGCTGAAGCCTATTACAGCCGATCGTGCTGATAGGCTGGCGGGTTGAGGGATGGGAATAAAAATTAAAAAAGGACTGAATTTATTTAAAAATAAATCAGAAAAATATTTGTAAGAAAAAAAATAAACATTGGGGGAGTGATCAGACCCCACCAACAGAAAGCTCTGTTGGTGGGGAGAAAAGGGGGGGGGAATCACTTATGTGCTGAGTTTTGCGGCCCTGCAGCGAGGCCTTTAAGCTGCAGTGGCCTATTTGTTGAAAAATGGTCTCGTCTTTAGGGGGTTTAACACTGCGGTCCTCAAGTGGTTAACAGCTTGAGAGCCACGTTTGCAGATCATTGGTCTAGTATAATGGATGAGTGGAGACCTGCGCACAAAAGTTTTGCATCCAGACTGATAATTTAATGGAGCCTGTAGTAGTTTATTATGTACTGTATATTGAGGTGTGGGAGCATGTGTTCCTCTGCTCATAGTGGCTGCATCCCTGCTCAGACAGGATATAATGCTATTCCACCCATCAGTTATAGCCACTGTAATGCACAAAACTGAAGGACCATGATTTGCAAACATTTGGCCCAACGCAAACCTGAAGTGAAAAAGAAAAAAAAATAGTATCAAAGAAAACAGTAAAATATTTTATATTCAGTTATATATATATATAGCTATATAGCTTTTTTTTTAAAATAACATTATATTGTACTGTCACAGTTGCCATTTTAAAACCACACTAGGTATTTTAAGCTGCTAAGCAGAAATAATGACCCTTTTAACTTATCTACAGTAAAACCTTATCTCAAGCTGCCTCTCACTGTTTCTTAGCTGTTTAAGTGCTTCAGAAAACAGGAATGTATTTAACCAAGTTGAGTAAAATAGCTTAGAGAAGCTCTTTTGCATAGATAACAACAGATTTTTTTTAAACTCTTCCTGCACTGGAAAACAATATGAGACTATTTTCTTTGCTACTAATGTTCTATTAGCTGTACTACACATAAAAATTCATTATCTAAGTTTATTTTTGCTTCAGGTTTGCTTTACTAAATGGGGCCTGTTGAATTGTATAGGGATGACGTATGTTACATAGATTTTGTCCCAAAGGGGAGTAAGGTGTGCAGCACACATATTTCAATGAACAAATACTAAACTAAAATTCCACATTGTAGTTCTCAGGTCTGACCCAGTTTACTTGACCAGATGCTGTATGCCCCAGTTAGTGACCCAGAGGATGTAAGTTTCTGTGTTTTTAATTATTAATGTATAAAACAGAGCCAGTATTCATGCTAGCGAAAGACTGCAAGCCAATACCCGTCAATAAACAAAGGGCAGACAGTTCACACATATTGAAACATTTCCATAATTCAGAATGCAGTTTTAGGAAATATATTTTATGTCTCGTTCATTACTATCCCTATATAATTGTCTGTTTACATTTCCCTTTCATCAGCAGCTTTCTCTAACCATACAATTATTTTTTAATGATTCCAACTGCATGGTAATTTAAAGTCAATATAATGAGGAAAGTAGCAATTTCAAACTAGCAACTTTATGGAGCACTTCAAAAATAAACACAGAAAAACGGAACGGCTATATCTAAGAATTACAAGAAAGTAAGGCTGCTATGTAGTGGATGACTTTAAATATAAATATAAATAAGAGCTCCATTAAGACATTTTATTACGGTTTAGAACAAAGGCAAACAAAAATATCTAGGGACTTGTGTAATAAATGTTGTGCTACTTGTACATCCTAATCCAGCTTGTAAGGAATCTATATATTTTTTAAACATCACAGGTTTCTGTTTCTTTTATGTGTTGCATTGGGATATAGCATGAAGACTCCTGTGAAGTCTCAGACGCTCAGAACATTATAATTTCATCTGCCAAAGACTCTCATGTTGCCTTATGAAAGTATCACAAACTGCAACAAATCTATACTTCTCCAGGGCAAATTTTATTTCTAGAGAACTTAAAATTTCTCTCCAAAAACAATTTAGCCTTAAATGCGTTGGTTTAACACACTGTACTATTTAATGATTAAACCATATCCTTTGCTTTCATTTCAAAATGCTGGAAAAATGAGAGAAAAAAAGCTGTTTTTTTATTTTTTTTTATTCTATCTTATGAATACAAACATCTGGCTTCTCCCATAAGTAGAAATGTGCACATGCACACAGAAAAGACAACGGACCATTTTAGAGAAATACCAAGTGGGGAAATCTCAGTTTGTGTTCAGTGTTAAGATTTCTTTAGAAGATGCCATGCAGGTCTTTACAAAGTAACAAAAATTCAAATGGGCACATTTTGTAAAACAGGTTACAATGAATACTTAAAATGTGAAATTACATTTCACATGAATCAGTACCACAAATTTAAACCGTAAGCTAAATTACTAGTTGCAGAAAAAATGCTTCTTTCTTATTATGCATAAAAACCTGCTTTTTCTTTTGAGTCTTCTAGGTGAATTATGGCCTAAGCCAATTGTTACCAGGTTTCTGGCAATGATGTAAACTGATTATTTACGATCTCCAAAAACATTTAATATGATACAACAGGCAACCTTAGTATATACAATGCATGATTTTTTAATTCCTATTTTATTGAAGAGAAAATGTTCTCAATTACTAATGGCTATACAAAACACCAAAGCTTGATTGCTTGATATGTAAACCCACCCTCCCAGTAATGAGTAGTGTCAGATATGATGTGTGCTGCCTTTTCCCCCAGAGTCCTATAAGAAATCATATGATGTTCCTGCTTACTTCATTGAGGAGAACAAACATTGCCCCATAGTCACAAAGTCAACCATGTATCCCAATTTCCAATTTCAATGATAATTGGTAACATTGCAGTTTGAGTTTGACTGTTGGAATTTTTTGTATGTGAAAATAAAAGCTGTTTTTCAAAATTAGACCTATTGCGTCTACATGGAGGTAAGTCCATAACTACCTCTCCCTTGAGGTAAGTCAGAGATAAATATTGCAGGCGCTACTGCACCTGCACCACAACCAGCCACAGCCAGACAAATAGTTGGTTGTGGCTTACGAGGGGCACAGTAATACCACTGTGGGACAAAGGAGGATGGGGGAAGCCTAGGTAGGATACAGGGACTTTCCCCTCCTGAGGTAAGTACCCCCAGGGGCACTTTTTAAAGTTACAGAGTCTCTTTAAATTTGTAGATGCTGCATTTTTCTCATTGGTGTCTTTTCCAGTTGTACCTTCTTGGTTCTTAAAGATACCTTCTGTCAGTTATAGCTGTAGCTGATTGTCATTGATGTTATGTTATGTGAACCAACCTTGCTGTGAGCACACATGGAGAACAGAGACATTAAATTGCAAAGAAATAGCACAATATCAATTTCTCCTTATACAAAATTGCAGGAAGTACGATGGTGTGGAGAAGCATCACCAGTAGTGATGAAACGATAAAACACTCCTAACATGCAAATCAGCTTCGCTAGAAAGAGAAAGTAATAATTCACTAACACATTAAAACAGCTACTGGATTAGTTGCTCTAGAAACACTAACTTGGTAATCCATGATTCTGACTCCTTGAGATAAAATAGTAGCATGGTAAAATGAGGATACACGTTGATCATCACTGAGCTCGTTAATAATTGTTTTTAAGTTTAAATAGGCAAAAAATATATACAACAAATAAAATCAGCATATATATAAAGCCATTAGTGGCACATACTGTAAGTAGGACTTATCTCGATAACACAGGACACATATATATTTCTTTTATACATCTTCAAGTATAAAAAAAATCTACAACTCAAAAGTGTTATGCATAGTTAAAAGATGTGATAATATAAACTGTAGCACAACTTCCACAGTTAGTTTAAAGGACCACTATTGCGAAAAAATAGGCAGTTAAAATGTGACAAAACCGACAGGTTTTGGGCCAGTCCATCTCTCATGGGGGATTCTCAGTGATTTCTTTGTTTTCAACAGCATTTCCTGAACAGCAGTTTAACTGTCAAAATAGTAAGAGACCAGCCGGCCTCCCTAATTACTTGCACACTATTTTGTCAGTTAGACTTTGCAACAGCTGTTCAGGAAAAGCTGTTAAAAACAAAGAAAGCTCTGAGAATCCCCCATGAGGAGATGGACTGGCCCAAAACCTGTCTGTTCTGTCAGATTTTAACTGCCTTCTTTTTTCAGGATAGTGGTCTTTTAAAGCTTACACTGCACCAGTTATACCAGCCATCCTGACTCACATTTAAACAATTAAGGATGAACTAATAACAAGAAACAACAGATTTTTTATTTTTATTAGTAAACGAATCCAAACTATTAGAAAGGAAGAAATGTGGAGAATACACTTTTTTTTCTAGTGTGTCTTCTCACTTTATCATTTAGAATGAAATATTTTCACATAATGACATGTCTGGCTTGTCCCATATGTACTGTGCTGTCAGAGTTTATCCATCTGCCCCATTTCCTATTGTATGTATTCTTTACTCCCATGTGCTTGTTTACCCATTTCCTGTATAATAGTGCACCATTTATTGCTTTTTTCTCTCCTCCTCATACTTGGGATTTCTATAGTCATTCAATGTCAATCAATCCTGGAATAAAGTTTCTTGGACAATAGCTGAAGTATGTTTTTGGTTTCTTTGAAGCTATGTCCAATAAGCGTGTTTTTTAGTCTGAACTAGTAACTGCTTAGAAAATGTAGTCATTTGAACCCAAAAGCCCTGTAATTGTGAATGAATTCAAAGAAATGGTTATGTAATAACTTTCCCTTTTTATACATTAGATTGTAGGGCAGGGCTTCCTCCCCATTTAGTGTTTTGGAATTTGTTATTCATTGTGAGTCTTGGAATTTGTTTAGATTTGTCACTGTAATTACTACTATGTCTACCAATTCTGTATTTTGTACCAGCAGTCTGCACTACTATGTATCCCCTGTTTGATTCTTACTTTGTACAGAACCATGCAATATGATGGTGCTTTAGAACAAAATAATAATAATAATAATAATAATAATAATAATAATACTTGAGACAATCAATACTTTGATCCATACTATAATCAAACACTTGTGCGGTGATTAAATAGGACCTATGCAAAATATATACTTGCATAACTCTTTTGGAGTAATTTGAAGTTTGAAAACCACTATAGCTTCCTGCTAATCTTTATCTTCTCCATTAGTGATGGCAGAATCATTAGCTGGGTGAACAGTTCCTGGTGAACAACAGCCATGGTTTGTGTCTAATTTGAACTATATGGGCAGTTTGTGACTTCCCTATTCTTTCCAATGGAGCAATTTTTTGACCCTTCACCCTAAAATCACATGGGACAGTATAGCCAATCAGACAGGATCACCATCCAGGCTACTCCCACCTTAATAAAAGCCATTTTCAATCTACTGCTAGTCAGTGCAGAGAGAAGAGCTGCTGCTGCTGCTGCTGCTGCAGATATAGGGGCAGTGTTAGATAGGCTGTATTGTAATATTGTGCTGTGTAGCTGCTTCCTAGGTGCTCTACTACTGATTATTGTTGCATTGTGGTGTGGTGTGTGTTATAGCAACTCACCACCTGTTTTCAAAGTAGTGTGTGGCTGGCTGCATCACCGTTTCAGCCCACTATCACTGTGCATAAGTGATTGATTGTCTGTCACTGACCCACACACAGCATCACTCACAGTAAGGTGACACAATGAACTGTGAGTTACAGTCTGTGACATCAGAAAGGCAGTGCGAATAGTGTCACAGATGGACATTTGTGTCATTGCGTGATAAGCATACAGTGTTACACCAACACACCTGTCGCCTAACCTTACTGTGGGTTACTGTCGGTGATATCAGACAGTCAGTGTGTCCTTAACAAAAAAGTATACAGTGCCACAGACATTTGTGTTTATGAGTGATTAGCGTATAATGCGACACCAACAATGCTGGCAGAAGTAATAGCAATACTCCTTGACTGGTCACTCACTACAACAAACATGACAGACAGTGGCAGGCCAAAGCACAGAGGTTCTAGGGGTCATGGTGGTGCGTCATCCAGTGGCCGTGGTATATGAGATTTTCTGCAGAAGAAAGCTATATGTTCCCAGAATTTGGAAGAGGTGGTTGCATGTCATTAACGTCTGCATGCAAGTAGTAGTAATTAACAAAAATTTAAAAACTTGGCTGGTTACACCAGACCTCATGGCCTTGGCCACTTGGGACAGTTATCCAGCACCCCACCTTCAGCATGTCATTTGTTCCTACTAACATTTTAGTATGTTACATTATGTGTCTGGCAGTGGCACCTGCCAGAAATACAACAATTTTTTAAATGTCATACATTATATAAAATAAAAAAACCTAACAATTCACAGACATAATTGAATGCAAGGAAGAAATTCCTGTAATCTCCCCTGGCCTTGCGGGATGCCACCTGTCTAGGACGCAACACGAGGAGCAGAAAAAAAACTGACACCAGGCTCAGAAGACAAAAATTTGTAATGTATTAAAAATGTAAAAATATGTAAAACTTTAATATACATTGCTGAATATTTCAGGCTTCTCCTACAGTGGAGGCAACTAGCAATGTTTACTCTGCTGCCTTGTCCTGGGCCATGCTGCAGTGCCTCCTGCAACTAATGTCAAAAATTTTCATTGTAAAAATAACTTCATAAAAATGTAAGTACTTTTTCATTATAGATAGAGATGGCCTGAAATGGTTTGCCCGGCGGGAAGTTCGCGCGGATATCAGTTACCCGCGCCTGTGGAGGGTAGCGGATACATAGCGCGTTCAACCTGCCTCCTAAACCTTTTCATTGGGCTAAACTTTGACCCTCTACATCTAGTCAGCAGACACATGGCAGCCAATCAGGCTGTATTCACCCATGTAACCCTGCCCTCCCTAAAAAACGCTGCAGCGTCGGCCATGTTCTCAGTCTGCTGATCTTGCTATGGTGAGAGGAAGGGAGAGACATTTTGAGATAAGGAAAGAGTTAGTTAGGCTATTGTTAGCTTGCTCCTCCCTCAATGTTGTTGCTGAAGACACCCCACAAAAAGTTATTTCGAGAGCTTATATTCTTCTGATCTGTTTTTTATGTGTGTGATCACAGGCATAGATACAGCCCTGTCGCAGCTGGGCCTAGTTGCTGACTATACTGTGCCAGGTCCAGCACACTCTGTATTACCATTGCATATCTTTTCACTGTATTTGTGATTTAACTTACTAAAGCATAGCTGTCTTTGTGGGTGACACTGCATAGATAGAGCCCACAGACATTTGCCAGGCCAGCTGGGATTTGTAGTCCCACACTGGCAGCACACTGTATTACCATACCATTGCATATTTTTTCACTGTATTTGTGATTTAACTTACTAAAGCATAGCTGTCTTTGTGGGTGACACTGCATATAGATACAGCCCACAGAAAGTTGCCAGCCAGGCAAGCTGGGATTTTTAGTCCCACCACTGGCAGCATACTCTACTATACCAGTGCCTACCTTTCCTCCATACCTGTGTGACAGCAGCACACTCTATTATACCAGTGCACACCTTTCCTCTGTACCTGTGTGACCGCACACTGTATTAGTGCAGATATAGACACTCTGAGCAGCGATGAACCCCTGGACTATAGAGTGCGAAGGCTTGACCTGTGGCATTAGCTTTCACAGTTTGCCATCTAACTTCTGGCTTGCCCCACCTCAAGCGTACTGTCAGAAAGGACCTTCAGCGCAGCAGGAGGCATTGTCACTGAGAAGAGAAGTCGCCTAGGTCAAAAAAGTGTTCAGCATCTCACCTTTCTTATAATGAATGAAGCATGGATCCCAGAGGGCTACTGCTTGCCCGAGGACTAAGTCAATCCCCACACAGCATCTCTGCCTGCTGGCCACTTCTGCCTGCCCGAAGACTAAGTCAGTCCCCACACAACATCTCTGTCTGCACTCTGCTGCTAACTGCCCAAAGACTAAGTCAGTCCCCACACAGCATCTCTGCCTGTAGGCCACTTGACTGCCTTCTCCACCACTACCTCCAGGACTCCAGGTGGATTCCTGAATTTTTAAGGCCGCTGCTAGCAAAAAGAATTATAATTTTTCTGGTGCGTGTACATGCCTAATTTGTCTGGCTGTACTGCGGCTGCAACAACAAAACAAAAGGCATGTACATGTTTCAATTCCCCTTTGTGATTGTTACCTTGCTGCGGTAAAGGGGCTTGCGTATCACAATGAAGCAATGACCTATATGAGTGTGTTGGAGGGCACACCCAAGATAATAAGGTTGTTGCTTCATTGTGGACAGACCAAATTCGATCAGCTGGACAGTCACTGTTGTTCTGTCATTGAGCTACCTCAGCCTGACCATAAAGGCTGGAAAACCGCCATAGCCTGCACTCTCGCCATCGTGCACACATGCACGGCCATTACTACACAAACAACTGTTTGCGGCAGTACATTACACAGTGAGTTTTGTCTGTCAGTGTGAAGCTGTACACTACTTACACTACCTGATCCATGTATACACACAAGATGTTTTCAAGCCAATTTAGAAATGCAATGTGATTTCTGCCCTTTAGGGATTATAACACTGGTTCTGCATCAAATCCTTGATTTTCCCATGGACTTTTGGCGTGTATCTCACTCTGCCATGCCCCCCTCCAGGTGTTAGACCCTTTGAAACATTTTTTCCATCACTTTTGTGGCCTGAAACGGTGTTTGTAGTTTTTAAAGTTCATCTGCCCTTAGAAGTCTACTGCAGTTCGCCGGTTTGCAGACTTTTGTGTAAGTTCGCGTCCATGGTCAACGAACCCAAAATCTGAGGTTCGAGCCATTTCTAATTATAGAATGCCAGATATTTCAGGCCTCTCCTACAGTGAAGGTAACTGACAATGTTTACTCTGCCATCTTCTCCTGTGCCATGCTATAGTGCCTGCTGCAACTAACGTGTTATGCGTAATATGTTTATAAGTACAATAAATAAATGAAATAAAAAATAATATTAGAGTGGAAACATTTTGATGACGTAAAATGTTTACAAATGTAATAGATAAGTTGGCAAAACCACATATTTCAGGTCTCTCTGAGGACTGGCGTTCATTTCTGTTGGGCAGGAAGGGTGGTGTGGCTCTAGAGTGGAGTTTCTTACACTACACATTTTTCAGGCCTACAGTGGATGCAATTGCAATGTTGTAATGTACACCATCTGGCATGACTATGCTGTCTGATGCTTCCAACTATGTGCTGCAATTCAACACGGTAACGCAATGCATGGTGAAGGAACCTGGCCCCCAAAACTGCAGCTATTTTACTACTGAATTTGACAGTCTAGAAAGATAGTGAGCAAGTAGTTAGCACTCTTTTATTGTAGAACGAGGGACACTTGATTAAATCTCTGCCGGAACACTATCAGCCTGATTTATTATGGGTCTACATCAATGAATGCTGCTTCATCAATGGGAGGAATACTTCTCATGTTTTTACCTTCTGTACTTTCCTATTTCAATCTCTACTTCCTGATACAGACAAGCATTATAATAGACTATTTTATAGTTAAACAAAATGAGCAAACTATATTTAGACATATCCTGCATAAGTCCCTTTGCACGTTTACTTTAGAGCTCACTCAAACATTTGGACAAGCATTTTTATAAATTCTTAAGAATTATTAACACATGTATTGATGTACAGTTTACATAAGACTGTGTGCACTCAGATTCATTAAGGTGCAGGAAATGGCTTACTTTGTCACTTTCTATGCTTTTGGTTATTTAACAACTTTGTTTTATTGTTTTGATACTCATTTGGGTATGATTAGTTCATAATTGTTGACTGCAAAATTTTAATATGTATCTATTTCTAATGCTGGGCATACACGCCTCTCAATTCCATGCCTGATCGTTTTCTGCGCTCAATTCTGCAGGCGATTCTCTTATCTTCCACTCGTTTTTCTCATCTTTCCCATTGTCCCTCATGCAGAATCGAGCTTGGAAAAGATCGGGCGGGATATCAGACATGTCGAAAATTATCTTTCGAGCCATCTAAATGGCTCAGAATCGAGCCGTTTATTCCCAGCATAAGACCTTTAAAGTGAACCAGAGGTGAAAATAAACTGATGAGATAAACAATTCAATCTGTCCTCCTAAAAATGACGTTTTTAGACATCTCATGGTTTTATTTTATGTATAAACATTTACAAAACGATTTAATGTTTTATTGTCTCTGCTCAGTTACAGTGTCTCAAGTGCCCCAGAGTTACAATACATGAACTATTGACCTTATTATGTATCCCTTGCAGTCAGAAGCCCAGTTGTCTGTTTTGGAAAGTGTTTTATAGCTGTAATTTGTTATCAGTGAGAAGAGCCGGGACAAGGTCCTCCCGCTCCCAAGGCTGAGGCACCAAAGTGCGCCCCTCCATCCCTCCCACCCCAGCCGTCAGACACTGATTGCTATTAGAGTAAGAGGCGCCCCAGGGCCCCCAACCCCCTGCTCTCTAGTTATCTGGCTTTCAGTGACTGCCATGTATCCCCTTTTCTTGTTTCTTTTTGCTTCAAGCACAATAGGGGAATGATAGCTGAGTGAGTTGTGGCCCCCCTCCTACACTGCACCCTGAGGCTGTAGCATCTCTCGCCTCTGCCTCGACTGGGTTCTGACTGGAGAAAAACTGTAGTAGTTGCATAAATATTAACTCTTTCAGACAGGAAAAAAATAATAGGAGCACAGCACAGGGGTCTGTATGTTTGCCACTGTATATACACCTGTCTATCTCATCAGGTCACATGTCATCATGTCATCGGGTACACGTTAAACTGTGTGTGTGTGTGTGTTTTCTCACTTGAGTGATGCCATTTTATTAAAATCACCCATCGCATTGCACTAACAAGAGTTTTTCATTGACATTTTAGAGCATGTGTTTCTAAATTAAGAGGCGGTATTCCATTTTACTTTTACCCTCATGATATATTCATAGTTTATAAGCAAAATATACAGTTTTTCTCCATTTTGAAAAACACTGTGGACATTACCATCATATTCAGATATGCTAGCATTAAATGCTGCAGATCCTTTTTTTATTCAAAGGCAAACTGCAGAAGGAGCATCTGTAGTTTATCCTGACTTTTTCATTTCATTGAAGTCATGAATATCATGCTTACATTTCTGTAAGAGACCAATTTAGTGTGTATATAGGAATTCCGCATTCAAAAAGTGAATGAATATTAAAGATGACACCTATGAATAACTGAATATCTTCTGTTTTCGCTAAGCCCAGATTTCAGTCAAATTTCCAATCACATATGTTATGAGGCTGTCACAGCAAATTGAATTTGGGTTAAAATGTTCATTATTTTGAGCACATCACCTCCAGACTGTCCTATGATATATACAGTTTCTAATGAAACATTACTACAATAATTTTTATATTAATACACTAGAATTATGTGTTTGGCAATGTCATGAAAAATGCCAAAATTGTTAATCTGTGTCAAACTGGAATTCGGTACTTTCAAGTATTATGGCAGTACAATTACTCTGTCAACATAAAACATTTTTAAAATCAAACAATTCATATCTCATTGTTTTAAAACAATATATACACATACAGTAACCTCTTGATGAAGGTCAAAATTAATCTGTGTGCATAATCAGTGTTACCACCCACTGTACTTGTCTGCGTCATTCGTCTGTCTATACACAGTACACTATATATATATATATATATATATATATATATATATATATATATATATATATATATATATATATATATATCATATATATATATATATATATATATATATATATATATATATATATATCATATATATATATATATATATATATATATATATATATATATATATAACCACATATAAAAGCCACATTTCTATATGATAGGCAAGACGAACTCCAGTCAGGATACAAATTGCAAGTAGACTCACATAATATCAGTCTCTGTGTTACTTTTCTAGTGTTATAAGTTCCTTCACAGCAGCCAAGAGCAACACGGTCTAATCAAAGGAAGAGGATGGGAAGGATTTAGTGCTGGATCAAAAAGCACTATTGGTCATGCCTACTTTGTTCTCTGGAACCCACAGATCAGGATGTTATGTGAAACAAACTTCATAACCCCACTACAGAATGAAAACTATGGTATATTATTTTTTTCCCTGTAACACAGCCATAGAAATCAAAAAGCACACTCAAATAAATGTCATTTTACGTTCACTTTCTGAATGTTATGCTTTTTCTTGAAGTTTCCATTTAAGGTGATGTCCTGGAGTTCCATTCATATTTTGAAGCCTACATCTTTCTGTCTAGCTAATCCATAGAGGAACACATTAGAGCAGTGTTACCTGGGAAAGCTTAAAGAGGAACTGTAGTGAAATTAACATAAGGAATAAAACTGTTTTTTTTTTACAATATTGATTTATAAAGGATTTAGTCAGCGCCTGCCCATTGTAAAATCTTTACTCTCCCTGATTTGCATTCTGAAATCACAGGTGGCGATATCGTTAGTCCCATCAGGTTAGCTCTGTGGAATGTTTGTGTCTCTGAGTTCTATGCACAGAAGGAGATACTGCTTGCTTTGCAGTTGGAAGCAGTCATTATTTCCCACAATGCAACAAGGTTCAGAGACAGGAAATAGTCAGGTCCATGGCCCACCGTGTGGGAGGGGCTTCACACAACATCAGCCATGCAGATGTCCCTGATAATCTATTTGAGAAAAGGTAAAGAATTCTCGTGGGGAAAGGGGTATCTGCTTCTGATTGGGATAAAAATCAATCATGGGTTGCATTTCCTCTTTAGGGAAACCCTTTGCTAAATGTCAGCAATATAAACTGAGTATATGGTTAGTTTTGCTGTTCATTTTCTAGTAAAAAAGAGAAACTCGCCCTGATTGTCACATACCACTGCTCTATTTGTGAGGTAGGGCCCGTTTCCACTAGAAGCAGTGCGATATGGCTACATAGCTGCATCGCACCGCGGGTATGCTGAAACCCATGCACGGCAATGGAATAGTTTCCACTGCATGCATGTTGTGCGGAGCAGTGCGGAGCAATCCGAGAATCTGCAGCATGCTGCAGATTCTCGCATGGCCGCATCCGCCCACAGCCGCATCCCATCCCTTCTATTGACTTCTGCATCAGGAGATGCGGAAGTGATGCGGGCGCTGGCGAAAGTGATGCATAAATGCATCGCATCACTTTCGCCAATGGAAAAGGGCCCTTATCAAACTGAAAAACTGAAGATCACAAGGAAAACTGGTGCCCCTCAATTTAATTTATTATTTTGTTTGTTTTTTTAATAAATATATGCAATGTGATTAGTTGAATGGGTATAAAGTAATTGCATCAAAGTATGTTAATGCTATAAAAACACATGTTTAATATATAGATTTTAAGACTATACTAGAACAGTGATATTTGACTATTTCACATACTGGCATTAATTGCTCCTCCTCAGTGGAGCAATATGATTTTGATTGAGAACAAGAAATATTCCTCTATACCCATAAAAAGGGCACTGAATAATGTTTATAATACTTGGCAATCCCGATTATTTCATTTTGTGGCAGTAGCTGAGTAGGAGGGACAGAGCAATTGAAAGAGCAATGAGCCATGACTAAACACAGTTGCTAGGAAACTGACTGTTTCAGCTGAGAGAGTGATTTCCAAAGAGAAGTCAGAGTGACAAGAGAGCAAGATCTCGTACAGCAAAAGGATGAACATGCATGATGGCAGCACATTGTTGGAAGTGGTCTTAAGAGTTCATATACTGAATCTGGTTCCACTGAAGTATTAAGCGCTTTCTAACAGTATTGAGTCAGAATAATTTACAGATGCATTGCTAATGCATGATCAAAGATAGTATTATAGATGAGAGTGCTCAACACTAATAGGGCATTCTTAAAGGGAACCTTAACTGAGAGTGATATGAATGCTTCTTTTTAAACAATACCAATTGCTTGTCAGCCCTGCTGATCTCTTTGGCTGCAGAAGTGGCTGAATCACACACCTGAAAGAAGCATGCAGCTAATCCAGTCTGACCTCAGTCAGAGCACCTGATCTGCATGCTTGTGGCTGAAAGTATTAGAGACACAGGATCAGCAGGACAGTCAGGCAACCGGTAGTATTTTAAAAGGAAAAATACTTGTCCTTCTCAGTTTAGGTTCCCTTTATTATTCATAATATACATAATTGATATAAGCACAGTGAATTGGTTATCAAAAGACATCTTTCCAAGGCTGATAGTTCTATCAAAAATTGTAACAGTGTGTCTAACAAAGTAAATTTTCCATCTTTATCTATTTGTTTTTAAGTGTACAGGCAAATTACCTACTATCATTTTTTTTCTGTTTTGCTATTATTACTATTGTTATTATTATTATTATTATTATTATAGCTTGTTTTTAAAGTCTACTCTGCACTGTAACAGTTTGTTTTTATCTTCCTGCATGATGGGGCATTACTGGGTGGATGGGAATCAGAGGCTGACATATATGAACCAGAAGAATGGAGTGAGTATGGACTGATGCACACTGAGACCTTATAACCTGGATCAGCAATTTTTGATCATCCTCAGTCATGTTTTTTGGTGGTCAGCTGTCAAGAGATATTTCATTTTCCTTTCTCTGCGCTGAGTTTAGAATATGTTTTTTGACCTCCCTGGCATTCAATTTCCCCAGGATTTCTGTGCAAAAGATGATCAAATTAATTTTCATAACCTTTTTTTTCCTGTAACTTGCCAAAATGTGTCAAGCAAGGGTCTAGTATACAGAGCAGGAGAGTATTGATGTGTATGCACGTCAGTACGGCTAGGGAGGTTAATGTAATTTCAAAATAGCATTCCTCAAGTCAGTGGGAAAATAGACATTTTTTTGCACTGAGATAGTTGCAAAAGCTTGTCATAAGATATGTACACACATTAGATAAAATTCAGCCGATAATGGCTTCTTTCACTGACAATTGTTCACTTATCTAGTGTGTGTACAGCATACGACCAACGCTACTCAAGGATCCAACATGTTGGATGCTTAATGATCCCTGACTCCCAAGCATGCCCAATCAAAATTGTATTTTTCCTGACCCTGCCTGCTCCATTGTGTGCTGATTCTCATCTGTCCATAGCTACAGAATGCATTGCTAGTCTGAAGGCTAGCAATTTGTCTTTACATAGGTCACCAATTTGTCTCCCGAGGGATTGTTTTCTGATCCTAATTAAATGGCTGACAATCATCACATGTGTGTACTTAGCTTTACTATATTTTTTGAGGCAGTTCTAAACCTGGGTAGCTGGGGAGCATAGGGGGATACACCAGGAAGTAGCAAAACCTCCTTGGGTTGCTGGTGTGTGTGGTTGCTGGCATATAAGAAGTACATTTCTCTGAGAGTAAAATAAACTATAAATTACCCTTTTCCTATGTTTCTGTCACTTACAGTAAGCAGTAAAAAAGCAAGTAATAAGAAGAATAGAATACATGTCAATACTGATTAACCAGGAAAAAACATCAAATATGTCCAATTCACTTTGACCTAGAGTTGTGGTATACAGACATATAGATTATACTTTTACACATGTATTAGAGTTCTCATACTTCTTACTTCTGATAGTGATCAAACTGTTTATATAGTAATTTAAATTGAATTTACACGAAAGCTATATGTAAAATCTCCATCTGATTCAGATAGAATCTTTATTCAATATTTCATGTCATCTATTTTCTGTGTTATACTGAACATATTATCAGTGCTCTGATTGCACATGATTGCTACCTTTAAGCCACTCAACTAGGATGTAGTTTACAGTTCTTTTTTGTCAGGTAGTGATTGCACAAGCATGAACAGCCATTTCTTGATTTTCTTACCAATAACACGCTGCTTAAAGCAAACGTTCAGACACAGTTTTATATCCTATAAAAGAGAGTTTTACATGTACCGTATATACTCGCATACAAGCCGAATTTTTGACCCCCAAAATGGGGGTCAAAAGTTGGGGGGTCGGCTTGTATGCGAGTCTTCCCTGGTGGTCTAGTGGTGGGTGGGTGGGTGGTCCGCGCCCCGCTCCCCCCTCCCCGCTCCCCGCTCCCCCCCCGGCCGCCGCTGCTAATACCTGTTTAGGCAGCGGCCGCTTCCTAATCCGCGTTCCTCTTCTTAAGTGTCTTCTCAGAGTATCACAGCAGCGCGCCCGGCGCTGCTGCTGTGACGATGCAGGGGGCAGGAAAGAGCGGTTCCCTTGGCAACGGCGATACAGATCGCCGCTATAGGGAGCCGCGCTCTTTCCTGCACTCTACATCGTCACAGCAGCAGCGCCGGGCGCGCTGCTGTGATACTCTGAGAAGAAACTTAAGAAGAGGAACGCGGATTAGGAAGCGGCCGCTTCCTAAACAGGTAATAGCAGCAGCGGGGGGCAGGGGGGCGGAGCACTACCTACCTATGCTGGGCACTAAACTGGGCACTATACTGGCTAAACTGGGCACTATACTGGCTAAACTGGGCACTATACTAGCTAAACTGGGCACTATACTAGCTAAACTGGGCACTATACTGGCTAAACTGGGCACTATACTGGCTAAACTGGGCACTATACTGGCTAAACTGGGCACTATACTGGCTAAACTGGGCACTATACTAGCTAAACTGGGCCGTATACTGGCTAAACTGGGCACTTTACTAGCTAAACTGGGCACTATACTGGCTAAACTGGGCACTATACTAGCTAAACTGGGCACTATACTAGCTAAACTGGGCACTATACTAGCTAAACTGGGCACTATACTGGCTAAACTGGGCACTATACTGGCTAAACTGGGCACTATACTAGCTAAACTGGGCACTATACTGGCTAAACTTGGCACTATACTAACTAAACTGGGCACTTTACTAGCCATACTGGGGCACTATACTAGCTAAACTGGGCACTATACTAGCTAAACTGAGGCACTACCTACCCATACTGGGCGCTATACTGGCTATACTGGGCACTATACTGGCAATACTGGGCACTTTACTAGCTATACTGGACACTACCTACCTATACTGGGCACTATACTAGCTATACTGGGACACACTGGGGGGCTGCACCAATCCAGCATTTCCTACCCCCGGCTTATATGGGGGTCAATCATTTTTCCCTGTTTTTTCAGGGAAAAGTTGGGGGGTCGGCTTATATGCGGGTCGGCTTATATGCGAGTATATACGGTACTTTGCATGAAACTTTTGTAAAACATTTTGCAAAAATAAAGAAGGAAACTATCTGATGCACTAATTCGTAGATCTTCAAAAAGCTCCACCTGCCTTCTTACTATCCCCTCCCTTAGTTAGTTTGAAATGTTGTCTCATAAGAGGAGGAACATGGATTCAGCATACAGAGCAATAATTTTCCCTGATTGGTCAGGTGATTAGAGAGGCAGGTGGTTTTAAGTCACTGAACTGGAGCCAAATGTAGTTTTCTTTTTTTTATTTTGAAAAAAATAATAATACCTGAACTGTGGCTTTAAAAATGATTAACAAATATTGTATATATTAACTGCATACAAAAGAAAAATAGGTGTGTGCTTATACCAGGTATCACCTGACCTCACTTATATGCCGGCTGCCAATTGTCTATTGACTAATTAGATTGTATATTTTAAGGTTGGCAGAAACTCACTTTACTGTAGAAAATTCTTGTACCTATTGTTAGAGTATAAGTGTAATCTGATTCGCCTCCCCCACACACCTTTTATGTACATATAAAAGTATAATTACCTGTGGCTCCTCTTCCAGTGCCATTGAAGCAGATAGTGCCCCATGGAAGGAAGTTCTGTGCGTCTCATTCCCAATCCTCCCTGCCTCCTCCTTCATAGTGATGCATCACCATGGCAACTGCTGACATGTCACTTTTAAATAGACCCAAACTGTGACATCAGTGTGTTTGCGCCAGTGGAAGTTATCCTAAAGTGGTAGAATGAATACCCTCTTAATTACCCTAGGGATGAATAAACACACATCAATTATTGTAAAGTGACAAAAAATTGATTGAAACAGGAAGAAAAATAAGAAACACTGACTAATAATGTGACAAACAAAATTAGGCCTGTAAAAGTATACATATTAAAAAAATAACAAAAATGCTGATGGATAAATCAGTTACAAAGATCTACAAACATAGCTTCTAAATTGGCAAAAAATGGAAAATGTATGAAGGGTGTAAGATAAGAGGCAGGAAGACAGCAGAAGGAACTTAATTATTTCTCTGCGTATATAATAGCTAGGCGTTCCAAAGGTCAAAGGTACAATAGCAATAATTATATATATATATATATATATATATATATATATATATATATATATATATATATATATATATGTATATATATATTTGTATGTGTAGTACAGCTAAAAAAATTAAACAGTAGTAGAAGAGAAATAAGTCTGATATTGTTTCCAGTACAGGAAGAGTTAGGAAACTCCAGTTGTTATTTATGCAAAAGAGCCATTGAGCTCCACAACTTTCAAAGTCGCAGAGGGCTCTGTCTTCTGAAGCTTGTTATCTCAACTGTCAGTCATTGTATTTTCTTTTTCTCTCTAGAGGACAGTTCAATAGTTCACTAACCTGCTCTGTAAAATCATTTAGAATGCTGAGAAGTGTGTAAACTGCAAATATTAGAGAATGATGCAATGGAATAAAAAACACTATATAACTGAAAATAAAAATATGAGAATATTTTGTTTTTCTTTGCTACTAATGTTCTAGTAATTATCAACCAAATCATCATGTCGTAATTTTGTTTTCGCTTCAGTGTCTCTTTAAGTGGGAGGTTAGGGATAGGCATTAGGAAAAAGAAGGGTCTCATACTGAGATTGACAATCAACAGTCAAGAATGCCAAATAAACCTGATGAAAGTACTGTCCCACAGCCAACTATGGAATACTGGTAAAAGCAGTACAGAACTTTAATAAAATATTCTATAAGCATAACACAGTGCCAAAATAAACACACACGCAAATCAAACATATCCACTGTTGTATGTTTTTTACACCTGTGCAATACACACTTTTTGCATATAAAATGGTATCTTTTTGTATTACTGCATAATGTATTGTAGTTTTTATCAGCAAACTATAACCTTGACCTGTAAATGGTTATAGCCTGTGGATCAGCTGAAACTTAGGGCACCAGGTCCCTACTTATTGCTACAAATATTAATTTGGTTAAGGCTACCTCTGACCTACTTAGTTCCTGCCTAAAGGAAATCCATTTATCCTGAATTCCAGAGAGAAGTCAAAATCATAATAAAATCTCTCCCAATCTGTACATGAAGTCAAAGTGATGACGGAAATAGAGCATTGCAAAGGTTGTATAGAATATACTTATAACTTACATTTAATACAGATTTTTTTTAGCTGCCTAAGTACATTTTATTTTATAATGAACCTTAAGTAGTGGCTAACGATCTGTTCTAATATGTACCAGAATGTTGAGTTAAACTTTAGAATGTAGTTTGTATCTTTGAAAACTCAGCTTTTTCTCCTAGGTAAGATTAAAGTTCATTCATCAAAATGTCTTATCAATACGCATCAATTGCTTCCACTGGCAGGTTACTAATTTCATAAGATTTTGCAACTGTGGTGCAAAAAGTGGTAGGTACGTCTTTTATTTTACGGTCTCTGACATTGAAGGATAACGGAACTGAGTGGAATAGGGAGGCTAACATTTATTTATATGTATTTATTTATATACTGTACATGTTATTTATATACTTTTAGGCATAGACCTGGAACAAACATGCAGATCAGGTGTTTCTGACTAAAGTCTGACTGGATTAGTCTATAACCAGGTGTGTGATTCTGACACTACTGAAACCAGAGAGATCAGCAGGACTGACAGGCAGCTGGCATTGTTTAAAAGGGAAAATAATACCCCTCAGTTCAGGTGTACTTTAAGGGGAACCCAAGGTGAGAGGGATTTGGAGGCTGACGTGTTTATTTCCTTTTAATGAATGCACATTGCTTGGGGGTCCGGCTGATCCTCTGCTTCTAACACTTTAAGTCATATACTCTTAGGGGCAGCATGATGACGTAGTGGTTAGCGCTCTCGCCTTGCAGCGATGGGTCCACGGTTTGAATCTCAGCCAGGTCAACATCTGCAAAGAGTTTGTATGTTCTCCCCATGTCTGCATGGGTTTCCCCCGGGCACTCCAGTTTTCTCCCACATCCCAAAAACATACATATAATTTAATTGGCTTCCCTTTAAAAAAAAATGGCCCTAGACTACGATACTACATGATACATACATAGACATATGACTATTGTAGGTCTATTGTGAGCTCCTCTGAGGGACAAGACAATATACTCTCCGTACAGTGCTGTGTAATATGCCAGCGGCATCGCTATATAAATACTTAAATAAAATAAATAAATAAATAGACTCTGAACAAGCATGCAGCTTATCTTGTCAAATTTGTCATAGACATCTGATCTGCATGCTTGTTTCAGGTGTGCGATTTAGACCCTAATGACCAGAAAGATCAGCAGGACTGCCAGGCAACTGGTATTGTTTAAAAGTAAATAAATATGGAAGCTTCCATAGGTTTCACACCCAGGGCCGGATTTGTATCTCTTAGTGCCCTAGGCCAACGGTCAATAACCGCCCCCCCCCCTCCCCCTCAAACTCACTTGTATATGCATGCAAAATATGAGCGGACAGTCAGTGACATGACTATGTACTCTGTAATGTGCAGCAGAAGATGTCAGTGCTATATTATTACATAATAATAATATGGTAGGATATTAGACTATAACTATGGTAGGATTAGAGTGTGAGCTCCTCTGAGGACAGTTAGTGACTTGACTATGTACTCTGTAAAGTGCTGCAGAAGATGTCAGTGCTATATAAATGCATAATAATAATGTGGTAGGACATTCGACTATGACTACGGTAGGATTAGATTGTGAGCTCCTGTAAGCACAGTCAGTGACATGGCTATGTACCCTGTAAAATGCTGCAGAAGATGTCAGTGCTATATTAATACATAATAATAATATGGTAGGATATTAGACTATGACTATGGTAGGATTAGAGTGTGAGCTCCTCTGAGGACAGTTAGTGACTTGACTATGTACTCTGTAAAGTGCTGCAGAAGATGTCAGTGCTATATAAATACATAATAATATGGTAGGACATTAGGTTATGACTATGGTAGGATTAGATTGTGAGCTCCTCTGAGGACAGTCAGTGACATGGCTATGTACTCTGTAAAGTGCTGCAGAAGATTTCAGTGCTATATAAATGCATAAAAATAATATGGTAGGACATTCGACTATGACTACGGTAGAATTAGATTGTGAGCTCCTGTAAGGACAGTCAGTGACATGGCTATGTATTCTGTAAAGTGCTGCAGAAGATGTCAGTGCTATATAAATACATAATAATATGGTAGGACATTAGGTTATGACCATGGTAGGATTAGATTGTGAGCTCCTCTGAGGACAGTCAGTGACATGGCTATGTACTCTGTAAAGTGCTGCAGGAGATGTCAGTGCTATATAAATACAAAATAATAATAATAATAATAATAATATGGTAGGACATTAGACTATGACTACGGTAGGATTAGGTTGTGAGCTCCTCTGAGGACAATCAATACCATGACTCTGCAAAGGGCTACATAAGATGTTAACACTATATTACAAGTCAGTGTGAGCCGTCTGCACATACGCAGTCGCACAAACACTGTCAGGATCAGCTTTTTCTACTGCGCAGACGCAGTGCGGCTGCACTTTGAGGATCTCAGCGGTGGATCGGCCTGGCACTGCAGGACAAGAAAAGCATCTTTTGGACCCAGAGGCTTCCTCCACCTGATGAAAGTATTCAAATGTGCCTCTCACAAGCCTCATAGGTTTGCTCTAAATGCCGCAGAGAAGAGGGAAGATAGGCGTGGAAAGAGATAGGGGTGAATTGAAAAGTGTAGAAAATGAGGTGAAGGGAAATATAGGGGAGGACAGGGAAGAAAGGAGAACAGGAGAAGGGGGGATTATAAAAAGTACAAGAGAGGGGACAATTACGGCAAAAAGAGGTTAGCAAAGGGAAGAGAGAGTGAAAGAAGAAAAGAATGACACAGAGTAGTAGAGGAAAGGAGAGACAGTGGTAGAGAGGAGGGGGACAGAGAGTGAGAGAAGATATCAGGGCAGTTTCTTAGCTGTTGCTACAGGTTTCCTTCTCCACCAAACACAAAGTTGATTGAAAAAGGGAGACAGGAAGGAAGAGGAGCAAAACAGAAGGAAATGGGACATTACAAGGCAGGAAAAGAGAGAGAGCAGAACATAGGACAAGAAATGAGAGAGAGAGAGAGAGAGAGAGAGAGAGAGAGAAGAAAAAGTGGGGGACAGGAGACTTTTCACATGGAGACAAAAAAAGGCAATACATCAGCCATGCTGAGACAAAGCACTGTGGCTGCCAGGTCAGCTACGGACAGTATATTGCAGCTGTTTATTTACTTATTGTCCCAGCCTGGCCATCTAAAGTGGGAAACCTCCATCCAGCTCTGTTCCTATAGCTCCCTAGACACTGATCCCTGGGTGGGCACCCATGTCCTCCTAATAAATCTTGTTAAATGCTTACCAGCATTGATTGCTGACAAGCTGCTCCGTGCCTGAGACTGGCTGTCTGTGCACTGCACAGTATCCTCCTCAGCCCCTGCTGCCGGTGCCGGGATCTTTCTTTGTAAACCAGATCAGTCCTCCTTGCCGCCACAAGTCACTTCTAGCCAATTAAAATCATAGAGCTGACCAAGCCACTCCCCCCAAGCCGCGCTATTGGTCGCCACTCATCATTGGAGCACAGCGATTGGCTGCTGCGCTCTGATCCATGCAATGCTGGAGGAGAGGGGAGATCAGACAGCTGCAAGTCTCGGATGGACTCCGATTCATCTAGGCAGCACAGGTGCACATGAGTCCAGCCTGTCCGCGGCCACCCACCACCTGCCAATACATGTTGCAAACTTTTAATACAGGGTGGCCACGGATGGAACAGACTCTGCTGCGAGGATGTGTTTGAGGAATGGGATAGTAACTCACGAGCACACAGAGGAGTAGGAGGGGGAGACACTGCAGGCTGAAACTGGGGGCTGGGAGAGCTGCCGGCGGGCATGAATGAGTAGCGATCCATTGTTATCACTCTCTGCTTGCCTGCACATACTTTGCTGACCCTCAGCCGCCCCAAGTAGAGCTTAATTTCTGGCGCCCTAGGCCAAGGCCTCTGTGGACTTACCAGAAATCCGGCCCTGCTCACACCACGGTCTCTTTTACCATGCTAAAGGATTAATACCACTAATGATGATTGTAAGCAGGTAATCACAATTATGCCTGTACATAATTACAATTTGTAAATTCAATTGATTTTGTATAATCTTTCATAATTTTGCGTAATCTTAGAAAGATGACAGTTTAAAAAACATTTTTCCTTTGCATTTTTTAAATACATTTTCTAAAAAACTACAAGATCATTTTGAAAATGTATGCCTTGTACCCACTATTCTCCTTAACATATGTAAGGGGGCTTTGTACAATAGCATATAAGGGGGCTTTGCTATTCACTGCTAAAATTGGCACGACATTACGCAAAAATTATATGAAAATGTATGCGAAATTATGGATGACTACAATTACAGATGAGATTAATTAATTAATTTTGCATTACAATTTAGCATCCTAATTGCGAATTTCAATGCAAAATTACATCTATGCGAAACTTGTGCTCATGACTAAATACCACTGATTTGCTCTTATTTGATTTTGTACATCATTGCTGTTTAAATACCTCAAGTTGATGAGATGAACTTTTTTGACCTAGAGTCTGAAAAACCCAAACACCGCCCAGCCCCTTGGAATGGTGGGTGGAGCAAATTATGCAAAATAGAGATTGACAACATTTCAGAGCCTGCACATTGTATCAGTTTCTCAGTGCAGGGACTGAGAATGCATTGATAGGTGGTACACTGTGACTGTGACCCACTGGCACTTGGAAAAGCTCTTGCACAACATTCAATGAAAACACATATTAGTTGCTAAGAAATTCACTCTGTGTGTAGTAAGATAAGCCTGTCCAATTAGCTGTTATCAGCCAGTGTAAATCATGGCTGTTGGCTGTGCCACGGATTCTGTGATAATATGTAAATACGGAAGGCTAACCCCTTATTGTACTCCTAGGAATGTCCAGGAAGTAGTTTTTTTTGGGGGGGAGGGGGGGGGGGCATTTCCATAAGTTGTAACAAATAAAACTTTTTTAAAGGTTATTATTCGGTGGCTTTTTACCGTATATACTCACATATAAGCCGACCCGCATAAAAGCCGAGGTACCCACTTTTCCCTCAGAAGCCATGAAAAAGTGATCAACTCGTGTATAAGCTCTCTCCTCAGTATAGCCCCCTCCACAATAGCCAGATGTGCTCCCAGTACAAGTCAGCCCCCAGCCCCCTCCCCATAGCCAGAAGTGCCCACAGATGACACAGCTGTGTCTTAAGACACCACTAGAAGGGGTCATGGATACAATTCACACCGATTGCCACACAGGAAGAATCCCTGATCATTGCACCGCTGACACGTTGCTTGCATGCTCTGCTTCACAAGCCAGGGAACACGGGTAGACTTGAGCAATGTAATCTGCACACCATGTTGCAGGGGATGAGGGGCACGGACCCAGTAGGGAGTCAGATGGCAAGAGCCGGATCACTAGTGCAAGATCACTCGTGCAAGCTCCTCTGCCAGTAACAAAACCTGCTCCACCATCCGTTCTGTTCTGCTCCACTGTCTCGCATATAAGCTGAGGGGGTAACTTTAGCACACTTTTTTGTTTTGAAAAATTAGACTTATACACCAGTATATAAGGTATTTAGAGCAGAGAAGAAGTTATGAGTTTAGGCCTATTTTAAGTTTCTAACAGAGTAAGGCCTTTATCCAATTAACCTTTTCTCCAGAGTTTTCTCGAAGGAGATCATTTTCCTTCTTCTGTTTAAAATAACTTTTCAGCACTTGAAAAGGTACCTACATAGTAAGTGTTAATTACTTAAAAATGTACACTTTCAGTCAGTTTTAAAGCAGTGGAGTGTGACACTTTTCAAGTAAAGGAGAACTATATAACCATGCTATCACAACTTGCACACTTAGACAGCGGTTTTTGGTAGCTATTGTGGCCAAATCGGTTGAGGCTCTATTAGTTCTAATGGCATTAATGACTACTTTTTTGTTTGATTGGGTGTAAAGAGCAGTTATAACCTTAGCATTTCAGTAATTCATTTATGATTTTGTGTTAGACTATTAGGGTTAACACAGAGTGGAAACAAATTCGAGATTGTTTAACAGTTTAGGTTAGAATGAAAATTAAATGTTAGCGCAATTAGAATGTCAATGTGGTATTGTGGCTAGGCTGGAGTTATAGTAATGTAATGACCCTGTGACATTCAGAACATCATCTGAGAGACAATGAATATCACTCTGATCTGAAGATCATTGAGGAGTACAAGAAAGCACTGAACCGAGTGTAGTACAGGTAAACTGAATCACACACTTTTGTCCATTAGGACCTGACCTATAACATACTAGAGGTGACAAAAGGTTTAGTCACCCTCAATCACACCTGTCGTTATTTGCACAACCTTGGGTGAACAAGTAATGTATAGAAATGATAAAATACAATGCTGACATCATGGGGGGCCAAATACCAGTGGTATAGGTATGGTCAATAATACGTATTACCCAACCGGGTTTGTAATACACCACACTCAGATATCTGCCACTCGATAGTCGGCATATGTATGATCAGTCTTTACCGATCCCCCCTGTTGCCTGGTCCACACTG